>NC_021160.2:50116088-50136387 GCF_000331145.2 Cicer arietinum
ATATTATATATATATATATATATATATATATATATATATATATATATATATATGTGTGTGTGTGTGTGTGTGTGTGTGTCAAGGTTTTCTTATGCCACGTGATGCTTTCATATTAATTCCATTTTATACCATATAAGTTGAGTTAACATATGACTAAAGTTGTTGATGAAAAAACAACTTTATAAAAATTAAATAAATATATATAATAAAAAGTTACAAATATTATACAATTTTTTATTATATGATATTTTTAATTAATGTGATATGTAAACAACCACGTGCATGTTGCAGTGGTTAAGTGTTGCATATTTAATTTCAATGACACCGGTTTGATCCCATTGAAGGATTTGTCCCATTTTAATTGGTGTGTCTCTTCATGATGGATAATTTAACCACAATATTTTAAAGAATAACCTAGAAAAAATCATTAATTTATGAGGTAGGGGAAAAATCTTAACATTACAAACGTGTTTAATACAATAAAAGTATTTTATATATAGTACGTTGTTACATTTTTTTTTTCGAAAAAGAAACAGTTTTTGAAAACATATATAATTATTTTTGAAACATTTTATCTGCTCGTTGTTATAACTTTTAAAGCTTTAATAATATGAAAAAATTTAAAGACCATTATTAGTTGCTTTAAAAAAATTATAACTGTTTTCTTAAGATAAAAAGTCATTTTATTACGACAGTCAAACATAAAACAACTTATACTTCCTTAAAAGTCTTTAAAAAGTAATTTTTAAATTATTGAATAACAAAATTACTTTTTTATAATATATTTTTTATTCTTTTTTCATCTAAAATTGACACATTTTTTAATAGAGTGATCATTTATAAATCGTCATGTTTTAATTATTTTTATTTTAATTATTCACAACTTTCAAAAACATCATACGTCTTTATAACGATTCATCCTAAACAGAAATTCTTTAACTATTTAGATTTAGCCGCTTACTTTCGAAGTTTTAACATTTGTTAATAATAATCATAAGTCAAGATAGCTCTTCCTCTTTCTTGTTTAATAGAGTATATGTTATAATCTAAATGTCTCGGGATGGATGACTCATTGAGCGATTTCACACAAATTAAATAAAAAAAATAATTAAAAGAGAGATAATAATATTTTTATTAAAATATTGGTGCATTCACCGTTACTATAAATGTTAACTGAAAATTATCGAATTGAAAATTGTGTATGTAGTAAATTAAGTAGAAGATAAAATTAAAGAAATAATTAATATTGTATTATAGTAAATTAAAAATATTTTATTTTATAATGAAATGACTTATTGTGTAACAAAAAGATATAATTTTGGTCGGAAACAGGAAGCCTTAACGAATCCTTGTTTATCTTTTAGAAAGCCAAATATATCGGGACCTTGATAGTGTGATGCTTCACATTTGAAATGTTTTGGTCCCATCTCTATTCATCATAATTTCCATATCGTTTTTGGTCGGTTAGTAGTTAGTACACACACCTCATGAGTTATCTTCACTTTCACGTTACTCAAATTTGTTGACCCAAATTGAAGTATCCCACTACGTAAAATTCATGGTTTTGACTTTTGGCAGAGCCCTAATATTGTAGGAACCCCACAATTTAGATTTATTTCTCAAAATTAATTTCCATAAAAAACAAGGATGATAGATCTATTGCCAATACTATTAAGAAAAGATGTATGTTATCTACTCATGAAATTGAGAGAGGTTTGTGAATATATAGCTATATACATAGATCTATGTGGGTTGTTAGATCATTATTTTTAAGAATAGAGGGTTAAGAACGTTTTTTTTTTTTAGGTTTTATCCTTCATAGATAGTATATATGATTGATTGTGAATTTCTAATTATACTAGTTAAATATGAACATATATTAGGAAAGTATCCCTCACACACAAATTGAGTAAAATAAATATGAAAAATTAAGAGGTTTAATTAGAGCTCACAAATTAATAAGATTCGGAACAATATTCCTCACATTATGTTTGAAAATGTATAGTTTTAATTGCTTAAGCTAACTTATATGCAATCTTGTTACACAGACGGCTAATTACATTAATTAAGTGATCAATATATACACTCAAACATAAAATTAACAATCAATATTATAGTAAAAAATAAAACAACTAATACAACACGAACTATTAATTGGTCATATGATACTTAATTCAAGCACATATTGACATTAATTTTCTTTAATTTCAGTTAATTTATATTCATAGTAATCCAAACATTTGAATTCTTCAAAGTACTGTAAATTAAATATATAATGCAACTAATTTAAAATTAATTTGATGAAAATATTAAAATAATATAAACTATATAAAATATAATTAACATATTGTATTTAGAACCTCATAATATAGTACCCACAATCTTTTTTTTTTTTTTTATGAATACACTAGAAAAATAAAAATAAAAATGCATTAATGCAGTGATTTATAAGACAACATCTGTATTTTTTCATGTTAATTTTATAAGTCAAAATTTGTGTTACAATATTTATAATCAAACATCAAATATAATACATATCTATGTAAAACATGTATTAGTATCCACACAAACGTGTTTGATTTATTCGTCGAAAATTCAGCTCCCTTTTGAGCGCAAAATATTATGATAGCTCTAACAAATATATATAAATGTATATATTTAAAATAATCACACACAAACAACTACATATATTTATACATATTTTGATACAATTATAAACATATGTATAGAACATAAACTTCAATCTCGATTGATTTGTATAATCACCATGTATTGAATCTAAATAGTAAATTATTGCTAATGTGACATTAATGACAATAACCACCCAGTGCCTCCTAAAATAAATTCAATAAGCAAATCAAATACAAAAAGATAAATAATATACCATAAATTAAATTTAAAAAAAAAATCTAATTTATAATTATATGGTATAATAAACAATTTGCTCGAATGATCTTTATTGTCCATCAGTATATCAATTACATAATATTTGATCCGAGTAAGATCAATTTCAAATAGGGATATCTGACGGGGAGATATGAAGAAGAATATTTTGATCAATTGACGTGAGCACACCATTTTTCACACAAGTACCTTAAATGAAAATATAAATTATGATCACTGATTCATTTGTAAAAAAAAAAAATAATAATTCATTCACTATTGTTATTTGGAATACCTTGTAGATATGGCGATAATAGAAGCACCTAGTTCTTGATGTTTGACAAACATCAATCAACAACAATCCAATGAAAAACAACAATAAAACGTATATTCATTATTTCATTCTTACAGTTCTCTCTATGAGAAACAACAATTCAATGACAAACAACCACCTATGGAGTAATGTAATGACTAGCGGCATCATAAAAACAAAAATTAAAGTAGAGTTGACAAACAACAATCCAAATATATTTTTCTGATAATTTTTTTAGAGAGTTGCAAACTTTGGAGGGGAGGTTTAGTGTCTAAGGGCCAGTGCTTTGCGTTTCAAGTGATAGTTTGCATTTTTTGCATTTTTGATGGTGGTTTGCGTTATCGAGTTTATGGTATTTCTCGTGTTTCTGATTTCTCTTGTTTCTTATTTATGCATTTCAATAAGGGCCGATAATCTGTTTTTGGACTAAATGAGCGAGGAAGATGAAATGTTTTGACTAGAATAAGAAGGGGTTTACTGGCCGCGGTTTCACTGTATCTCATTTTTTAATTTTTTTTTTTATATATAAACAACAGTGCTTTTAAAAAAAGTGTTATATAAGATACACCAATTTTTTCAGTAAGATTTTAGACAACATTTTTTTCATAAAAGCATTGTCTAAGGTTGCTAAATATTTTTTTTTTAAGATCTAAATTAGCGCTTTTCTAAATGCTTTTTGAGAAAAACAACGTTTAAGATACACCAATTTTTTTTATAAGACTTTAGACATTATTTTATTCAAAAAAGTGTTGTCTAAAATTTAAAAAATAAAAATTATAAGAATTTAGACAATAGATTCACCAATTTTTTATAAGACTTAAGATAAAGTTATTCTGATAAATGTTGTCTAAAGTTCACTAAATTGATAAGGATTATCTAAGATTCACCAAATTTTTTATAAGATATAACATAGCGCAAATACTATCTAAGAGATTATTCAAAAATTCTGTATTTGTTTAATATATATAAGAAACGAAGGCATTTTTATGGTAGTGATTTGGACAATAGCAATAGCACGGCCATAGACTGCGATTCTAACATGCTTGCAATTGAATTCAATAGTGTCTTGTTTTGCTAGACTCAGATGCCTAATCAACTCTTCTATTCTCTCTTTCAAGCAACCAATTCACCACACTCACGCATGCTCAAATATTTAATTCATATGTATATTATTTGTTATTTGTCTGTATAAAACATTAATTTTTCAATAAATTCTTCTCACCAATTCAATATCCTATATAAATCCGCCACCTCTAAATATGAACAACCACATCATCCACTTAGTATTAGCTACTCATTTCTAAGTAGTTTTACGTTTGATATAAGAATGTATTATCCAAAATTTACTGTGAATCAACCTAATTAATCAAGTTAACTACATCCATACATAAATTCACTTGATACTAATTGTTTTAAGGTCATGCTAAAAAGTCTTCTAAGAGTATTTTTAAGGAAATAAGTAAAATTAAAAAATAATTATTCACTTGAAAAATAGTCAATTTTTACAATTTCAAAATAATAAATTCACAATTTGCAAGATTTTATTTCTACATTTAACTTCTTAACACATACTATTAAGAAAATTAATAAAATACAATTAATTTTTATAAAATATAATCAAAAAAATTTAAATTGTCTATTTGAATGCCAAAAACTTATTATTTACATTAAAGTGTATGACAAATATTATTATTAAAATGAGTTTGAAAGTAAATAATTTTAATTTATTAATATTTGATGGTAATTTTTTAGTTACAACAATGAGTTAATGAAGATATTTGTAAGAAAAATGGTCCTTTATGTGAGTGATATGTATGTTTAAGAAGTAGGCTAATATTTGATTAGGCATGTGAAAGGTACTCGACATAAAAATAGGAAAGGTGGAGATTGGTTGGGCATGGTGTGAGATGGTGGTGGTGTGCAATGCATGCATGCCTGTTAGAGACAAAAGTACAGAACAATGGTGCAGTCCTAGAAAAGGACAATGGCAGTGATAGATAGAGAGGTTGAGGTTGAGGCTGCTTCATCATTCAATCTTTTGTGTCATCAATACACAGTCGTCAGGCGCGTGATCCAAGATTAGATTTAACCCCCTGCTACGCTGCTACTCATAAACAAACATTATATTATATTGTCTTAATGCACTTTAACTACCATAATAAATTTCATAAAAGTAGAGTTCAATCATTTCTTTTATAAAATTTTAGTTTTTGATATTTCAGAATTTTCTTTCATTTCTATACTATTAATTTAACTCGTATCTAAAAAAATATAATATAATTATAATGGTTTTTTATATCTATATGGGAGTTGCAAATCATAGACCGTCCAATTAAAATCAATTGCATGGTATTTACTAATTTTATATTCATCTTACATGATCGTGCTCATAAAAAATTGTACTCAGAAGTAATTAAAACTATTGCTTCTAATTAGTAAACATCCATAACAATACATATAGTAAAACTAGTAGTTTCGAGCTAGATATATACAGTTTAAACTCCATTACAGTTCAAGAAAGTTCTAATCTTGGATTATTTGTGAACCAATATAGCAACTTGTGACCTTTAGCTCAGCCCTACATTCATTCATTAATTCCATCATTCGCCATTTTCAACATATTAACCTGATTGATTCATTGACATTAAAGTTGTACAACATGGTCCACCCTTTGCTTTGAATCTAAGGTATCAATCAAAGCTAATGATATGGTACCCCTGCAAGAATATGAACTACTTCAATGAGAGGAGCTCAATTGTAGATACTCTTTTATGTGATTTTTATTCTTCTTGAAATCAAACTTTGGTACATAAGTAGATTCATTTACTCTTGAAGTTTTTAATCAATCTAATTGTGAATTCAATAACTAGTGAGTTGTGAATATGGCTTTGACAAACATGTAGTGCATTCACTAAATCTTGAATCCCCATAAATAAGGTCTAATAAACTATTCATTTGAGATCATACAATTTAAAGAAATATAAATTTTAGTTTTATAACTTAAAATTTTAAAATTTAAATATGAATTATTTAATTTCAATCAACTGTCTTGTCGATATCTCGATTTAAAAAATAAAAAAAATTCTAACTACAAATAATCCAGATGAGAGAAGTTGAGGGGAACTATACCTCTCCAACATTCTTTTAGTTAACTATTTATTTAATATTTAATAACAAATTTAGACACGCCTATTTTTTACACTATTTTATTTTTTACAAAGTTGCAAAACTTTTGGAAAAAGGCACCCAAAAAAAACCATTAAACTAATGGCAAAGTCATGAATAGAAATAATCGGCAGCTGAGAATAATATATGTATGTGAATTGGGATTTTCTTAAACTTTTGTTTGCTATATTTATTCACATGACAATTTCTTAAGTTCTAGTAGTACTACTTGAACTAGGCATAATCAACTTAATTTGGTCTTCCCGGTGATACACATATTTTTGAATTAATGTTTTTTTGTCCCACGTCTTAATTTAAGTGAGGTCACTGCTTAGACCATCAAGGCAACAACTTCAGTCTGATTTTATTTTATTTTTATTTTCCTTGGTATTGTTATGTGATAAATCAAAAATTGATCCCCACTCATCTTCCATCTCTATCAATCAACATCCATGAAGCTGTATGCAAAATAAAAATAAGATGAGACAAACAATATTCTAACACTCAAACACATATAATTAGCTCGACTATTGTTAAGGTCAATTCATTAAGTCCAAATTTCCATTCTCCTCGGCGTGTAGCTTTTCTTATAATTTAATTTTTCCTTATCAAAAGAATTTTTGAAATATTATTAAAATTGAATACAAGAAATTACTCGGAGTGTAGAAGTTTTATTTAATGTTAATTTTTAGTTGTTATTTTTGTTATTAGTAGATAAGTTGAACCAACAACCTTCTTATATATCCAACTTTGTGTCTCTAGCTTCCTCCAAATCGTAGTATAGAATATTTGAATTGACAAGTTGATCAAATTCAAAATATGTTAATCCAACTTTGCTGCTGAAGGAATGACCTTTAATTCCGAGTTGCAAATAGTTGAGAAAGGGTGCCATATAGATATGCTTCAAGGACCACGAAAAAGTTTGGCCACTAAGAACCCATGTGAAAAAGTTTTTGTATGCCTCTTTTCTTTTTCCTTCAATGTCGGTTTTTCCTTATTTATAGCTTCTACTACTTTCTACCACTAAGAATGTGAATGATAATCAATTGTAAAAAGAATGAGAATATATAAAATGACACAATGATTTTATCGATAAATTTTTGTAAACATAGATAGTTAATGGATCGAAATTTCATTTTCGAAATTTTTAGGATCAATTTTTTTATTGCATTTTTAAGTTTTTTTTTTTATATTTTTTACCGTTAAAGTGGAAAATGAACTTGTTATTAAATAAGTAATCTTATTATATAGTATATTATAACATAGTACGTATAGTTTAATATATTTATTACTAAGATTTAATGTATGCAACCAGAACATCAGTACACGCCTCAATTATGAAGGGCTCCAAAAAAAAAATTATGTTAGAATATTGAATTGTTAGGGTGTTGGGATTTAGTGATTTTAGGAACTTAGTTTGTTTAAAATGGTTGATTTATTAATGTTAGGGTGTTGTAATTTTAGAGACTTAGTTTGTTTAAAATAGTTGATTTATTGATGTTAGAAACTCATTAGGATTTAATTTGATGTACTAAAAATAGTCAAATGATAAAATATCATAAATACTATAATTTGTGTTTATTCCATCCCTACATTAAAAAAATTAACAAAAATCTATAATAAAATAAATAAATAAAAGAAGTTATGTAAAATAAAATTTACTATCCAAATTTTTAAAACTTATTTTTTCAGGGAATTATTAACTATCGAAAATTTTGATAACCAAAAAGTATCTGAAATTTTGGTGAGGGTACAAAATTTGTAACGACTTTTTTACGTTGGAATGAATGAAAATGAAAAGGATAAAGTTGGAGTTTTTTTTACATATTGAGGGAGTACAAGTCAAATTGTGAGGGCCTAATTTTATGAATTATATTTGGGCTGTTTTCAACCACACGTGATCGAAGTTAGAATGACATATTGGGCCATTTAATGGGCCTTCCCATTTCATTCTCTTTTTACAAAAGAGATCCACCTTGAACAAATTTAGGATTATCTATTTTCAAACCCACACGTGATCGGAGTTAGAATGACATATTGGGCCATTTTATGGGCCTTCCCATTTCATTCTCTTTTTACAAAAGAGATCCACCTTGAACAAATTTAGGATTATCTATTTTCAAACCCACACGTGATCGGAGTTAGAATGACATATTGGGCCATTTTATGGGCCTTCCCATTTCATTCTCTTTTTACAAAAGAGATCCACCTTGAACAAATTTAGGATTATCTATTTTCAAACCCACACGTGATCGGAGTTAGAATGACATATTGGGCCATTTTATGGGCCTTCCCATTTCATTCTCTTTTTACAAAAGATAGATCCACCTTGTTGAACAAATTTAGGATTATCTACTAAATATTATAAGTTGCCCTCACTAAAATATAGTTAATGGTTTTATTAGTAGAAAATCCAACGTGCAACTCTATGAAAGATGAATTATAAATTGAGGATTGTATGATCACAAACATAGAGAGATATTTTTTATAGTATTAAAACATGGTACAATAAATTTTAAATATAAAACACATAGAGACAATTATAATTTGGAATTGTTGAAATGTCTTTAATATTTTAGGTGTACAATGATAGATTTTTTTGTTTAATCTATATTATTTTGCTTAAGATACTAGTGTGATTATTTTATTATGACTTAAGCACTGATATATTTTTTATAGAATATTTTTATATCATGATTGCATACATGTTTTATTGTACGCAGTCTTGTAGTAGAGACATTTATGTCTGTTCAATCAAGATCATGATTGCATACATTTATGTACTCCAAATCGTTTATAACATATGATGATCATGATGTTCCATTAATTGAAATTTATAGATCTGTCTCAAAACACAAATTATAAATAAGGGAAGCAACTAAACTCAGAGTGTCGTCATCTGCTATTTCTATCATGTAGATAATCCAATCTTTTAACTTTATATTTGCATTGGTAGTGAAATTAATATTGAGTGGCGACCCAAACCAAACTTTAGTTACACGTCAAAATCTTTTTAACTAGAATAAACTCTCATGTCATTTCATCATAATAATGACTAAACTATGGCAAAAAATAATACAAATGACCCATTTTACAAGGGAGTGAACCGCTATATTTGCTTGAAGTCCAATAAAATTGACAAATTTTTTTGACTAACTAGATTGCAGAATATCATTGCCATCCTTTCATTTTGAGCTAAATTCATACTCATCAACCATGGGCTCATAATACTACTATTAGCGGAAAAACACGTAAGTTTAAAAAATTATGGACGGTTAGCTTTTGTACCCCCTATTTAAACTTGTACCCTCTAATTTAATGTTTTTTGAGTGAAATACCCAAAATAACCTTAAAAAAATCAGTAAAAGTCAAAATAAGAAAAAGTGAGTTTTTCTGAAAAAAAGTTTTTACTGGAAATTTCAAGAGGATTGAAATTTCCGGTAGTTCAAAATGCATACCGGAAATTTCAAAAATGAAATTTCCGGGAAGGTTCATCGGAAAATTGAAAAATTCGGTAGTTTAAAATCAATACCGAAAATTTGAAATTTCCGGATGCCTTCCCAGAAATTTCATTTTTTGAAATTTCCGGTACACTGAACCCTAAACCCTAAAATAACAAACAAATTAAAAAAATATTCAAAAAAAAAAAAATAACTACCGGATTTTTGAAATTTCCGGATTAACTACCGGAAATTTCAAAAAACGAAATTTCCGGTGAACAAAAACTAACTACCGGATTTTTCAAAATTTTTGAAATTTCTGGTAGCTTCCGGAAATTTGAAATTTCCGGTATGCATTTTGAACTACCGGAAATTTCAAAAAACGAAATTTCCGGTGAACAAAAACTAACTACCGGATTTTTCAAAATTTTTGAAATTTCTGGTAGCTTCCGGAAATTTGAAATTTCCGGTATGCATTTTGAACTACCGGAAATTTCAAAAAACGAAATTTCCGGTGAACAAAAACTAACTACCGGATTTTTCAAAATTTTTGAAATTTCTGGTAGCTTCCGGAAATTTGAAATTTCCGGTATTGAAAATACAACTACCGAAAATTTCATTGACCAAATTTCCGGTAATAAATATAACTACCGGAAATTTAGTTGCAAAAAATTACTTATCGGAAATTTCAACGAGGGAGTCAGATTTTAGAGTAATTTTTTTTTACCGCTCACGGGAATGAATTTATTAAAGGTAAAACTGAATTTTTAACAAATTGGAGGGGTACAAGTTTAAATGGGGGTACAAAAGCTAACAGTCAAAATTATGTGATGGTATAGTAGCCCATGGACCATTGGACTGCACACAGTAAGCCCAAAGCATGGCCCAGCTCATATATTTTGAGAACGGGTTTAAACGTCTGCCCCTGATTTTGTCTATCTGTCCCCAATAAACTACCAAAATGTAGGATTTGATGTATTTTACATTATTAAAAGTTAAAACTTTATAAAGATGAGCAAACCTAGCGATTAGGATGAACATCAACTTAAAGGAAATGAGTATGTGGAAGTCAAGACTGACTATTGGATTGTGCAAATAGTCCAAGAACAAAGCCCTTCAACCGATGAAAGTATTAAATTTTTTTATTTTTTATAATATAATTAAATAGAGTGATTTTTTTTAAAATATATTTTTAATTCCTACAAAGACCTTTTAAGTTTAGTTCATAATCTTTTTATTCAACTCTAATCTCTATTTAAATTTTATAAAGATTATTTTAGAGACTAAAATTATTATTATTTTTACAAAAAAAAATTAAAATAGGAACTAAAAGTAAATTAAAAAATTATATAGACTAAAATGTTAAGAATTTTTTACAAGGAAAAAATTAAAATTTGGTAGGACTAAAATTTATTATACAAATTAGACCTTATTTTTATTAGGTTCTAATTTTTAAGATTAAAACATTATTTAATGTTTCAGATGATCCTAGTATGTCAAAACAATTATATTAAAAAAAAATTATTTAAGAACAATGTGTTGAACCTATGACTTCTTTATCACTCCAATCTCTATTTTCTTCTCTAAAATCACCGAACCATTTTATAACTCCTTATATATTTTACTTGGTTAAAAATGTTTAAAATTTAATATATTGAATAAAAAAATATCCACTATAAAATATTATATAAGCACAAAATAAGAAATATAAAGTCAAAACTAATTTTTTTAAAACACAAATATATTTTAAAAATTTTAAAGTTTAAATATTTTGAAATATTATTATATTCTGACAAACTTAAATAATTTTTTAAGATATACGAAAATTGAATTTAATTTAATGGATACAAATTTCTTTTTGTTTTACGTAGTAAAATTTTCTTCATTTAGAACTATTATATTTGGAGAACTCCTTACCACCTACTTTTTCTCTATTTTTCTTTTTTGGATAAAATTGTATTTCTTTTGTCTTAATAAAAAATCATAATGCTGATCTTTTCATGAAGAAAAAATTCATAAAAATCAGTTGGGTGCTTGTAGCGATGTCATCACGTGGACACTTCATATTTTCCACTTTAAGATAATGATTCGGAATGTTGAACAGATGCATTGACTTCACGATGAATCTTTCTCCAATTTTTATACTAACAGCTATTAAGTTATAAGTGCGTCAGATGCACAAATTAATTCCATGCATATGCAAAAGACTTAAGTTGATAGGTGCTGTGGATAAAGTAGTATGCTTAACATCAAATTGCATTTTTCCTTAATGGTTATGGCACTAAAGAAAAATAGCACCAAACCAATTACTAAGTTTGTATATGAAAAACACTTTTAAAACAGTGAACAACGTTAAGACCAAAAAAAATACAACAGAGAAACCAGGCTGAAAAATAAAATAAATATTGTAACCAACCGCCGTTGAATGCAATGCTGCAGAAAAGAGTGTGAGTGTGAATATATGTTAAGAGTGTAATCTCATGTAATAACTTTATCGAGGGATTGGTTTGTATTTTTTTTTTTAACAAGCAAAAAATAAATATATTTAAGAAAAGTTTTAAATACAAGATGTGCTAAGAGAAAGAGTAAAAGAAATTTTACAATGTTTCTACCGTATAACTAAAACAAAGCAGAAATACAAACTAAATCACTCAAACAAAAAATAAAACAATTAACTACAAGTGATATCAATGCACTCTAAGGATTGAGAACACTATTGGTTATACTCATAACAAAATTCTTTTATATGCAATTTGATTCACCTCTATGCTAAAAGTCTGGTCTGCTCAATAATAAGATTTGCATTCAAAACATGCGAACGAAAAATCGCCTCATTTCTTGATTTCTAAATTGCTCACATCACAGGCAAACCAAACTAAATTAATTATTTGACGCGTTACACGACCGCATGAAAAAAAGGTCATCAAATTAGTTAGCGTGGTTGATTGCATCCTTATAAAATACACCAAATAGTCTAAATCAATTCAAAACACCATACCACATGGATCCAAAAGGAGGACACACAAAGAACAAATGACCGACTGTTTCAACTTCTCCACAACGTGCTACACATTGTTGATCTTCTACATGAATGATTCATCGACGATACCAATTTTTCTTTGTAGGCAACCTATCTTGAAACAACTTCAACACAAATAATGATGCTTTTGCTTGGACAAAAGGATGCCACACTAGATCTTGAAATAGAGATGCGTTGACACTAGCGACAAACTCCTCTCGTAGTACAGAATATGCGTCATTTACCGAATATGATCCTCCTTTCGTATTGTTCCACGACTACTTATTAGATATATTAACTTGCAAATGAACGTTAGTCAATAAAATCCTACCACTTATCCCACCACTTATCTCCCATGATCAACGTACCATTTGCAAATTGTAAAAGAAAGACACAAAACTCATTTGAGCTCACCTTAAAACCTTTAAATCAATTGGTTTCCACATAAGCACCAAAAAAAAGCATTTAGACCCTCAGCTGCTATTAGAAACAAGAACATAAATAAGAGGTCACCTTGTCTCAATTCCCTCCGCATAGCAAAACAGAAACTGACGCTGAACCAACACATTTCAAAATCCATTTACGTCATTTCTCTAGAAAACCCATCTTTGCCATCACAAGTTCTAGGTAATCCCATTCAACTGAGTCATATGTCTTCTCGAAGTCCACTTTGAACAAAATTAACTCTTTTTTTTTTGCCTCATTGACCATTTCATTTGCAATTAAGATCCCGTTCAAAATTTGTCTTCCTTTAACAAACGTTGGTTGAGATTCAGCTATTGCAGAACCAATCACTTGACTCAGTCTATTCGCCAACACTTTTGGCAAAACTTTATACATATATCCCACTAATGAAATGGGTCTAAAATCAAAGAAGACTTATGGGTTGTCTTTTTTGGGAATTAAAACTATAAACGATCAATTTGATCCTTTTACCAACCTCCCATTCACATGAAAACCTAGAAATCTCATAAAGTCACCTTTTATGTTCTCCCAAAACTCTTTCACGAACCCAAAATATACCCCATCCGAACCTGGATTTTTGTAGCTGTCACAATCCCACACCGCATGTTTGACTTCCTCAACGCTAAATCCAACTAATAGTGTTTTAGCTTGCATTAGCAAGAGAGAATAAAACTGCAAGTTATCCAAACTTATGTTTGTACTCTATTTTTTAATATAGTTTTGTTACTTATTAAATAAAACAGTTGTGTAGAAGTGTGAACTAAAATCTCGTATTGTTTATTAAAGTGAAAATTAAATAATATGAGATGAACTATAAATAAAAATTTAAATAAAAATGTGATGTTTAGTTGGACTATAACTCTTATTATATAAAATATAACATTTTTTATTATGTATAATATTTTAAATTAACATATATTATCATTATATATATTATTAAGAAAATTAAATTTGTATGTTATATTATAAAATTGTTGTACAAAAGTATTTAATTATATCTCACTATTTAAATGTGGTATAATATTATTTCTTAAAATATATATAAAAAAATCTAAACAATGATATGCGATTGTATTTTTTTTTTTTTTTGTTGTAAAAAGTGATATGTGATTAAGTGAATGTATAAAACTGCATATAAAATAAACTAGTATGATATAATTTTTTTGACTTTTTATTTGATTAATTTCTAGATTCATCTTTGATTATTAAAGAGACTAATTATTTGTATCGAAAGTCTTTTTAATTATTTAAAACCTCCAAGTTTTTCAAAAATTTAAGAATTTTGTTTTTTTTAAAAAAAAGTAGTTTCTATCGAAAAACTTGTTCCAAATTTTCCGTTACACAACTTATTTTAGAAAACTCGAAATTCTAAATTTTCTAGAAATTTGAAAATAAATTTATTTTTAGAAAAAGAAGAGTCTGTACCAGAAAAAATATAAATTTTTCAATACACAATTTATTCCGGAAAACTTAAAATTTTAAATTTTCAAAACTTTAGAAATAATTTTCTTTTAAAAAGATCTGAATTAGAAAACTTTCAAAAAAGTTTTTTGGTTTTGTACAATATCGAAGAACAAAAATTAAACTTTTTAGAAATTTTGAAAAAACTTTTGTATATAAAAATAATGTGAATTGATTGTTTCGATAATTTTTAGACGGGAAAAGAAATTAATTTGTAAAATAAAAAAAAATTAAGGATAAAGTTAACCTATTAAAAAAATTATGAGGTATAAATATATCAACAGAGGTATTGGGGAAAAGTTCCTTTATTATTTATTATCTCATCATACTCCAAAGTTGGGAATTGTACTGTGCACCCACCCCCCAACCATAAGAAAAAACTATATTGCCCCTTATTTGATCTATAAAACCCTAAAAAAAACACACTTTCCTTTTTTCACCAATTTCTTCGAAACTCTGAAAAATTCGATTCTCCCACCCTACCAAAACTTCGAACCTTTCAAACATCCGAAGTACAAAAGTAAGGCAACTTTCGAAACTTTCGTTGAATATGAATGTTTCGAAACATGTATTTTTCAGAAATTTTCAAACATTTGAAACTTTCTTTGAACTTGAAACTTTCGAAGTACAAAGGTTTCGAAGGTTTCCATGAATATGAAAGTTTCGAGGCACAAACGTTCGAAGGTTTCTGAAAGTTACGAAAAGCTTCATTTCGAAACTTTGAGATGCATGAAAAGTTTTGAAACTTTTCGAAAGTTTCGTTTCCAGTGAAAGTTTCGAAATGGTTGTTTGGGTTTTTTTATATATTTTTCCTTTTGTTGTTAATATTGATATATTGATATATTGTAGTGCCTAGAATGAGAGATGCGTTTGGTCAAATTATTCGTAACTTGATAGGTGATAGAGGTGATGGTGTAGAGAGAATTCCACCAACAACATCAAACAGATGACGCAACGAAGCAAATCGTCCAATTAGGCAGCGTCGTCGAAGACAAGAGGAGGTCCAGGATGATGATGTTGAGTCCACCAAGCATGCACATATGGAAGAGGATGTCCCTCAGCCTCCACAGATGGAGCATGCTGCTGATGATATTCATGATACTTCTGCACATGCTGATGATGCTGATGAGTCGGATGAAGCTACAGATATTGATGATCAGGATCAGTAGACCGGATTTCCCGGAGGACCGACAGTGACATGTCTGTTGACACAGTACGAGCATCACGTGGCTCGGAGGTTATTGGAAGGAGAGGTATGTGTTAATTTATTTTTATATTTAATTATTTGTTTATTTGTGTTTAAGTTTATTTAATTAATTATATATTAATATAAATGTTTAATTATATTTATTTTTAAGTTTAATTAATTAATTGTATATTTATATATATATGTTTAATTATATTTATGTTTAAGTTTAAGTTTATTTAATTAATTATATATTCATATAAATGTTTAATTATATTTATTTTTAAGTTTAAGTTTATTTAATTAATTATATATTAAAAGGGCACTTTCCAATAACATTTTACTAAAACACCCTTTTCGTAGTATATAATTAATAAGTATAATCATAACAAATTTTATAAGTTATATACACCACTGGAAAAGTTAATTTGGTAGTGCATTTTATATAGAATATTTATATTTATGCATATTTATATTACATTAAAGTTTTTTAAGTGGAGATATAATATTAAAGTCTCTTGTGAATTTGGAGCATTTGATCCAAAGTTTTTTTCATTGTATAATCAAAAAACATATCTCATTGATAACGAACAGTTCAAGTATAGAATTTGAGAAACAAACACTTTAGAAAAAAAATTGTTAAATTTAAATGTGAGTAGTTCCTCACATAAATTGTCCATCTTTATCCTCCTCCAATGTTTGTTGTTGTGCCTCTGATTGGTGCTTTTTCACCATGGCAATTATTTCTTGTCATCAGAGTTGTTCTTCCACCACCAGCTGTACTCCATTAGTTTTCGCTACATTTTCAACAAAATCTTAGCATAACTTTTATTTTTAAAAACATATATACTAGCTAGTTTAAGCAAACATTAACTTAATGGAGTCATGTTACATTGTACTGTCAAATTTCAGCACAAATTGCTGTTTTAATTTTAATTATTTTTAGTACACATCAATGATTGCCAATGTTTCTGTCAAATACTCAACTGAAATACTCGTTTTGAACTTCGTGTATTGTGTTTCATATAAAATACATTGTCGGAATAACGCTTTCAATAGTGTATATGATTTGATTTTTTTTTAATCATATTTTTACATTATATACTATTAGAGTGAGTTTCTCATAAATTATTATCTGAAAGAGTAAGGAATAATTTGAAGTTTTTGAGAGGCCTATGAATATGTAAGGGATTAAAAAAATTTCTTGTATATATCGACCTGCTTTGCATTGTATTTTCTTTTAAAGTTATATCTTACTTTAAAGGATTTAAATAAAACAATTAATATTATAAGTTATCTATTTGAAAAAACTCATTCTATTTACCTTAAATATATCACAATTTAATTTTGCAATGATAAATTAATTCAATATAAAGATATAATTTCGTCAATCGTGCAAACATAATTGCAACAGTTTTGCAATGTGACGTTACTATTCTTTAAACTCCTGAAGAAGATATCTGAAGAACGCCACACTCTCCACCAAATAAAAGAAACTAAATGGCCTTTGGAACCTCTCTAAGGAAAAAGTGTTAATATGAATATAGCTTTCTAGACTTTGAAAGGCTTCCTAGTGAAAGTAGACAGCTCAAGTTTTAAATCTTTATATCCAACTCACAATTTAATAAGTATTTTGTTAAAATAAATGGATTAAGAAAATGACATTACTATAAGTACAATATGACAAATTTGAATCCATTTGACTTCACTTAGCATCTATTTCTTTGGTTAGCAACGTTTAAGAATCTCAGATTGGAATTTGACGTCATTTTATTCCTTGCCTTTTAATCGTACGTGTTTTAGCGTCACATATGTTTATTATACCCACAATCAGCAATTTAACGCACCCATACTTAAGATGATTTGATCTACTATATTAATTTTAAATTGCAAGAAACATGTGTTATAATATGAGATCCAAACTATTTAACTTGGTGATTATATATCTAAACTTAGAGTGATTTTCTTCATGAAAAGCAGAAAAGAATAATTAACGTTACTCATTAATTAGTCAGTGGGAAGAGGAAAATGTTAGTGATAGACATCTAACTTCTAACTTCATTTTCAATACTCATTCAATGTCTTGTATTTAATATTCAATATATAAAAATAGTTTTAAATAGATATTTAATATATTTTTTTCTATTTCTACCATGTCTTATATATCACCGCACTTCTAAAATGTAGTTATACTTTATAAAAATAAAGTGAAGAAGCAAAGTAATAAATTTTTATTGAAGTACATATCCTTTAATCCTTCTTAATTATAAACTTAATAAGGCGTGTTAGAAATCAAAAGTAGAAAATCCTATTTGTCATTAAAAAAATCAAATGGAAAAACAAAGCATGGTTCTTTTTTTTTTACATAAGCAAGAAAATGAATATAATATTTGAGCTTTGATTTAAATATAAAAAAGGGACACGGGGAGTATCTACTATATATACCCGTCTGAAAATTCAATTGGAATCACTAAAACGTTGATGCCTTGGTTTTGTGAGAGAAATGGCAAACTTAAAGCAAGTAGTATGCTCAATAATTTTGTTGGTATTATTATTTACCAAGATGGAAAGTCGTTCACTTGATGCAATCATTGAGATTAATAAGAAGATCCAAGCCAAGGGTTGTTGCCAACAAATTATTCAAAAATCACAGTTACTTAGAGCAAGTTTTGCAAAAGACGAACATAAATTTCGAAATCTCTACGACTCCGAACGACTAAGTCCTCAAGGGCCTGACCCTAGACACCATTGACTTCTCTTACTAAAAATGTAATGTAACACTTTATTTTATGCGTACAATTTTATATTGGTATTTTTCTTATATAATTAAAATCTGAACGTATTTTATATGTAAGATCACTAAGGATCATGCTATGTTATTTACGCGTACGTTGACCATCGATTATTAAGGTAAAAAACTAAACAACCTATAAAACAGTGTGTGAAAAGTAGTTGAGATTTATGAATGTAAGTAAATTAAGATGCATATCTTGTCATGGTAGCATTTATACCAAGGTCTTTTTCGGACACTCCAATGTTATAAAAAGGATGTGATAGAGACATTTTATAGCAAAATAAATTAGGTAATTGAATATTGAGTCATTAAAACTAGATCGCCCTCAATGTCAAATGCTCAAAGAGATACTTACGGATTAATCGTTGCGATGTTTCTACATCCAAGATGAAATATAAAATTCAATCCTTGTAAGATAAGAGTTATATCGTGTCCATTGAACCAGCCTTACTTCAAATTATTAAAAATTGGATTTCGTTCATCACTTGATTTTTTTTTCGAAAAAATAAATTTCATTCATGCTAAAATAAAAATAGTAATTTAATAATTAAAAAAAATAAAAAATGCACGAACGATACACATCAAAATTGTATAAACTAATGAAAATTAATTTAATCAAAATTTGAATCATAACAAACAAACTAATATTTTTTTAATGACAAATAGTCAAGAATAATGCGAGATATACAATCTGTAATGTCATTTATATTCGAAAAAAATATTTACTGGTGTTGATAGTTCATTTGCTTCTGGAAACACAATGCCAATATGAAAAAATAATTTAAAATGGTGATTTTAAATAAAAATTGATCCTAAACTACTAGATGAAGATGAAAAAAAAAACTAAGTTATTTTTTTTTAGAGTGACCTTGCTAAGTTGATTTATTTATCTTTTATGTATATGAGGCAATAAAATTTGAATACTTTCCTTAAACAGTTAAAAAATTAAGGGATAAATTATTTTAACATGTTTAAATTTCAAGAATGAATTTATAAGTTGGTAAAATTTTGCTCCAAAAAGTTTGTTAAAATTTGAAGTTATTTTGAGAGACAGTCCCCAGTTGTTAATTTGGGCTATACACACAGATACAAGAACACCATAGGCCCAAAGGAAGGAACAAACAAGCCTAAAAAGAGTCCACAGTGAAGCGATGCGTTTCAACCGCCTCACCGGCGCGTGCAGATCCTTTCCGGGAACTGATCTACTCCAGTCTACTCCGTCCCGACAAGTATACGCCACGCGCCAAACATCCGCCTATGAAAACATTTCAAATTTTCGCAAACGAAATTCCGCGCCACAATAGACTCTCTCCCTTCAAGTGCCGCGTTACCAACAACACCAAAGCCAAACAACATCTTATTCGTACGTGCATTACACGCTCCAAAAGGTAGCGTGAGTTATTTTCCCCAAAATTTGATGCATTTATCGTTCGCGGGTTAGACTTTGTGGTACACCCCCAGACGCGTTCCGTTTCACGGTTCCACAGAAGAACTTTTCCGTTGCCGTACATCTGTGATGCAATAAGAGGATATCACGTTTGCAGAGAGAGAAAGAGAGAAACACCGAAGCGTT
>NC_021160.2:50136840-50216682 GCF_000331145.2 Cicer arietinum
GTTATAGATCGGATCTGAATAACTCTATCTTCTCTGCGTGCTACTTCGTTTACTCTGTTTCCTTCTTCGTTGGTTTCGTTTCTGATTCTTCGATTTGTTTTCTCCTATTTTTTGAATTTGACCGGGGAAAAACCCTAAATTTTTTGGAATATTCTTCACCGGACCCGATTCGTCCATTTTTGGGTTGATTAAACCATAGATTCGTATTCTAGGGTTTGGAATTGGTGTTCGGTGAAGGAAAAATTAGAATTAGGGTTTTGAATGTATGGCTTCGGGGCCTATAGTTGGAGATGAAGGAGTTAGAGAGATTCAAAGATACTCGGAAAGCAAGGTGTACACAAGAAAAGCTTTCAGAGGTACAAAGAATAAAGGTAACACGTTGAACGTTGTTCCTCTTCATAATTCTTCCTCCGCTGCTACCATAACCACTACCGCCAGTACCACCGTTACTGCTGTCAACAGTACTGTTGAAAATAGTGTTGATGGGACTAAGGATAATGGTAACAACATTTTGGTTCAGTCGCCGGCTCGGATTTCGGCTCCGGAGGGCGGGGATTCAGCTCTTCCGGTAGTGGTTTCTGAAGACTCATCTAGCCTGAACCGTCGGCAGGATGAGCATTTCACGCTCAATGTTCAGCTAGAAGAAGCTTGTGGTTTGATAGAACCATCTTTGAGGAACTGTGTTGGCAAGCAGGGATTGGAGAATGGTGTTAAGATTGGAATTGGTTCGCGGTCGAAGCGGGAGACACGGGAACATAAGAGGAAGCTTGTGAGTGAGCTTGAAAAGGTGAGGTCTCTGGTGAATAGGATTGAAGAGAAGCAAGCGATGGTTGGTGGGTATGGTGGTAATTTGAATATGTCGGTGGATCGTCATAGGGTTGATAATGGTGGTGGAGCTAAGCGTAGTCACTCAGAGGTGGCATCTGCAGGTGTTTCAAGAGAGGCTACTAGGCCCATGCGCCAGATAAGTCTAATGGTGTTGGAGAATAGTCAAGGGATCAGTGAAAATATTGAGAAGGAGAAGAGAACACCAAAGGCGAACCAGTTCTATTGCAATTCGGAGTTCTTGCTTGCGAAAGATAAGTTTCCGCCTGCAGAGAGTAACAAGAAGTCAAAATCGAATGGCAAGAAGCATGGCGGGAGAGAAATGGGACATGGAGTTGGGATAGGATTGAAGTATTTAAAGAGCTGTAGTTCCTTGCTTGAAAAGTTGATGAAACACAAGCATTGTTGGGTGTTTAATACTCCAGTTGATGTTGAAGGTCTTGGTTTGCATGATTATTATATTATCATCTCACATCCAATGGACTTGGGTACTGTGAAGTCGAGGCTGAACAAGAATTGGTACAAATCACCCAAGGAGTTTGCGGAGGATGTTAGACTTACTTTTCGTAATGCGATGACGTATAATCCTAGAGGGCAAGACGTTCATATAATGGCAGAGGAGCTATCGACGTTATTTGAGGAAAGATGGGCAATTGTAGAGTCAAATTACAATCATGAGATGAGGTATGGAATGGATTATGGGCAAGCTATTCCTTCACCTTTGTCTAGAAAGACTCCTGGTTTCCGGCCACCACCTCTTGACATGAGAAGGATTCTAGATAAGTCAGAATCAATGACACGACCTCCAAAACCCATGAACATTACTCCTTCATCTCGAACTCCCGCTCCAAAAAAGCCGAAGGCAAGAGATCCTCATAAAAGAGACATGACATATGAGGAAAAGCAAAAACTTAGCTCAAATCTTCAGAGTCTACCTTCTGAGAAACTAGACGCAATTGTACAGATCATTAAGAAACGGAATTCAGCACTTTCCCAACATGATGATGAAATTGAAGTGGATATTGATAGTGTGGATGCTGAGACTCTTTGGGAGCTTGATAGATTTGTTACCAACTATAAGAAAAGTTTGAGCAAACACAAGAGGAAGGCTGAACTTGCTATGCAAGCTAGAGCAGAAGCTGAGCAATTTGCCCTCCAGAAGGTAAAGTTTGCAATTTCAACTTCTAACAGCCACTGTCTTCTTTGTCAAACAATTGTTACTAATTTAATTTATTTCATGCTTCCTGTAGAGCCAAGCACCACCAGTTATAGTTGATGTCTCAAGAGAAACACAAGCAGGTATGGCAACGTGTGGACTATGTTGATATCTGTTATCATCTTTTCAATTAAATTAATTGAAATGTTTTGTGTGCCTGTTTCTTGAGTAGATGAAAGGAATGTTCCCCCATCCTTGCCCGTGCTAGGGGAAATTCGAGTGGATAATGGGAGTAAGACTAGTAGCTCAAGCAGTTCAAGCAGTGATTCTGGCTCTTCATCAAGTGGTACATTAATCAATTATTTAATAGACATGATTCATGGTTATGCAAGTTCACCCCTGTTTATACTTTTGGTCAAATGCAATGTCTGATATTAACGTACTTTTGCAGATTCTGACAGTGATAGTTCCTCAGCATCTGGGTCTGATGCAGGGTCGCAGTGAACCTGAATACTTTCTGGGAGGTAAATCAGAAACTCCAAAATCCAAAACTTCCTTGTTGTATGCTCTGCTTTTTGTCTTGTATATTTCTGCATCAAATTGTCTATGCTTCTGTCTTTTGATTTCAGAGGTATATATGTACTATGATCTTTCAAGATAACTTCTTTTAACTTCCATTCATCATTGTGTTGTTCATTAATGAGCATTAGCGGTTAACTTCACCGATCAGTTTATATCTACATATTGGAAATTCGCAAATTCAAGATAGTCATGTTTTACAGGTTTAACAATTGAGATTGATATTTCTGCTTTTATGGCTATTGATCAGTGTTGTGCTGTAGATCTTTTTTGCAAATGTGTATATAGAGTGCAGTTTTGTCCGAATTAGAAATATTTGATGCTAGTTTGTATTATTGAGTTAGTTTTTAATTGCTAAACAGTGTTATAGTTACTTCAATTTAAATTGAAGCATCAAAAGTGAAAATCATACGCCTTTTCATGACTGCTTTAGTGTACACATTCTTCGGCATAGCCTGATTCATTCAATTTGCACTGTATTAAAGCACATAAAGAAAGAGGATATACCAACAAATTTTGCTTGCGATTGATCAGGCTATCTGAATAATGTTGATCATAGTTTAGAAAGTGTGAACTACTCCCAAGTCCTAACTTTGTTTTTCATTTCATGTGGCAGATGTCCGATATTTAGATTAGATAGTGTTGTGATGCTTGTCTTGTTGATATTTTTCAAGCTTCCATATTATGGATCTGAACATAGCATTTGGTTTGTAGAGGAAGCCGCTGAAGGCCACCTGTGATTTCCTACTGTGCAGAGTACAGGATCTGTTCTCTCATTTGGTGAAACTGTTGATCCGTTGCTATTTATGGCCTTATTTGTGATAACACGCTCTTGTATAATATATGGTAGAATGTGAAGATAATTAGATAGTTTTCTGTAGAAGTGTACATCACTAACTACTGCTGCTACTCATGAAATTACATTGATGACTTGTTATTTATTATTTACTGCCAGATTCAGATTCATAGTTTATAGATAAATTGTAATTCCAAGTTCTTAAAGTCATTATTGGTTCACATGAAATCCCATTCCATACAGTAGCATGAATTTTGCATTAGTTTGGTTAGTACATTATACAGGGGCATTAGGGGTTGGTGGGGGTCTTACTTTTCATATATTCAAGGAAACTTGACATTCATCCTGTCTTGGTGAGATCTCTTGAGCAATTGAGCTGCGGGTCTATCATCTCAAGTGGTGCTTACAACTGTTTTACAATACAAATTATTGTAAATTTTGGGACAATTCAGCTGAGATCTCTTATTTGATTCTTATCGTTTTCTTTGGTTAAATATTTGATTTATCTTATTTATATATACAATTATGAACTTTACACAGATTTTCATATTACCCCACAAAAATAAAGAGATGCTGCATTTGATGTCCCACTTTGATGTTTAAACATAATTTATCGTCTATGTAGTATTAGTGTATGAAAAGTTCATCATTGGAGTCATCTCCTGCTAATTTTCTTTCACTTTCCTCGTAACATAAATTTTTTCGATACTTATTTTTGCACTATCAATTTTATAAATAAATTATAGTGCCACCTTTTAATTAGCAAATGAAAGCAAATTTGAAGTTAATAACTAATGAAAAATGTCGCATCATCACTGTTGAAGTTAACACTATAGTGTCAATGGCATAAAATTTTGGGGTTTGTTTTATAGGAGAAACATTTATTTTGATTTAAATAAAAGTGATTCCTTATTTTTAAATATTTTTGAAAAATTAGATTAAAAGTAAATAAGTGGCATACTTGCGATAAATTAAAACAAAAACTATACCATAGTAATGCTATGCATCATCTCAAACTCACGATGTTGCTATTATCACCATCAACATCACACACACTTTGGCATTGCTCTCATAGATCCCTGAAGCTGAGATGCTTTTCTTCTTTATCATCTTCATGCGTTACGCCCTGGTCTGGTCTCCAATCATGGAGAGACAGTCCTCTCAACGGAAATCGCAAGTGGGGTCCACTTGGTCCTCAACCCGAACACGACCTCCATGATGATTCCCCATTCGGCCAAGCTTCTTCCTTGGCCGAGTTTGGTTCTATTGTTCTTTCCACCGCCGACCCACTCGCCAAGTCCCGTCTATCCCACCTTGCATACTCTCTCTGGCGCCGCCGCAACCTCCCCCTCGGCATCTCCGATCCTCCTTCTCGACCCGCCCGACCTGAAAAACCACAACTGGTTCGGTCTCTCTTTTGCCCACCACCTGTTTGTTTCAATTCGTGAATGAATTCTTTCATTCTCTTCTGTCCATGGTTATTAAATCTGATATTCTAATCGTGAATCCAAAGACATATTGTCCTAGTATCGGTTCTGTCAATTCTTTTTAAGAAATGAATGCATAGTTAGATATGATCAATTAAAATATGGCACTCTTTAAGTAAAAAGTAGTGACATAGTAAAAAATATAAGCTGATATATTATATACGAATATCAAAATAAATCAAGATTATCAAAATGATAAAAATAAAAGTGTGCCAATGTAAAGTTGAAAAAAAAAGTGTGGCCATACAAAGTTTAGAGGCAAGTTGTGATTCATTAGAATGAATTGAGGTTCATGTTGGGATTCTTATTCAAAATAAATATAGAGATTTATATTGATTGGATTCAGTTTTGTTTTGAATTTGAGGTACGTCTGGCGTGTGTAGTAACATACTGATAGGCGTGGTATAATGCATAATGAAGTTGTTTTCTTTGATTTCAGGTTTCCACTAAGGAAATTCCTGCTCCTAAAAGCTCGGGTTTGCCTCTCAATGCCTACTTGCTTCATAATTTAGCACATGTGGAGCTCAATGCAATTGATTTGGCTTGGGATACTGTTGTTAGATTTTCTCCCTATAGTGACATTCTTGGGGAGGGGTTCTTTGCTGATTTTGCTCATGTTGCTGATGACGAGAGTCGCCACTTCGCTTGGTGTTCACAGAGGCTTGCTGAACTGGGTTTCAAGTAAGGGTAATTTATTATACTTCAATTTTTGGGCAAAACTAGTTGGTTGCGCTATTTTTTATTTTTTTATTTTTGCTTCTCTTTTCCAACTAGATATGGAGATATGCCAGCTCATAATTTGCTATGGAGGGAATGTGAGAAATCATCAGACAACGTTGCTGCACGTTTGGCAGTGATCCCACTAGTCCAGGTAATATTGTTTTCCATTTTGGTCTCAAGTAGATGTTTTTCAGCACACTGTAGTCGACATCATTTGGAGAAAAAATGCTTAATAAATATGACGATGCAGTTATTTTCAGGAGCCTGTAATTCATTTTGTTTGACTGTATCAGTTATAAAATGTGGCGAGTGGAAATATTCTCACTGTTATAACAATGAATTGTTTTGTATGCTGCTAATATGGTAGGCATCATTGTTGATTTGGATAATATTTTTCAATCATGTGTTGTGGGTTGAAATTGATATACTAGTACTGGAAAATTGTCTTGACACTGTATTTTGGTTAAGTTTTCCAGCAGACTCTTTATATACAAGCTGATTATATAGGACTGATTGATCAACTTCTTGTTTGAAGTTATGATGATTGACACAAGTCCACAACAATTTTTGCATCAATTTTTATGTTGACTTTGTCTTACTAAAGTGACTAAAAATGGTCTCCCTTGGTATTGGTTACTTAAAATTATGTGATCCTGATTTTCTAAATGTACATCTAAATTTGTAGGAGGCTAGAGGACTTGATGCTGGGCCACGCTTGGTGCAAAAATTAGTTGGCTTTGGAGATAATAGGACATCTAAAATTGTGGCTAGAATTGCTGAAGAGGAAGTTGCACATGTAGCAGTTGGGCTCTATTGGTTTGTTTCTGTCTGTCAAAAAATGGGTCGTGCCCCGGATTCCACTTTTAAAGGTTTGGGAGCCTGTTTTACACCAGCTTATCTGCTCACATACCATCATAACATGAAATTTTTCTATAACCACAGACTTGCTAAAGGAATACCATGTGGAATTAAAGGGTCCCTTCAATTATGCGGCTCGAGAGGAAGCTGGCATTCCCCGTGATTGGTAAGAAACTGTATAGTTGTGGTAGGTTTTCTTGCCTGTACTATGTTTCAGGCTCATGCTATATGACATAATTGAAATTTCCATCTTAATCTCTCCATATTAATCTTACACTTTTTAAAAATTGTCTCGTTTCTCCTGTCTAGGTATGATGCACCATCAATAAGCAATCAAGACAAGAAAGAAAACGATGACAGTAAAAAACAGCTCTCTGAAGTAAGTAACAATCATCTTGGCCATTTATGTATCAGGACAGAGCTATGACGGGTTGCTTGATACCTGCTGATTTTTCAACTGAAAAAAAATTCATGTATTTATTATTTAAACAAAGACAGTCACAAATATTGTCTCAAACATTAGCTTTTCCTTTCTTTTACAAATATTATATACATCACCATTAATTACAGCATTTGCCACAACATTTTGATCATTAGGTGCCTGTAACTTTATAAAAAGCTTTCTTGGCCCCTCCTAAGGCAAGATTCTTCTTCTGTCTTGGCCTGTTATTTGTAATACTCCCTCCGTCTCAAAATAATTGAGTCATTTAATTATTTCACATATATTAAGAAAAGTGTATAAATGAAAGAGAGAAAATACTACTTTTACTAAATTATTCTTGTTAGACATTAATGCATTATCAATGTCATAAATGTATAATGGAATATATTGCATTGAAACTTATGCAAGTATTAATTAAAGGGTTGCTATGTTTAATAGTGATACTTATGGATGTGGTGTTATAGGTTTATGAGAGGATGGCTTCCATCATTGCTATGGAAAGCGAGAATGCAAGTTTGACAAGGCCACCTGAATGATCTTGGCACAATATCATGAGCAAATTGTCTTCAATTGGAACTTGTCTCCCAACAGCCAACAAGCCTAAGAGTACGATATGCTACTTTGTAGTAATGAGTTTGGTGATGCAATTATTTCATTAGCAAGTTGTCAACTTTGACTGCAAGTGCTGATGCAAATTCCGAAATCCACTATCAATGAGAAGCGTGATCAAAAGGGAGTGACAAAATTGTTTTTTACTTTGCGTGCATATAAATTATAGTTGTTGCCTGTTAGTATTGGCATGATGTACATACACAAATTTACGAATGCCTAAGATCATTAGAGGCTTAGAGCAACACACCCAAGAGATTGAAGTCAATGATCTTGGCTTAGCGTATTTTATTTTATTATAGGGCCTTTTATGACTCATGTAACCGCAGACCTTCATATCTTTGATATATTATTTAGGGTCAAGCACTTTATCCTTTAAATTTATAGGTGTAGTTGCACTTTTCATCCCAATTTATTAACTCAATTTATGAAGTTAAGTATTTTACTCTCTTATTTAACTTTAAATGTAGGTTTTACTCCGAGGACTTACTTTTTTCTTAACGACCACAATGATGGTTTGGAACCGGACTTACATAATTGAGAAATAATAGAACATGCTAGGCTGTTAATAATATAAATAAATGGCAGGGAATATTATTAATTTAAACAAAACATTATTGACAAATAGAATCTTTAAAAGCTTAAAAAGAATATGTTTAAAGTAGTATGGATTTATTTCAATTGGTAAATGTCGAAATTGTTAGACTGCATACTATGTATCAGGTTCAAACCTGAAACTCTTTGTTGCGTGCGAGTTTATTTATACTCTTAAAGGTTGATATTATAATTGGTAAATTATTTCAAAATTTCGAATGATATAGTTTTAAATAATAAAGGTTTTCTTGCCAGGTTATTTTAATAATTTATTCCAATTCACATTACTTGTGGGAATTACATTCTAGCATTAGTTGATTATTGTAATGTAATAAAAATAAGTATATTGATTTGCATATATTGTATGTATAGGAAGATAAAAATGACCTCAATAAATATATTGTATAGTAACAATTGACTTTTGAATACCATTTACTGTTGCTAGCTGTTTATTTGTTGTCTCAAGTGAATAGTTGCTTTGGCTTTAAAGTCTTTAATAATTAAGTAACAAACGTGTCACTCTTCTCTTCCCTTCCAAAAACAAAAAAGAGTCATAACTCATAACAAGGATAGTCAAGTGAAAAGCCTACTTCTCCTTCTCTTTCTTTTTATCACCTACTTTCTCAGACAAAAACCAAAGAAAACTCATAATACATATAAATTATGTGTAATTCAAATGGTGATTGCAGGCCGTTGGGTTTTCTCTTGGGTCTTCCCTTTGCCTTTCTCTGTCTCCTTATCTCAATCATTGGTCTTATTGTATGGATTGTTGGGTAAAATTCTCATCACTCTTTCTCTCTTTATCTATGATCAATTTTCTGTGGCATCTTCAATATGTAAATTTACCATGTGATTTGAATTTCATATTCTAGTTGTGGGGTTGGTGTGATTTCTTTTTCTGGGACATGGGTTTGGTTCTGATTGAATGAAAATATCAAAAAGACTAAAACTTTGCTTCATAACATTTGCAGGTTGTTGCTGACATGCATATGCCCCTGCTGTTTGTGCCTTACAGTAATTGTTGAGCTTGCTTTGGAATTGGTGAAGGCTCCACTTCATGTCATGGAATGGTTCACTTCTAAGATTCCATGTTGAGATGGTTTCTCTTTGCTAACTGTATCAGAGTTCTCTAGATTTATGTTTTGTTAGTGCTTGTTTCAATTCAATTTCTTCTTTTTTGATATATTCAAGTTTTTGACTCACTGTTAATCTTTGTGGTTTTTGGGTTCTTTGGAAAATTAACAGTATTTGGTTCAATAATTGCAGTTGAACAAGAAAAAACTGAACAGTTCATGGTATTGTGTTGTTTCTTGTGCATATAATTCATTAATGAATTTGGAGCGATTACTGTTTTGTTGGCTGATATGATCTTGAGCACTGATATATAGTTATTAACACTGAAAGCAACAAAATTTTGTCAATAGAAGATAAATTGTAAAAGTAGAACTACAAATATTTATATTAAATGCGTGTCTAATGTCTCTTTCGAATGTGTGCCTAATGCCTCATTTGTATTGGTATTGACACAAACACAATACTAATACATATAGTTTCATTCATTCATGATTATTTTCTTAAATAATTATCGGTATTTACGTATCAGTATTATCGATTTTGTGTTGGGTGTAATCTTTTGACAATTGGAGAAGTACAAGTTGTGGTTGGAAAAGATTGGCTTTTTCTTAGTACTTCATCAAAGTCATTGTCAACTATATTGTTGCTTGTGACGCCACAGTTGAACTGTGCCTTGAACAAGAGGAATTCTTGTGTCAGATTATCATATTCAACTTTTAGCAAACATTTAGCAAGATTGAAGACTGAATTCACATTAGGTTTATACACTTTCTTTGACAAAAGGTTTATACACTTAGCTTCTATACTCTTGTGGTTACAATTTATTTTCTTATTTATAGGTCAAAAGGTTATTCTTTTAAACAAAAAATGTAGTATTTTGAAGGGTGTACGTCAAAGAAATAAAAAGAATTCGCGAGAATAATAAAAAAATTATAATATTTTTTATATTAGTTCTCATACTAAAGCATGAATAAAAGACCTCCATTTTTGTTGGTGGTCATATTAGTAATTTAGTATCTAATGGATTATGAAGGAAAATAGTTCTTCAAATTACATATCTTTTGAGAAAAATGGATGTTGGGCTTGTTTGTTATAGTTTTTTCGATTTTAATAGTATTTAATAATTTTGTTATAATTATTTTAATTTTCTTTTTTGAAACAATAAAAGTTCAAATGATAAATTGATTTAAACAGTTTATCATTAGAAGTCATATTAAATATATCATCTATTTTTTGTAATTTTTTTGGATAATGATATTTAAAAAAATTATTAAAATGAAAAGTTATTTTCAAAAGCTTTCCATAAAAATAATTTTTAATAGATACCTTTTTAAAAAAAAATATAACTTTTATTATATTAAAATATTTAATAATGAATAATTAAGTTTTTTAATATTAAAATTACTTTTTAAACATTTTTGTAACAAATGAATTCAAAATAACTTCTATGATTTTTTGAGTAAGTTTTCATTAAGTTTTATTTTGCACAAGCCATCACAAATTTATTAATAAACTACTCAAGTTCTTATGTCTTAATTTAAATGGTAAATACTGGTATTGTTAGATTGAATATCATAATCCAAGTTCGAACGATCTTATAATTGTGTATGAATTTCTGATGGTAATTATACCGTTTCATTTCTAAACAAAAAGAAAAACTACTCCAAACACAAGATGTGTCTAGAATAGAAGAAGTACAAATATTAAATTATAATATCTCCAACAAAAAAATATAAATAATTTTTTATTAAAAATTCATAAAAAAATCCTAATTTAACTGACAAATGTCGATATTATTAGATTGAATGTCATATTTTGAGTTCGAAGTGAGACTACATTGTTGTCAAAGTTAATTATAATAATTTTTTTTTATCTTATTATAAAAAAAAAAACCATAAAAAAGGACCATTATCACGTGTACAACCATCGTTGATAATAGAGTTGTTCATGGTTGTTTTTTTTAAAAAAAACCAAACCATATCCATTTTAAAATCAATATGTGGATTTAGATTTATAACCAAATCTATTATTTGGTTTAAAATCAGTTATAAAACTAATTGTAAAATTGGTTATGGTTAAATAACCGATTTATAATTAAACAACCGGTTTTGAAAATTTTAATTTTAAAATCGACTTTTTTTAAAATAAATCGCTTAAAATTTGATAATTTTTTTAAAAATCATTTATTCATAGTTTAAAAATCGATTATTTAAAAAAATCAATTTTTTCGATAAATTTTTAAAAAGAAATTCTCACCAATTTAAAAAATTCGATTTAAAATTTTTTTGAGAAACTTTTTTTTTGATGTTTTTTCGAAATTTTTTTTCTTTCATTTTTTCAAGAAATAAAATCTCAAAATTAATGAAATATTGGTAGTGGATAAAAACCAAATCCAAATATAAAACATAAGTAGTTATCCAACCGATTTATAAATAAACCGGATTATAATCATATGATTTTAACCGGATAAAACCACAAATATATTTAGAAGAATATTTTTAGATAGAAAAAAAAATTTGTTATGAAAGTATACTTTCAAACAAAATAAAAATTAATTTTTAGATAGAAAAAATTTGTTTGAAAGTATACTTTCAAACAAAATAAAAATTAATTTTTCTTTCATTTTAGATATATACTTTTGAATGAATTTTAGGGAGAGAGAAAATAAATTCTCTTTTATACTCACTGTATTTTTGGAAGGGATTTCCCCACCTCCAACATATTATATGAAGAATGACCTAACACACAATTTGTAATATCTTACATTTTGTAGAGATGAATATAGCATCAGTTGGATATATAGAATAATTATGTAATCATTTAATTTCTTTTTGAATCTTAAAATAATTGTAGGTTCAAATCGAAAACAAGACATTCAACAAAATAAGACCGACAATTGTCAATTAAATTATGACTTAAAAATTATAATTATTTAATTTATATGCATCAATAATATAATATACGTTTACATAGACATCTAACTAGATTTCACGATTTAAATATTTGTGGAAATATTTTAGAAAATGATATTATGACATATCCAATAATAAGATATGATTTGATGTATGAATAACACTTTTTTCCATCTTAAATTAAATTCATTGTATAAACTATAAAACTAGTAAAAAAAACTATAAAATTAACAGTTTAATTGGTATCAGTTACGCCAATTTTGGCACAACGCGATAGTCTATTGATACATATTTTTAGTGTAATTTTTTATATTAAATGATATAATTATCACCAAAAATTAATATACAACTGCAAAATTTTGTATTTGAATTTAGAATACGATATTCAACGTAATAGTATTGATATTTATACGTTGAACTAAAAATCAAGTACAAGTTTTTTATACAAATGTATATCCAAACATTCCTTACTACTAGATCATTTTATAGATACTTTATAGATCAAATATAATAAAAGTGACATGATGGTGATATTGGATTAGATGCATGTGTGCAACTTTTTTTACAGAGACGATGTATACCAAAGATCTAAGAAATGTTGGGTAAATAAGATTTAAAAATGTGCATCCAATTGTACCTCAAAATTTTGCCACTTTGTTATATTATCTCTTAAAATATCTTTGCAAATATTAACGTACAATTTTTTTTTTTATATTAACTACGCACACCAATTTCATACAAATATAAGAAAAATCAACTAGCGCAAACACAATATCATAAAAACATACCACTACACAAACATAACATATAAAGGAAATTACAAAGTTGAATAATGTGAGATTCTTCAATGTGTAACACACGATACTAGATTACTACGAATTTCTTCCTATGAGTTGTACAAGTTCACAATATCATAATTGAGGGTGCTTGGGCCCCTGCTCCATTTAACTATAAATCTATTTGATACTTGAATATTTGTTCAACTTTATTTAGACATTGTCTAATAATATCTAATAATGGTAAATAACGTTCTATTGCTTTTTTATTTATTTATCAACATAAGAAAAATATAAACCTTATTTTTCTTGAGTTGTTGAAATAATGAACAACTTACAAGTGGTATAAAATTACACCCATTAATGAAGAAAATGCTACTCAATATTTTATGTTTTTAAAAAACAATCAAAGATATATCCAATAGACGTGAATATATGCAAATGAATACAATAAATTTAGAATCACTTTTTTTTACTGAATTTAAAATCACTTAAATATATGTAAAAAGGATTAAATATAACACCTTTTAATTTAAATTTTCATTTGAACTTCATTTATTTTTATGTTTAATAAAAACATGCTTTTTCACACAAAATAAAATATGTTTTTACCCTTAAATCCAAACTAAACTACCAAAATATCGATATATTAAGTTAGACATTATGTTTCGAATTCGAACTTTATATTTTACAATTGTGCGTGAGTTTATAGTAGTTTTTTATTTACATATTAAAAAAATATATTTAATCGTAATTTTTTAATGTTGACTCTACTGATTTAAAATTCTAACTCTGTCCTAGGCATTGGAACATTCATAATTCCAAATATTGTCACACAATTAACCATACATTTTCAATGTCCTAAGCACTGGAACATTCACAATTCTAAATATTATCACACAATTAAACATACATTTCCAACTAATAAGGTTTTGTCCGTCAATAAACCATCTTTTGTAAACAAGAAAATGAATCATTGAAGCTCATTAATTTTTTGTTGTTGACATTTTAAAATCAGTAACTACTTAAACTTAATTACATCTATAAAAAAAATACTTAAATAATAGATAGTTAAATTCATTGGCCTCGTTTACTCTTCTTTTAGAATATCTATTTACTTCTCCTTTACCTTAAACATAACATATGGGTTCTTAAGGAAAATTTTCTTCAAACTACAATAAGGCCCAACAGTGGCAAAGTTAGCTTAATCTATGTGAGGAGTCAAATTTTTATATAAAAAAAATTAAAATTATGGAAAAAAAATTAAAATATTAAACTTAACATGTTAGCAAAAAAATGAAAAATTCATAATCATTTTTATTTATAAAATTAAAATTTAATTTGTATATACCGCGGTTGTAAAATATTTTTACAGGTATATCCAATTAAATCATTTTATGATGTCACTTTGTCAAGTTAGTTCTTAATATCTCAACAAATATCTATTTTGTATATTTTGATTGGATGCATGTGCATCAAAGTGCATAGAAATTAATTTCTATAAAATATAAATTAAAACTGCAATAAAGAAAATAAAAAACAACAACTATTTAGGAAACTAGCTTTCGACTATGCTTTAAGTCAAATTTGTACATTATTAAACTTATAATTATTAGTAATATCTTTTTTCACCATAAACAACTAAATTATCTGTAAAAAAATTATTTTTAATTTTATTTATAAATTATGTCTTGACAAATTTTTTTGTTAAAATTGTTTTATTTAAAGTTGTAGTAGAAATTAAAAATGTCAAAATAATATAAATAAATATATTAATCAAATGATAATTTTTTACCTTTTTTTTCAATTTTTATTTACAAATTTATTTAGAGTAGCTACGTATATATTATAAAGTAAGTAAACATAAAAATATATTTACTTGTCCCAAAATCCAAAACAAATTGGAGGTGTAACTCTTAATCCAAAGTCACATCACCCCTCATTTAACGAAGTCGTGCTCAAACTAAAACATTTATTTAAGACTCTCGAAATTGCGTTTGCGAGTTATTAGACCACATGCAAAGGAGGAGAATCATATAAATAGAAAGAAAATAGAGAAAATTATTTAATGCATTAATTAATTATGTTGACTAGCAACAATATGCATAATGTGGATGAGATTGAGAGTATAAGAGACTACCCAATTAAAAGAAAAGAAAATGAAGACAAAATCTTTTCATTTTTGACACGTTCATACTTGACTTTGATATTCATTGTAGTTGGTTAAGATAACACATTTTCTATAATAATACGTCTATAATTTGTTATGGATTATGTATAGAATTTAATTTTCATACACCAATAATATAATTTTTACACAATCAACACATTAATAATATATATTTTTACACAATTGATACATCATGATCAATCATTCAAATGATCTTGATAATAATTATTGTAAAAATCAAATATTATAATTAATTTAATGATTGTAACTGATTAATAGTATAAAAACTATTTATATTAAAATGTATTAGAATTAAATTCTTACACAAAATATTAACTAATAATTTATTTGCCAACAATTAATGAAATTATTTGATTAACCTTTCTAAAGCTTTTCACTTCTAAAGAATTTGATCATATAGTAGAGTTGAGTATTTTGGTGAGGCACATTCGAACGTGCAGTTGTTGTGCCATTGTTTATTGAATCGAAATATAATATAATTTATATCCTAGCACGTATAATGGGTGCAAATTGATATTATTAACAGAACCGAATCTGAATGAAATATAGTTAATGATCAAAATGCTACCAATTAGTTGACCATGGTCCCTCTTACGTCTACATTTTTTCACATTAACTTAATGCTTGTCCATACTCTACATAACAACGCGCTTATTTCCACTATAAAAATATTACTCGAAACAACCGATACCGTATTAACTATAAACTCATATTAATTTTCAAAAAGAAAAAACTATAAACTCATTGTATAACTAAATATACTCATATACTAATTTACTAAATACCCTTCTTCTTCTTTTTCGAGTTTTTATATATTCTTTTAATAATATAAGGTAATTATATTCGAAGTGTATCATTATTAGAGTTTAATCTCTTCCGTTAGATTCAATTATGATCAGTTAATAAATATCGTTTTTTTAAATGATTTTATGAGTTATAGTTTAATGTTATTATTGTCCTATAACTCTATTGTCTTTTATGGTTAAAAAAAAGTAACGACTAAAATCAAGATTTCAAACTCTCATTATTATTCTTCCTCCTGTACCCACTAGCATCACCAAATTAAATCAGTCAAACCATGTTGATAATATGAATAACGAGTCATTTAAAGTCTTTTAATTACAAGTAAGAAAGACGTTTAAAATTGTAATAAAATTTATTGTATACATTTCATAAAAAGTTCAAATTTTCTTTTTATAGACGTATATTAAATAAAATTATGTTAGTTTTAAAAATTTAATTACTAATTCTCTTATTTAAAACTTGTGTCTCTTAATTTTCTACTCAACTACTTATTTAGAATTATAAAATAATTCAATTGATATAAATATAACTTGAAATAATAACAAAGTTTTAAGTTGTTTGAAAATCGAGATCAAAATAGTTTATAAGTAAGAGATACATATTTCACCTCATTGAGACGTTTTACTGACACACATTTTACTAATGACAAAATATTGAGAGTTTGCATACAAGAGTCAAAAGTGGATAATACTTTAGAAATATGACTTTAGGTCAAAACATTATCGCACTAGGTAGAGGCCTAAACTACAACCTTTTAGCCATTTTGTCTCGACTGGAAAACTATTGTTCCGATAACTCAAAAAATATTGCATTACTTGGAAATCAAATTAAGGGTATTTGACATTATACAACCGCACTCATCAATCCTCTATGGCGCATTTTATTATAAACAAAACAATGCGAACTTACGCACAAGACTCAAAAAGAATCATACTCAAAATATGGGACTTGAATTTGGAACAATACTCATTCATAATAATTAATGTTGGAAAAATCTGCACACAATAACTATTAACTCACACGCCAATGGATCCTTGATGAACACACAATAACAAACCACAAAAAAGCAATAGAGAACACAAAAAAATTTATGTGGTTCGGCACCTCTTGCTTACATCTACATAAACATTTCAACAAAATTATATTTATCATCTCAAATAAGATATTACAACAGTTTGTAACCCAACTCAATATGTATATTACTCTACAATACTATCTCATTCTAATAGTGTGTTTAGTTGGAGGGGGAGGGGAGGTAAGATATTTAAGTTTTTTTCTTTGATTCAAATTTTAAGAGGGGAGGGGAGAGGAGCAAAATTCATCCTTGAGTTGATTTTGCTCTCCCTCCATTTTGAGAGGATTTGGAGACGAATTGAGGAGACTGACTCAATAAACTAATAAACCATTTAAAATCCATCACCTTCTCTAAATCAAACATAAAATTATTTAAAATTTCTCCTCTCTCCTCTCCTAATTTGAACCAAACATGTATCAACTTCCTTTTTCTCCCCTCCCCTTCATAAAAATATCTTCCCTCCCATCCGTTGAACCAAACAAACCCTAAGAGTTGCAATAAATGATAACACTCACATCTCACAGAATAAATGATCACCCCACACCCTCTCCTCTCACTAGGACATGGTTGAGAATACCTCAACTCTTCGAATGATCTACCAAGATGGAGATTTTTCGACTCGTCTCATAATCATCCAAATTTGAGTATACTTTACCCCTCTTCAGATGTCTCTTTATTTATAGGTGAAGAGAGTAATTTCTTTTAAAAAAAAGATTAAATAATGTCATTTAATCTCTACAATGATCTTTAGAAACTCTCAATTCATTCTTCAAAGTTGAATTTGTATGTACAATAGTCAAATTCTAAGACCTTAGAATATTCATCCATTCTTTTCATGCATTGAAATTTCACATTTTAAAAATTTGAATTTACTCCCTACAATTAATAAATAACTAATATAAGTTAACTTATGTAACAAGTTATATAATTTCCATTTCCAAAGAGATACTGAAAATAACATACAGCAGCTAATTGATGAACTATATATAGTATATTCTCTTTACTAAAATATGAATAACTGATATAATGACCTAATTAAATGATTTGACTTTGGAACATGCTCCTCATTTTAGTATTGCATTCACTAATAGTTGGTCTGATATTAACTAGTTCTACATGTCTTATTTAAAATTTTATACAGTTATAGAATATACGTATGAAAACTGCTATATATAAAAAACCTTTTCACATTATACTCTTAAAATTTCTTCCTTGTCTAAGAGCTACTATAACATGTAACCTGCATATGGATTTCAACTATATATCAACATTATCATTGTATTATGAACATTGAAACTCATCAAAGAGTACACTATCAATCAATATTTGAAAATGGAAGACACAGAAATGAAGATAGCAAGATTTTCGAGTTGCCGAGGCGTCTCATTCGAGATCAATTCAAACAGAAGCAACCCTTTTGCAGTTGAATCACCAACAAAGCCAGAGAGAACAACTGGAACATGGCTTTGGATTCCATGGACTAGAAACAATTCTTTCAAAATTCTACCTCAATCTCAAGCTCATATAATCACTAGTCCAACTCGAAGCCGAGCTAGTAGTCACTTCTGCGACATAAACATCGATGCTGATGATGTCGAGCTAGAGTTTCTAGCCGAATTTCAAGACATAGAAAACCAAGAAAAAGCTAATAGTGTTAAACAACAGAAACTACTACAAAAACCCGATCCATCACCGAGGAATTCGAGGTTGTCGATTATTCTGCTAGATCAAGGTTTCACAGTTTACAAAGGACTATTCTTGGTTTGCATAACCTTGAATATGATAGCACTTGCTCTTTCAGCTACAGGGCATTTTCCTTATGCTAAATCAAGAGCTACACTTTTCTCCATTGGTAACATTCTAGCTCTAACGCTCTGTCGAAGCGAGGCGGTTTTAAGAGTTGTTTTCTGGTTTACTGTGAAGACTATTGGAAACATTTGTGTTCCTCTTAAAATAAAAACAGCAACAACTTCATTTCTTCAAAGTATTGGAGGAATTCATAGTAGTTGTGGTGTTTGTTCCATAGCATGGCTTGTTTATTCTCTTGTTCTCACTATAGAAAACAATGACAAAAACACTTCACCTGAGATTCTTGGTGTTGCATTCACTATCCTCTCACTCATTTCACTTTCTTCACTTGCAGCTTTTCCGCTTATTCGCCATCTCCATCACAACCTTTTCGAGCGAATCCACCGTTTCTCCGGTTGGATGGCTCTTATTCTTCTATGGTTATTCATTCTTCTAACCATAAGTTATGATCCTACTTCAAAAACCTATCATTTAACCATAAAAAAGATGGTTAAAACACAAGAGTGTTGGTTAACTTTATTTATCACAATTCTAATTATGATTCCTTGGTTAAGTATTAAAAGGGTACAAGTTAGTGTCACAGCACCTTCAAATCATGCTTCAATAATTAAATTTGAAGGTGGTGTTAAACCAGGTTTACTAGGTAGAATTAGTCCATCACCATTATCTGAATGGCATGCATTTGGAATCATATCAGATGGTAAAAAAGAACACATTATGCTAGCTGGTGCAGTTGGTGATTTTACAAAATCATTAGTTTCATCACCTCCTAAACATCTTTGGATTCGTTCAGTTCATTTTGCTGGCTTACCTTACCTAATAAACTTGTATCAAAAAGTGTTGTTAGTAGCAACAGGTTCTGGAATTTGTGTTTTCTTATCATTTCTTTTGCAGCCAACAAAAGCTGATGTGTGTTTGATTTGGGTTGCTAAGGATATTGAAATGAACTTTGGAAAGGAAATAACAGATTTGGTTGGTAGATATTCAAAAGAGAAAGTCATTGTTCATGATACTGCTGTTTCAGGTAGGCCTAATGTGGCTGAGATGAGTGTGAATGCTGCTATTCATTGGAATGTGGAAGTTGTTATTGTTACTAGTAATCCTGAAGGTAGTAGAGATGTTGTTAGAGCTTGTAACAAGGCTAAGGTTCCTGCTTTTGGACCTATTTGGGACTCTTGAATTGATCATAACAAAAAAAATATTGTAAGGCAAGTAATTTTTTTATAAATTAGAAACTTATAGTATTGTAAACTAGTAGTAGTAACTAGTATTGTAATACTTGGTAAATAGATAATGCTAAGTGTTCATTAAATAAAGTTGATACGTATCAAAATACAATTTTCTTGTTAGTAATAGATAGATAGATTGTTACTCATCTTATTCTCTTTATCTCAAGTTTTTTTTTTCCATTTCCTCAAGTTGGTTAATTCATTCTCTTTTATAATTGGTAACAATGAAAATTCTTTTACAGAATATATGTTTTGCACGTTAATCTTATAATTGCATGTTATTTTAATGAGGATTGACTTTTGTGCTAGATAAAAAGATACTCCTTAATCATGCTAACAAAACATATGATGTAATGATGAATTATAGGAGATGCCATTCTTATTTAATTAATATTAGCAATAGAAGACTAATAATAAATAGAAGTATATTATTATTACACTCAAAATGCATAGAATTGCAAGGATATGAAACAGCACTTGTTTAGTTACAACAACATGACATACAAAAACATTTAAGATATCTATATTTACTATTTTTTACAATCTCTAGTAAGAGATTGCAATTTATTCACAACTCCATGAAAACAAAACTAAAAAACATGGAAAACTTCCACACATTACTAAACTTCCTCCATCAAACAAAACACACTGTAATGTAATTAAACACTCTTTGGTGATTGATAAGCTTCATGTTTGGCATTATCATTTTTTGAGCGAGACTCTGACCCAATATTCTTCATTGACACTTTATTTTGTTTTTCTTCTACATCACCTTCACCAACAACAATAACTTTAGTTGTATGTGCAATCTCTGCTATAGTTTCACCAATAGCATCCAAAACACCACCTTGACCCTCTTGAGTTACACCACGTTCTACAACTTTATTATCTCCTGATTTAATCATGTTGTTTCCAATGTCACTCACAGTTTCTTTCACAGCTCCTAATACATCACTTCCTCCTTTTCCTTGTTCTGTGCTTTCCAGATTTTTTTCTTCACCAGAAGAAATCACGTTTTCAATTGGTTTCTTCACTTTCTCACCAAGTTTTCCAACAGTTTCACCAATGCCTGATACCACATTGCTTCCTCCCCCCTGATCAACTTGATTACCAGAACTAGTCATGTTTTCAATTGGTTTCTTCACTTTCTCACCAAGTTTTCCAACAGTTTCACCAATGCTGGATACCACATTGCTTCCTCTCCCCTGATCAACTTGATTACCAGGACCTTGTGCTTGAATTCTTTCACCAGTTGGTACCATTTTTTGTGTATAGTTGCTCACATTTTCGCCAATACCTTCTGATGTTGGTATATATTCACCTTCCTAAGTTCAAAGCCACAATTTTCAGTGTGAAGTTAAAAATAGTCTTCAACAATATCATAAAATAGGTTATTTATGATGTTCTGGCAGAGGTACACAAAACCTCTCAAATTCATAATAATTTTTTGCTAGAAAATCAAGATAGTTTTTGTGACTGTGAATAATATTAAACAATAATAAGTTATTGAACTCACTTGTTGATGTTAAAACTAAACAAAGAAACTTGATGCAACAAGAAATTAAAAAAGAAGATGAGAAACAAAAGAGTGTAAAAGAGAAAAAAACCTGAAGAGGTTGAGAAGCCCTTTTGGCTTCATATTCTCTCCATGATTCCTCTTTCTTCCTAGCAGTAAACTCCTTAGCAGACTCACCAGCAGAAGCAGCCAAACCTTTCACAACATCCACAGACTTAGCTGCAAGCTCAGCCGCCTTAGGTGCAGCATACCTAGCCGCTCCCTCAACAACATTCGCCGCTGCCTTCGTTCCATCCACCGTTAACTGCGTCGAATAATGCGCCGCCGTCCACCCTGCCGCTGTTGCCTTATCCTTCAAATCCACCACCACAGTCTTTGTTTTCTCCGCCACAGGAGAAACGTATTCTGCCGCAGTTTTTGCAACACTCGAAACTGTGTCCTTTGTCGCTACATAACCTTGCTGACCCTTTTCAATGGTTGTATTTTTCGCCTGTGCTGCTTTCTCCGCCGCAGTTTTCGCAGCACTTGAAACCGTGTCCTTCGTTGCTTCATAACCTTGCTGGCTTTTTTCAATAGTTGCGTTTTTCGCTTGTGCTGCTTTCTCTGCCGCAGTTTTTGCAGCACACGAAACAGTGTCTTTTGTTGCTTCTTTCCCTTGTGCCGTTTGTGTTGTGTTTGTTAGTGTTTCATTTGTTGGTTTTTTAGCTTCTTCGTATCTCTCTTGTGCTCCTGAAATCGCTTCCATTGCATTCTCTTGTGCTTGGTTTCTATACTTTGATATCTCTTCCAATGTTAATCTTTTCTCTTCTTCTTCTTTGGCTTCTCTTGCTCTTTCTCTCTCTCTTTGTTCGGCAGCATTTTTCTCACTTATTGCACGTTCATTTTCAGCACCATATCCAAGTCTTCCGGTACCAAAGTTTTGTTCACCTTTTGTTGCTTTCTCTGCTACAACTTGTCCTGTTCCTAACTCTGTTTTTGTTGGTTTATTGTGCTGTGGTGTTCCAGTAACAACTTTTGTTCTTCTATCGAGTTGTTCTCTATCTCCTAAACTCTTATTATTATTATTCCCTTTTGATTCAACTTCGAAGTTTCCCACATCACGAACACCACCAAAACGTTCTTCTCCTCTGTCTTTAGTAGCAGCATTCTGTTTGTTGTTGCGATCAGAGAGAGAGTCAAAATTGGAACCAAGTTCGTGGGTTTCTCTTGTTTTTCCTGTTCCACCAATGTCTCCAATAGCTTTCCCTGCATGGTCTTTGTTAATTTCATTTTGTTGGAAAGCATCTACGGTTCCATGTGGAGGTTCTTTGTCTTTGACAGAAAGGTGTTCGAAGTGAGTGGCGATCTTAGGGACTTTGTCTTTTTCGACGGGAACCTCTCTTTCGGTTGTGGTGGTGATTTCTCTGCGGGACAATTGTTCAGAGGCCATGATTGATGTTTAAGTGATATTTGAGTGTGTATATGAATGATATGTATGATATGCATGGGAATGGGAATGAGAATGTGATTTAAAAGGAGAATGGGATTGGCGGTTTGAAGAGGTTGGTGGTGGACGAGTTTGCATGGGAGAGGACATGTGGTACGAAAAATGGTGGTTAGAAATGACACGTGTCAAGGTGATTCATCGACGGTGAAATGAAAATGAAAAAGACATTTGAATTCACTGTTTGAGACACATGGGATGTTCAAGGAACGACTCGTATGAGTAGCGTTTAAATGCAAATGGAAACACGTGCCTTCCCCCTATCCGGAATATTCTTTTTTATTTCTTAACAACTCACCTTTTATAAAATACTGTTCATTTCTCAAATGGATTTTGTAAGCCCAAACAATGTTGTGATTTTTCTAGGGGAGTTCTACTTACACCCCTTCCTTCGGATTTCGATTGCAATACTGTTTTGCAGGTCCAAAGCTCGGTCATCATCTTATTAAAATTGTATTTTTTTTTTTTTTATGTTAATTCAACACCTCTTCTTATCATATTATTATTTTTATCCATTTTTTTAATGTAAATAAAATATTTGAATGTACACTTAAAACAATTATTCATTTTAAAAAATAAAATAAAAAAATAAAATAACTGATATCTTAATAGAACTTAGACTTTTTATGTTTTTACAAAACTCCTTTACTTTATCTCTTTCATTACCCCCTCGCCGAAATCCACCCTTAAGAAAATATTATTTGGAATCAATCAAGAATCTACGTGCATAATTGTGACAGTCAAAGTGTCATTCACTTGAGTAAAAATCAAATGTATCATGATAGAATCAAACATATAGACATCAGACTTCACTTCATCAGAGATGTCATTGAAAATGGTGACATATATGTGGTAAAGGTGCACACAAGTGATAATCTTGTAGACATGTTTATAAAACCTGTCACACTTAGCAAATTCAAACACTGTTTGGATATGTTGCAAATCAAGTCCAAGAGATCAAGGACTAATAGGATCTGATTTGAAGAATCAGAAGCTGAAGCTTCTCAATTGGTACCAAGGTAGAGAATTGTTAAAAGTGGTATCCAATTAAGAAGCCAAACTATTTTGGACAATTAATTAGCTAGTTGTAACTATTTTGGTTAGTTAGTTTGTTACTCTAAAACTGTAAACTAACTGTATATAAGCCACAAAACAAAGCTAGAAAAACAGAGAGATTCAAGGTTATAGAATGCAAAGCTGCAGTTTTACAAAACTGTGAAAAACTTGCAGCATAAGTGCATAAATATTTTGTAATCGTTTTCATCACATTATAAGTGATAATTCAAGTCGTATTCAGTCCCCTAGACCTAGGAGTTAATCTATGAACTAGATTAACAAGTGTGTGTATTCATTTTAGCATTACAAGCCTTAAATTCTAGTTAAAACTGATCATTCTCCATTTCAGTTAGAAAACGGAGAACGTTCTTGATACTAATCTGATTAATCTTCGTTTTCTGTTTTAATCATTCTGCGTTTTTCTAGACAAAGCCAAAAATAGTTTTAGTTTAATTACTCATTGATCTCCGTTTTTCACAATATAATATCATTATAGTATATTCATAAGTTAGACCTCAAAAAATATTTATTTTTATCTTATCATTTATTAAATATTATACTTGTTTAATTATGTTGAGTTTTCTGAAGTAAAAGATTTTTGGAAAAGTCACATTTGTGATCACGTTAATAGTTAAATCAAGACAGTATTACTATGTGCCGAGATAGAAAGGTTGGAAGAAATGAACGAACATTTAAAAACTAAGTCATGTTCTCAACCAAGTTTAAGAAGCCAATTAATGCCTTATTCTCTCTCCTTGTAATATAAAGATCATGCATGATGCTTAAATTGTACTAGTTTGCAAAGTGGGATGATATTCTCTACTTTTCAACTCTTTTGCTTTTAAAAAAAGGAACTCAAAACAATCCATCAGCACGTTATTCCAAAGGAAAGTTCTTTGCAAAGTACTTTAATTTCAATATATTCCAAAGAGTGTATTTGGTACAATCAAGGCAGGTTTCTGCCAAAATAATATGAAAAATAAATTTACAATAAGGAGCATCACCCCTTTTATTGTCCAATTTCAACAACTCAAAATGCCAAATTAAATAAATTCCTATGGTAGAAAAACAATGTGTTTTCCTCCTAATACTTCCTCCCATCATAAATACAAGAGAAAATTTTGTCAAAAAAATTGATGTAAAAATACATCAGCTTTAGTTGATCAACTTTTCTGCTATATTTAAGATGAAAAGGAGTAAGAAACATATAATATAGTTTACAATTAAGAAGATATTGAATCAATTTGAAGCAAAAAGAGAAGCATGAAGAAGCACATTCCAAGTATCAGGAAGTCCTGGAAGACACCAATGACTACAATCAGTTGACATAACACCACTATAACCTTCAGGGTGTGCATCTTTTCTGTATTGTGAGAGTGTTGTGACATCTAGAAAAAACACTGGCTTCTTTAACCTGCTCAACACTTTATTCACCACAACCCAAGCCATTGGTGTACCTCCTGGGTACTTTAAACCAAAGAATGGTTGTGTCTCACTCATGCATGATTTTGCTGGTTGGTTCCAATCTCTCCCCCTAAACCAACATTAATTAATATACTTAATACAAAATTTATAGTTAATTGGATTGAATTAATTAGTACAGAAACTTACTCGTAATGCACGGGTGAAATTCCTAAAAAGAAGACCTTGGTTTGGGTTGGATTTACATTGATGTTAACCCATCTAGCCCAAGTTGTCAAACCTTTATAGAATGCAATGAAACGGTTCATGTCTTTGTACAATTTGTTACCCTCTTCAATATAATCCCACCTGCATTCAAATCAGATCACCCCTTTAACAAAATGGATTATAAAAATCATCATCATCATGATCATGTTTAAATATTAGATCCTACGGTTGTGCATTCCCGGTGTGGGTCCACCAATGCCACGTGTTGAAAACCAACACATCCATCCCTCTCCATGCATCACCACTCTTTATTGAGTCCAACTTTAGAACTCTCCCAACGTTCTCACGGTCAAGGTCTACCAAATATGGTGTGCGGTATAGAAATAATTGGAGACCATAATCCTGCAAAATAATTCAAATTTATTTTAATTTTTTCTTTTACTATTTTTCATACTGTCAGCTACTACCTATCAAAGTAACGTACCTACTTGACAAATTTCATCACTTAATTTCTTTCAAGTGATGTCATTTATTGCCTCTAGATTCAATGTAAATGAAAAGTGCCATGGAATATAAATTACTAGAAGAAAAGAATAATTCTCCTCCCTTTAATTTATCACAATGATGTGGCCCAATATTTGTGACACTTTTGTAGTTTACTGAAAGTCGTGCTAGAGGACTGCATCTCAATTTCAATTAGGCCACCGGTGTCAAGTGGTCCATTTGGAAGGGATTAATGTCTAAATTGCCAACTATATATATATATTTTCAAAAGAATGCCTTCAGGTCTAAAAGGCCAAAATGAATGCATACTCATACTACTGTTGCTGTTACAATTTAATCTAGGCGATGTTATTCTCCAAAATTCTTGGTGGACCTAAGTGAAGGAATTTATCGATCTAATATTTTGTCAATTGAAACTTTTTATAAAAAAGAAATTCAAAATCTTGTTTTGAAATATTTTTCTTCAAAAATATTGGAAAAAATTTTAAATTATTTTTTATAGAAAATTTTTGAAAATTTTATTTCTCAAAATCAAATTAAAAACTTTTTGGAAAATAAAATTGATAAAATGCATATCCATTGATCTTACTTAACCCACATAGTTTTAAGAGTTTTTTTAGCTTTAAAAACTTTCTTTATTGGAATCTTTTTAATCATAAAATATTGTTGCATATTCAATATATAGATTGAAGTCAATAATTAATAAATTTGTTAAATTCACATCTATAATTTTAAGTAAACATCAAAAATAGATGAATAACTCGCCTTTAATTTAATTTAAATGGCCCACTTCAAAAAAAAGTGTTCCATTGAGCTCAAGGAACCAATAGTAAAGCCCATTTCAAATTATTTTCCTAGTTTTTTTATTTTATTTAAATAGCTTGATTGATGCTTATATCATGGGTAAACATAATAAAGCAAGGATTCAATCAGATATCTTTTGAAGTAAGAAAAATCAAATATCAATATTATCAATTATTAAAAGAAGAATAGATTGGCTAAGTAAACGTTGTGATCATAATTTAGTTAAACCATCAATGATGATTGTAGATATGCTAGAAAAACTATACCAACACTAATTATTGCTAATTAAGAAATTTGTTAACAAAGGTTCTACATAAAGCAAAAAGGTATTGACAATTAGGAGCATACACTATTTCATTGGAGGATTTCTTGTAGAAAGGCACTATGTTTTTAGATATGTAGTTTGTTCAAGCATATTTGGATCAAGTCATCAAGGAAAGCAAATTATACACAACAGTTGAATGGAGTAGAATAATAAGAAAATGTTAATACATTTAAATCCGAGTATATCAAAATTCACCGAAGGTAAGAAAAGATGAATTATTAGCGTGGCATGGCAATAACCATTAAAGATTCACATTTATTATTCCTTATATTAAAACCCAAAATGTCCCCCCGCCAAAAGGAAAAGCCCTCCACCAAACCCGTTTCACACTTTATTGTTCACGCTCCACTGCTTTACACTAACTCACAAAACAATAACAATAATAATAATTATTATTATTATTATTATTATTATTATTTTGAGCACAAAATTCGCCGCTGGTTCATATCAAATGGATCATAGATTTGAAAGAAATAAGAACGTGAGTTCACACTTCACACAAGGCAAATTACCGAAAAAGTTACCAACATAGGTGAAAGAGGAGAAAAAAATACACCATTGGCATGGACACAAATACACACCATTTCAATACCATTAAATTCCAAAATGGAAATAAAATAAAAACACATAAAAATGAAGAAAAAATGAAACCAACCTGGAATGTTATTGTGGAGATAGCATTTTGCTTCGAGAATGAAGTTCTTGTTTTGGGTACCCAAGAGTGAATCATACATGCTAGTGAATTAAACTGGTTTAAGCTCAAAGAATCACCAACAAACATAATCTTCTTTCCTCTATATTTTGCAAGAAAATCCAATGCACTAAACCTGAAGACATCCAATAAAATGTGACACTATGTATTTTACAGAATATAATAATTGAAATTGAATGCATAAAAGAAATAGTTACCTTGGTAAAGAACAAGAGAGTGGTTGCCATCTATATTTCTGATACTGAGTATCAGGTCGACCGTACTTTTGACAGTTGAACTGTGGATCTATGAAGGGACAAGAAGAAGGATCATAGAGAGGATATGAAGGATCATACACCCATTTGCCACGAAACCAGTTACATCTTCCTGCGACTTTTCTCTCATTACTACTTGTTGTTTTGTTGAACTTAAATTCCTCAGCTTTTGTTTGGTGAGAAGAAAACACTAGAAACAGAGTAAAAAACAGAGTCGGTAACACAAAACCCATTTTCTTGGGTTTCGATCCTTACTCTGTTGAAAGGAAAAGGACGAGGAGTGCAGAAAAAGTTGTCTGAAACAACGCCTTTTATAATGTAAATGTGTTTATCACTCACAGTTAATAAGGAATTCAGTTCAAGAATGTGAAAACAGACTTACTTTTCTAATCTTTTGTTTATTTAACAGGAAGTTTGATAGAATGAAAAATTAACATATTTTAGTAAATTATTAATTAATAATATGACATTTATGTATTCAAAATTTTAATTTAATTAATTTTAATTGATACTGTATTAATTAAAATATGCATAAACAAATTAAAAAACTATATTGATCGAAAATTTCGTAGTAGCAAAAAAAACTCTAGTTTTTATTCTACCGTGTAACTTTTCTTATTTAATTCTGCTTACAATGAGATACAGTGAACTTTTGATGGATTTGTTTAAACAGTGGCATGTGGTGGGGTTCGATCTGATCTTGATCCTTTTGCATTGAAAATTCATGGGATTATTTATTATTATTTTTTTTATTCAACAAGTCATGTCACATGATTAAATTGAATTTCCTTTATAAAAATTAATAGTTTTGGACATTTCTGTTTCACTAACTTTTGTTTTAAGAAGCATAATAAATTTCAAACTTATGTGACAAAACATGTCAACTAAAGAATCATAAATTATAACGTCAAAACATCGGTTCAACTAATGAAACTAAACTCCAACAACAAAGTTTATCAACATAGTACTCTCTAATTTACAAACATGTTAAACATTCTAAAGGTTGTAATTGATCAAATTTTACCATGCAAATTTATTAATATCACGACCATATGTTAAGGTTAATTAATTGTGCTTGTAATTTCATTTTAGTATAACATTATATTATAATTAGATATGAAAATTAATAAAATATAAATATACTCTAAAATATATTTACACCAATTTGTCAAAAAAATATTTACATCGGTGATATTTTTATTAAATAAACTCTGTTTTTTATTGTTCTGAACGAACTCTTAAGTGTATGTAATAAAGAGAGAAAATCTCACAATAATAATATACTAATAGAAAAACACTTGTGTGAACAATAGTGAGTGAACAAAATTTATCACAACAATGATGTTTGATGATTGTAGTGCATTTGCATATATTCTAACCGCTAAGTCAATAGATAATTGGGTGAGTGAGAGATAATATATAAGGCCTACTTTGATAGTTGGTGATCCCAAAACTTATACAGCGAGAAAGAGATTCAATAACATTTATATGTATTTTGAATCATTTATATCTTGCAATATTACTTTATTTGTCACCAACCTACCATCAATTATGCTCCTTAAAGTCCGTATGTTATTTTGTTGACGTCACAAAGATTGAATATACCAAGTGGATTAGAAAAAGCAGTTCCTTCTCTTTCTTGTGTCTGCTTTTATTTTGTATATAATAAATATTTTTTTTACTGAAAATAATAAATAAAATGGCTGAATATATTTTACTTTTTGTAAAATTTTAAAATTTTATTTTTAGTTTAATAATTTTTTCTTCTACTTTTAATTTTAATAATATTTATTTATTAATAATTTTAATTCTTTTAAAATCAAAACTAGTCAAAGCATTATCGGAGTACAACTAAATTCAATAGATGTACTTTATGAGTTATGTTAAATTTACAACAACAAAAAAAAAAAACTTAAAATTTAACTTCTAAAATTTATCAACGATAAATATTAAAAATATCCATTGAATAAATATAAAATTGTATTTAATTCATATACTGTTAAAATATTCAAAAAAATTGTGGAAGAGAGGTTTATAATATTTTAAACATGTCTATGAAAAATCTTTCAAAAATTTGTAGGATAGTACATAGTTGGCTTAATGACAAAAAATTTGTAGGATAGTACATAGTTGGCTTAATTGAACTAAAATTAATGACAAAAAATATTTAAGGAATTAAAAGTAAAAAAAAATATTATATAGACTAAAATCTAATTATAAAAATTGATAGAATTATATATATAAATATATATATATAATTATAAATAAATTGTATTTCGATGGGAAAATAATTAATATTGTTGTTTAGAGAAGTACTAGCAAAAGAATTTGCAACAAAGATACCAAATGACATTAGTCTGAATATATTTAATTATCTCAAAATAAATGTTAATTATAATTTTTAATATATATTTAATTATTATTTTTATATTATTTTTCAATAATTACTATATAATATATATATATATATATATATAATTTCTAAAATATTATTATATTTTATATTAATAATAGTAAAAATTAATTAATAATTAAAATAAATAATTTAATAAAATAATTTATTTTTTTAAAATATTTTATCTTTTAATATACGTGTGAAAACTTTAAAGCACGTTGGTTATAAAATAGTAAGAACCATTCCTGTGATTTACTTTTGTTCTTGTGATTGCAACGAAATTAGGGACAACTTTGTTGATGGAGACACAATTAGGTGTGGAATGCTTGGTTGTCCGTAAGGGATTGGTTATTGTAGAGAATGCATCTTGTTCATGCAAAGATATACTATTAGGTCTCCAACCAAAATTAGGACTAGGACGCTTGCCACAGTATATAGTCACACATATCTCAAGTCTAAGTATTCCCCTATCTTTTTCTTTTTTCTTTCTTTTTGCTGAAAAGTATGAACTTTTATATATATATATATATTAAATAAAGTATGAGCTTTCTCTGTTCAAATATTTGTTTGATAAATTTATAAAGTTTACTTACGTATGAAGTTAAAGAAATTAGGTAAATTACACTATTTTCATTTATGTTTATATTTTTGTATTCGATGTCAATAAAAATTATTAGTGATAATAACCCAATTAATATTGGATGATGATATTTATATTTTTTTAAGATAAAAAAATACAAATTAATATTGAATAATAATGATAAAGAAAAAAGACAAAAGACATTGTTGTTGACTAAAATTAACAGAAGTTTCAGGTGGCTGAGCTTAGTCAACACAAAATACCAATTTACACTACAGATGGATTAATTGTTCACGAACCTCTTTTTATTTTACTTTATTTATTCATTTATATATTTTCAAAAGTAGTCCTACATTTTCAAAATCCAATCATTTTGTGTGTCCCAGCTCACAAAGTACTCCCTCCGTTTCTTTTTACTATTGATGTGTTGGTTTGCATTATGTATATATGTACACTTTTGTTGCATGACAAACAAATGTATATTGAGGTTTATCTTGTGTGTTATTCCGGAGAGGAAAATCAATTATTGTTGAATAACCAAATTCTTTCTTTGACTTAATCACAAGTGAATCGTTATCGAGATTTTTGAGCTTATCACCTCGACTAACTTTTACTTCAAAACAATTTCCATAAGCCTTTATAAGAATTATTAATTTCCGAAATTTTGTTTTCTTTTTCATTACCATAAAGTCATAATGACGTACGTATTTGAAATGGAAAAGGAACAGTGATATGAAAAATAAATAAGAAACTGAAGGGGCCTCATTGTCAATGTCAAAATCCAGTGACGCTCTTGTCGTGTTATACTAAAAGTAGCTCAATACCAAACTGAACTCAAACAACGAACTTTTCAAAAGAAAAGAAGAAGAAAAAAATACTCTAACAACGAAGTGATGGTAGCAGTCATCACACATGACACAAGGAGTTTTCAAACCAAGCCATGTGCAATATTATTTTTCAAATGACACGTGTATATACAGTTTTCTACACATGCATCTTCTATAAGTATATATTTTCTTAAAAATTTATTTGGTTTTAACACAATGATTAATGGAAACTGTAGCACAGAACACATATTGAAATTTAAAGTAAATTTTTTAAATGTTAATTTTATTACTAAATTAATATAATTAAATTATGTAATATTTTTTTAATTGATTTAATATTAATTATTGAGATAATATTAAATTTAAAAAATTTATATTTTTTAATTTTAAAAATATTAAAATTTGATATCATTTTATTAAATAAAAAAATTGAGATATTTTAATTAAGTAAAACTTTGTTTTTTATAAAATTCTAAATCGATTATTTTAACAGTCTTATTCTTGAGATGGTCTTAAGAAATTATCAACTAATTAAATTCAAATTATTTATATTAAAACAAATCATATAAACTGAACTTAAATCTTAATAAAAATAATTTTTAGTTAAACTTAATTTATTTATCTATATCAAACTTTATAATAAATAATTGAAGGATAAACTAGTATATATTTTGCATGAACTTACGATGCTAAAGTGCGACCAAATTTAAATGTAATGTTTATTGCTTAATTTCTATTATTATGAAGAAGCACCTAATTTCTTTTTGAAGTCGGATTTGGTGTAGGTGTTTACTAGGTTTGGTGGTGCTTGCTTTCATGCATGTCAATAATTGTAAGACTTTTATTTGGGCATATTTTATGCCAAATTTTTTAATGAAAGAAGAAGCCGCCAATTTCCTTTGACCTTTAAAAAAATACTTCATACCTTAATTGTTGATTCACTTATGTAGCAATTCCTATCAATAATTAACTAACTAGAGCATCCACATGGATTAAAATTTTTAGTTTGAAATATATTTCGTGGATAAATCAGTTAGGTAAATATTATATAAATAATTATAATATCTTATTTTAAATAATTAATTGAATCTGTATAAAATTTTAATATTAAATATTTGTCATTTTTTTGTGATTTTTGAAATTTATTAACGATAAATATATTTTTCTTGTTTTATTTTATGTATTAATGACATATATTTGTTATAATTTTTTTTAATAAATTGATCAATGATAAATATATGTCTTATGTTTTTTATGTATTGATAATAAATATTGACTCCATAATTTTTTTATATTTATCAATAAAAAATATTTATTCAATTGATATTTTTAATATTTATCGTTGATAAATATTTGTCTTATATTTTTTTTATATTTCACCAGTGATAAATTTTTGTCCTGTGTTTTTTTTAATATTTATCCGTGATAAATATTTTTCCCATGTTGTTTTTATGTATCAATGAAAATATTTATTCCATATTGTTTTATATGTTTATTAATGGTAAATATTTATCTCAAGTTGTTTTATATGTTTATTAATGGTAAATATTTATTCCATTTCTTTTTATATTTATCGTTGTTAAATATGCATTCGGTATATTTTTATATGTCAATAACATATATTTATCTAATATTTAATATTTATTAGTGATAAATATTTATTTCGTGTTTTATATATACATTTGTGACAAATGTTTGTGTTGTATTATTTTTATGTATCAATGAAAAATATTTAGCCCATATTTTTTTTATATTTATTGATTGTAAATATTTTTTTCATATATTTTTTGATATATTTATCAGTGATAAATATTTATCTTGTAAATTGTTTTTAAAATTTATCAATTAAAAATGTGTCATATATATATATATATATATATATATATATATATATATATATATATATATATATATATATATCAATTATAAATTAAATTGTGAATTGTTTTTAAAATTTATCAGTTAAAAAATTATAGTGCACAAATATTTATAACACTACTTGCTGTAGTTTTATTGTTGCATTTGCCTTTTATTTTTTCCTCTGTTTTTTGTTTTTGCTTTTTTCTCTTTTTTTGTCCTTTCCTTTTTTTGGATTAGTCTATATCTGTCAAGTTTTTGTTTATTTTTTTAATCTACTTCTAGCTTATAAAAAAATCATCTATATTAGTATCAATTGGCAAGAATCATACAAAAAGTCTAATGTTTTGTTTTGACAAAACATAAAGTCTTGTGTTAAACTTTGGATAACAACATATTTTTAATGTGAGTTTAAAATAAAATACTTATTTACTCATCGTTTATTTATTAAATTTAAGTGGAGCTTTGCATACTTAAAAAATCTCTTTTACATTCTTTTCAACTGTAAATATAAATTTTAAAAGTCGAGTTGATATGTATACTGCTCATAATAAAATAAATAAAGTTCAAGCTCAAATTGCACCACAAATCAAAAGATTGCAAGTAAAATTAAGAAATAAAAAGTAAAGGGAAGAATACGTTCACATATCAAAATATTGCAAGTAAAATTAAGAATCATATTCCAAAAATGCTGGTTTTATTTGTTGATAGTTTTCTTTAATGGATTTTTTTTTTAATTTCAATCATACTCTTTTTAACTTTAAAATTACTATTAAAATAATTATTAAAAAAACATTATCCACAATATAGCCAATAGCATTTTTAGAATTTGATTTTTCACGTCTCTCACGCAATCGTTTGAAGAAGAGGAATAGCTTATGAGCACCATAATTGTTTATCTTTTTGCACTTCCACTATCATCCTCCACCTTCTTGTAGGTCCTTTTCCTTTACATGTATTGTTATTATGTTTTAAGCAAAGTAGCATACTATTCAAAGCAATTTATAAGAGCTTTTAATTTAATTTGAAAGTAATAAACCAAACAAATAAGTACTTAATTTTAAGGTGGGCCATAGATTGTTAGAGTCTTTCTTAGTTCAAGAAAATGCTAATTTGGTTGCACTATGTGGTCCGTGTCCTTAAAAAATTGATCATGGCCCATCTTAATAGACTTTTAATTTAAGTTGCTTGTTAGATGAATAAAATTATGGTTGTTTCTTTTCCACCTCCAATACTTTTTGGATTACATAATTCAGATACGTATTTTTTAATTAAAAAAATAAACGTAAATTGACTAATTTAAATATGTATTTTGAAAGCTTTTGATAATATAACGGATTAAATAAAAGAAACTACCTAAAATTTTAGATACTTGTATTTTTTTTAAACATGTTTTTGTTGCTATTTGTTCTCAGCCTCTCAATCAAATAGGTCAATAATGGAAGGCATTATGCCTTGAGAAATCAATGTGCATTGATCAACCTAACTTTTTACTTAAAGAAAATTAAAATTATGTGCTTTATGGCTGGAAATTGGAACTTAGTCTTTAAGAACTAATGGTAGGTGGTAAAGTAATCCACACGTTATAATTTTGGATATTTATTTATCCAAAGAAGCATGTATCTTGGCTGGCTAATTTTAAAACCCTGTTTTTCTTGAGCTAACTACCACTTGAAATATTCTCATCGAAACTTTTATTTATTTATTATTTCACACAAAAATAATTAAAAATGATAACATAGTGACGAATGCGATGGCACGAAGTAATACCTAAAAAGGGGGTTTATTTACTGTTAAGTTCTATATGAACTTTGTAAAAAAATAAAAAGTTCTATATTAACTTTGTAATACTATAAAGTATAATATATTTTAATTAAGGCATCTATAAATTGTATAATATTTTTTGACAACAGACTATAAAGTCATAAGAATTTCATCCAAAATTAAAAGATACTAGTTTTTTTTTTCTTTTACCTTTTAAAAGCTACTAGTTTTTTTTATTGGTTTTTAGTGGATTCGGCTTTTGCAATGGGTATGACACTAAAGACTCTTAATTAATACACTATATAAACTGTTTCTCTAAAGATATAAATACACTCTACAATGTATGAACAATGATATTAGGTTAATTACCAACTCAGGTTCAGCAAGATGAGAGTAATTTTACACAAGAGTGGAAAGAAAAGAGTAAGGGCTTGTTTGCTTCTACTTTACAAAAAAACAGTTTTTTTTTTTAAAGTTAATAAAGTAATTGGATTTTCATGTTACGGGTTTGATCCTATAAGTGTTTGGTAAAACTTAAATCTTTTCAATCTTCTATTAGGGTACCATACATCTCCTCATTCTAAATTTTTTTCATATAAAAAAAGTTAACAAATAATAAAATTTGTTTTATTAATTATATTAACAAAGAAAACTACCAGTTTTGAAAAAATCGTCAAAGATACTCTAATTATTGATATCATTGAAAAGATCGTCAAACATAATTTAACTATTAATATCCAGAGGTGTTGTTTTGCATATATATATATATATATATATATGGTTGTATTTTTTGTAATTATTGGTTATGAGTTGAATTCGAATATAAAATTCATTTGTTTTTATTAAAAAATATAAAAAAATTAATTAGTATGCGAAACAAAAATTATAATGTAAGTCATTGCAAAACTGTTGATTTTCTTCATCTTGTATGAGGGTTTTTGCCTCTTAATAAAAAATTTATTTCGTAACAAATAATAAAGTTTGACCATTAGATTTTTTAGATCATATGATTATATTTTTTTAATTTAACTTGTATAACAGATAATATAAAAAGTTTTATATTGACCATTAGTTGTTTTTTTGTCTTATACTGACCATTTGTTTGAATCATGCGAAGTTAATATTAAAACATTATAAATGAAATCCTTTTTATAACAAAAAGTTTTGGTGGCTGAGTCATCAAGAGAAAAAAAAAAGAGTATGAAGGCTCATATAATAGTGATATTTATGAACAATGTCGTCACATTAACAATGGAATTCTAATTAAGATTCTTGTGAATATTACTTTCGTCCCTAATTATAAATATTTATTGAAAAAAATTCAATAATTAAATGGATTTATTATTTTTTTTCAAACACAACCTTAATTAATACTACTAACTTGTTTAGCAATATGAAAAGTAATTATTAAATACATCAATACACCAATGATAATTTAGTCATTTTTTAATACAAAATAGACACATTAGTTATACTACTAATTTTTCTTAATAAAAATAAAGTATGGAATAAAAACTTATATTTAAGAAGTGAGGTAATACCATCTAATACTTATTAACTAAATCAACTTAAGTTAACTAAAATGAAATCATTTGACATTAAATTATTAAGTAGTTATATACTGATAATGATTAATTCTCACTTTCATTCATTTATTGTTATGGTCAAAATTTAATTTTCTTTTTTATGATATGAGTGAAAAAATATGCACTTAAATAAAGAAAGAAAAATACTTATTGTTGTGATGAAATCGAAAGAAAAGAAGGTATTTATGTATTTTTTTTAATTGGTTTGGTTAGTTTTTCCAATACATTTTAGTCTTTATGATTTATTTGTGAAAAAACTTTTGTAATATATTGCATTGATGAAAAAGAAAACAATTTTTGTGTTGATTAAAAGTATACTTTTAGATAAATTATGTCATTTAAAAGTACACTTCCTTCCCTAGAAAAAAAGTACACTTCTTAACCTTATGTATCTTTTATTTTTAAAATGTGGAATGAGAAAAGCTAGTCCAAAGTTTTTTTAATGAATCCAATCATTAGTTGACAGATTCATTGACGAACAAAACAAAAAATTAGTTAACGTAGCTTTGATAATTTGGCCTACTAGCTTCTTCCACGTCAATAGTTGTCACATACTAATTTAAGAACAAGAGAAACTAAGGAGGTACACAAGTTTATTTCTAAATAATTTATTTTTAATAACAAAAAAGCAGACAAAAAATAATATAAAAATCAAGGTACTTATCCATGATAAAGCATTTCCAAATATAAAAAAGGTATCTCAATCTCCTGCATAAGGACTAAGTGTAACTTAGGTGGAGACTAAAATTCACAAGTTGTTCCAGTGCGTCACTAATTATAACCATTAGATATGTATTAGTATTTAATAAACAAGTTAGATTTTAATACATCCAACGGTTATTATTGGTGATGCACTGAGAGTACTTATGCGCGCTAGTCTCTACCTGCAACTTAATCACTGTGATATTTAGAGAAGTTCCCACTCGGATTCTGAGATATCTGCAGCCGATGATTTTTGTTTATGCTCCACAAAAGTTAATAATGCAAGCTCTTCATACTCTTGCTTCCTTGCAGATTTCTTAGACAAAGAAAAGGGTTGCCTCCACTTTTTCTTCAATCATGTAAAGAAGAAAAAATCACTTCATATTTAACAGCATGCACTATAAAAAAGGAGAGGGGAATGAATACGTACCTTGCTAGTCTTCAGATTCACTATTGCCTCTGGAACTGACTGATATTCATCTTTGGTAATCATGACACAAGTTTCATCAAACTGCAACTCATCATCTTGATGAATGATTTTGTGGTCTTTCTCCATAGCAGCATCAAAATTTTCAATATCCAAACTACTTGATTCTGGAAATTCTCAAGTAATCAGAAGTAGAAGTACTTCATATTGATTTCAAAAGTAAACTAAATTCAGTAACTACTTCAGCAAGATTTGAATTAATACCTGGATGAGACACAGTGATTGTACTATGAGAACAATCGTCAAGCTGCATAGCTCCGATCGTAGAGAGCTCTGACAGAAAAATTATGCAATGATTATCAGAAGCAAAAAATTTACAATCCATAAACAATGAGGTAAAGTTTGTACTCAAGAAGAGACACTCAAATACATACCATGTGCATCTTCAAATGCGTCACTTGAGAAATAACTTGTATTTATCTCGTTCTCTTCAGTTGATTCAACCAATTCCATAGCATTGGAGTTTTGTTCAGTACTTGCATTCTCACTTTCATTGCAACAATCTTCTACAGAGGCAAAGTTTGTTACTTCAGCATAATCTGTCTTTGAAACAGTAGCTTCATGATTTTGATTCACATTGGCGATTTCACATGATTGTGATGAAATGCATGTATCTGTTTTTGATAGAGCGACTTCAGTGGTCGTGTTGGATGCAACCATCTTCATATTTTGTTGATTTTCATCACTACTAAGGTTTGATTTAACTTCTGCGCTCTCAACACATTGTTTTCCACACGATTCAGCATACACTGCATCATTACCGATATCGTGATTGACACTCGAGTTCTCAGTTGATTGCTCGGTGTAAGCCCTAATAGTTATTTCCCTGGAAGCTTGAAATGACTTCTTTGTTAATCCAGCACCAGTATATTGTTCTACAGACATTACAGGGGCTGAAAATGAAGATTGAGGAAGTATTTCTTGCATGACATCTGAATAGAACTTCTTAACACTTTCGCCAACAATCTCCATTTGATTCTCTATGTATTGAAAAGTTTCCTAACACCAAAAAAACAAAAGAAAACGATTATATAATTTATAACAGACTGTTAATGTAAATCAATTGTATGTTTATCAGTTTTACTGAGAGAGTTTTTACACAACTGAGATTTCAGAAAGGTTGTCGCTGATTACGATAAATAGTTAAATACCAAGACAAGTATAAGTGAACAATTGTTTTCATGATTACACTCTAATTGTAATAATTTAAGCAGCAGCAACACTAACAAGAACTATAGAAAGAATGCTTAAGACATATAAGGGAATGACATCTATGACAACTTAAAATGCATTGGCATGTCCACTTGGGTATTTAAGTTATTTTTCATCGTTGCAATGTTGCCGATCGCAGGTTGCAAAAAAATAGCATTTTGTTTCTCTTATGCTAGAGCGCTGCTAAAGCTGCTATTTGACAACACTACCTCATATTTTGAAACCTTAAAGAAGCATAGGATAGGATAAGTATATATAGCTGACTACAAAGGCACACCTCAAACAATGTATCTTGCAACTCCAGGAACATATTCTCAAACTTCTGGTATATATTACAAACCCAAGCTATGCCTGTTGCATCCATTGTCATCATACCACACTTGCTAGAATATTAACTAGGCAGTACAGTACCTGAATGTCCAATTCGAAGGTGGTTCTACCTGATTAGCTGGAAAGAAATAAAGGAATTCAACCAATGTGCTCAATTGATAGTTGTCCCTTCTATAGGACTAAAAGCACTTTTTTTTATGAAAATTGGTCTAAAAGTACATTGATCATGCAGTGTTATATCAAAGACATAAAATGAGTTGATCAGGCCTAGAATACACTTATATGGAACAATCAATTAAAAGTATTTGGATTAGATGCAGTGTGACTATGCATCTCGGTCGTCTAATCTTGATTGGACGGTCTAGATTTTAAGACCGATTTTTATTTTTTTTAAACAAAAGTTGTGATCTTGAAATCTAAATTGTTCGATCATGATTCGACAATTGAGATGTGACTAGGGTTGTGACCGAAGACTACCCGAATCCCAATTAAAAGGGTTTGTACCTAATAATGCCACAATCAACCCCAAATTCTTACTATTTTACTATCCACATATAAGAATCAAGAACAACCCATTATGATATATCTTCAAAACTAAACCACAAACTTCAAGTAATTTACTGCACACAATTGACAATCTTATACTTCTAACTGTTTTACTAAATAAACACCATCTTTTTTTTTTTTTTTTGATTAAATAAACAGCATCTCTTTTTTGTTGTTGTTGATTATATAAACAGCATTTCTCTTCAAGAGAGAGGACAATAAAACAAAAATAAACAGCATGCAAACGCTAAGTTTACTCGATCAAAATTCCCATAAACAAAACAAGCAAGGAAAGTACCACAACAACAAAATATGGTCATACATATATAAAAAAAAAAAAAAAAATCAAACTTTTTATCAGAAAACAAAACCCATTTAAAATATCACAATAATAATTCAAAGGGTTGTAACAAAATAAAAAAATTAAGCATAGAACAGAGTTTACTTGTTGCATGACAAACAGAGAGAAGAGAACAAGAAGAGTAGTGAGTATAGCAGAACCTTACGTTAGATATGTGTATTCAAATTCCTACGTTTACCTTTTGATGAATGTTGTTTGTTAACTTTAGTGGCGTGTTGGTCCCATAATCTGTGCCATCAATTTTTGACCTGCCATTGTTGTTACCTTTTTGTACTGTTATTTTGTTTTATTGAGTTCCTTTATGAAGCTGCTTATTTATAGTGATTCAGTTCCAATTGTCATATGCAAAACAAACTCTCTCGATTTACTTGCTAAATTCAAATCCACAGAAATACTGTTACAAAATTAGGCAAATATTTCGGTTTCGATTTCAAATTTTTATTCACGTTTTTTTTTTGACAATATTAATTCTATTTTTTCTAAATACAAAATTAATTCTTATTTTTTAACAAAAATAAATAATTCTATTTTTATTCTTTGAAGAAGTTGTCAAAACATTTCAATTTATAGAACTATATTTCAATTTTTTATTCTATTTTATTGATAAAAATATAAAAACTATAAATGTACTAGTAAAAGTTATCTCTGAAAAATCAAATTTTCATCTATATCTATATTATATATTCTATATTTATGTATATATAAACATTATATCGAGTTTTTGTGTATAATTTTTCTTTCAAGTTTACATTTTATGTTAACTCTTTCAGGTATAACTTTATCATTCTTTACCTAATCAAATTATTGAATTTAATCATAATTTTAAAAATTGATCTAATTCTAGTTTCCTTAATTTTAATTTTTTTTTTTAAAAAAAAACCTCTCCATCAATGAATTCGTAGTATATTTTTGTTCATTTGTCAAGGTGAATAATGAACTAACACTACTGAGATATTTCCTCTAAAAAAAAAAGTTGAGACATTCCAACTATGAGAAATGTAAACAAAGCATAAAACTGAAATAAAGTGACTCAAAGAACGAGAAAAGCTCTCATACTAGTACCCTACAGTCTAAGACAATCACCAAACGAATAACAAGCATATAAGTTAATTCTTCATGATATTTTGTTGGCTATGAACATAATTGAATCTCCAAACTGAATCAGCAATCTGTGATATACCAGATGAACAAGGTATCCACAATTTTTCATTTTCTTAATCATAACAAATTTTAAACTGCATAATGTATAGGTGGTTAACTAGCTGCTTGAAAATCGCCAAAATCATCGTCTACTGCATCCTGTGTGCTTTCATTTTCAGGAGAATTTCCATGTTCTGTTTTAGAGTTCTCTTCTTCAGCGGTTTTCTCAAGGGTGAATTTTGTGGGTGAGGTTGATGGAGATTTCTGCGGGGTAGCGACAGGTGAACCTGGTGATGAAGGAGGCGGTGGTAACTTAATACAAGGTACAGATTCTTTTCCACCACTCTTTTCTTCTGAGGAGTTGTTTGGACCCTGCTCAAAAAACTTGGACTTCACATTGCTGCCACTTCTCTGCACACAATAAATAGGATAGTATCGAGATCGTGATACTGAGAAAAAGAAGAAAAAGAAAACCTTTTGCACAACAGGAAAAATGCAGATTTGCATACATTGTTCTTGATTTGCAGCACAAGAGTCTCTCCTTCTTTCAAACTATAATCAACTGAGGAACTTTGCTGGTAATGTTGTTCCATCTCTTCAGCAGTTTTCTTTTTGTTCAGATATCTTCAACACAATTAAGGAAAAACATGTTTTACTGATCGGAAAAAAAATAAAATAAAAGAGCATAAGACCTTTATCCTCTACGCCAATGTGAATAAATAAAATGTGAAATAAAAACAGCCAAGTTTTGCAGATAAACTGGTAAGGATACTTCATATGATCGTGTAAGGCAGCTTGAAAGTCATAAGCCTCTGTTCTTTCTCGGAATCCTATGCCAATAAAAGCATGCCGAAGGCGACCGCCTGCATGGTTTTCCAGTAATAAAGACCGAAGTTCAAAAGTAATAAGAAGTAATGCTAATGCAGCATGATAAGTGGAGGTGGGATTAAAGGTATAGAACAGTAAAATTATGGATGCTATATTGGAACTGATAGTAAAACTAAAGCCACTTGGCATTAGAAGAACAAAGAATAATTTTCCCTTGTATTACAGTAGATTATCTCAATATATACAAAGTAGGAGTGTACCAAGAATATGATGTTGGTATGATCATATTCTGGGAACTGCTGTTTTGACGCAATTGGCACAAAAATATAAAGGTCATGATGTTAGGAATATATATGATTGATAAACACTGCTTCTTCGCATATTCAGATTTCAGAAGGACTGAAAATTAGGTATACCTATATTAGTCTAAACTCTCAAACAAAGAATGGCTTTGATAGTTCGATATTTGATGTGTCCTTCTGAAATTTCTGTTCACGTTCTTTTCAGAAAGACTAAAAACTAGGATTTCCTATATCAATTTCAAACAAAGAATCATTTTGATATATTTATTTGTCCTTCTAGTATTTTTGTTCTCATCTAGTGTTTCGAAAATTCAAGAATTACTTAAATAATGAAATATCACATTTATACTAGGGCTGAAGAGAATCGCATTAATTAGACATATGATTGAAAGTGGGTTTCCAAATGCATTTACAAACAAACAAGTCAAGTTCTCAATGAAGACAAAATATACCGTCCACAACTAAAATGGGTTTTGTTATATGCTTCATACAAAGCTAAATTTTCATTTTAATTTGTTCAACGAGGAATAGAAACAAATTCAAGAAAACTGTGCACAACATTGTGAAACATTTTTTGGTGCTAAACCAAACAGGTTCTAGTTATCTTATCACATGCCCTTACCCTGCTACCTTGTCATGAGTAGTAAGATGATCAAGAGAAAAAGAGTAGTATGAATAATATAAATAAAACTTCTCACCTATGTTCTCTTCTATGCGAAGAACAAAATATCTGCAGAAGATGAGTATAATTATTTAAGCATCCTAAAGTACAAAAAGGGATTATAACAACTAAAATCTATCAACAGTTATGGAAAACCACCTGCTGCTGTCAATAACAGGTTCCACAGGATGCGGCTCTCCATTTCTTAAAAATGCCCGAGCATATAATTCACCTAGTTAAATATATTTCATTCAAGTAAAAAGTTTTTTTTAAAAATCTAACTGTATAATAATCTAATTAAAGCAGATTTAATGTGATCTTTACCTGTGTTCTTATCTTCTAGTTTTATGATGCATTCTTCTCCCTTGCTAATGACTTTCAATATCCCTTCCCATGCCCATTTGTTGACATCCCATTCATCAGCCCTGAAATGAACTTCATAGATATAAATGCTGAGCAGATAAATTGGAAAAAGTAGAAAATCAATCCCTTCAGTTCACAAAGAAAACGGTTCTAAAAAGGTTATGAAAGACGCAAAATGATCAAAAGTATAGCAAATGCATTAAACATAACAGTGTAGCACTCTTTGATCGAGGACACTGAAAACCGACACTTCTTTATCAAGGTAGAGTACATTAATAACTTAAACATTATGCTTAAGATGAACTTAAAATATCTCAAACACAACAGATCAGGAGCTATAACTTGCAAATTGCAATTGATCCCAAACCTGTAAGATGCTGCACTCATTCTTGGAGGTATCTGCATAAACAGTAGAAATCCATTAACTTGAAACAACAAAATTTCGATTTCCAAGCCCACCTCATTACAAACAATAAATGAAACATTTTAATTAAAGTAAAAAGGCAACATTCAATGCCACCGTAATTTCTGAACAAGCTTATTGATTCTGAGCACTACCATTAATAATGAAATTAATCAAAATCAAAATATGAATTTCCACCTACCTATCACATACCATTGTGAAAAACAACATAATCAAAATCAAATTTTGAAACATACCCATTAAAAAAATCGCAAGACTTACTATGTAGACGTAACACTCGGGCACTTGAAAGAGAACGAGTTCTATGGGTTCGGTATCTTCAATTTCGTTTCCAATTTTCTCAATGTCGGGAATTTTCTCCTCGTTTTCCATAGAGAAAGATTGCAAATTCGATAGCTGGATATTGGGAGAGAGAATAAAAACGATCTGGGTGTATAGAAGGTGCGGATTTGGGGAGAAATTTGGCAGCTAGAAATCGAATTTGGAATAATTAGGGTTTGAAAGGAAGGTTTTGTGTCTGCTTCTACTGAGGAAGGAGATGGAGCTGCAGTGAAGCGGTTCTGCGTCAAAATAAAGATCACCGTCAGATTTGGATACCTTTAGAATCGGACGGTCTGAAATGGAGGGTTAGGTCTATGAATTGGGAATTTGGGACACTGATTGCTTTGGTTTCAAGTCAAACATACCTAAAAAAATCCTAAAAACAAAGAAAAACATGATACCCTATAATGATAGGCTGGGAAATTCGTGCATGTATTTTTCTTTTTTTGAGAAAAAAATTTGTGCATTTCTTAAAACATGTTAATTATGTGTGAGAAATATTTACATCAAATCTTCCACACAAAGATGTAGGGGTAAAATTCTTTAGATTTTATTTATAAGGGTTTTTAATTTAATTTATACACAATGTAGGCGTAAAATAAGAGTAAAAAAACAACTATCAATATTTATTTGAATCCCTTAATGCACCAATATTTTTAAATATAAAGAGATAAGTATTTTCTCACTAAATCCAATTATTCTTACAAATGGTGTTGTAAAAGATTTAAATTCTAAAAACACGTAGTTATTAGATAATATATGTGAGATCTTATGTCAAAATTTTGCAACTTGTATTAAACTTTAACTTTATAATCAAACTTTTATCATAATTGTTTAATTAATGAACTTAGATTCTTTTCTTTAATATCTTTGTTCATCATTCTTCCCATAACTTGTTCAAGTTTAAATATAAAAAAAATTCAAAAGACGAGACCTACCATAAATCCCCTCATTCAATCTTAAATTTATGAGAATGAATTGAATTGTATAATTCAAAATTTTGTGTGTCATGTGCCACTTATAAGTAGACATGTAAAAATAATATTTTGATTTTAAATGATGGTTGTTAGTATCATATCTACGATTTTTATTCATATGTATTTCAATTTTTTTTTTAAATTTGAAGTGTTTTGATAACTCAATTTTTTTTTTGTCTTTAAAAAGTATCATCTTGCAATTGCAATCATACAATCCAAAAAAAAAATTGAATATTAGTTAATTGCATTGAAAAAAGTAGATATTTTTTAAAAAAATTGTTAAAAAATGGAATACATATGAAAAAAGTCCTTTATCATTCTCCTTGAAGCCTTTCCTGAAAAAGAAAAAATAGAGTTCCAACGTGTCTATAAAATGAAAAAATAATATAGGGACTGAAACACAAATCATTGTATAATACTGGTAAAAAAAAAACTTCAAAAATAGTTGTTCAAAATGTTTTGATTGCTTTATAATAAAATTAAAGGTGAAATAAGAAAGAAAAAGTTGCACAACAAATATATTAAGTTTTTGAGAAATGTAACGTGACACTATCGAACACACTTTTTTTTTCCCACTCCTTTACCTGTTAACAAGTTCTATAAGTTGAAAAACAACAGCACTTTTTGATTTATTTATATCTTTTATTTAATTTGGAATGTAACTCTTGTTTCTTCTTCAAAGTACAATATCATATAATGAGATCACTGAGTGTTTGGTCAAAAGAAGATTGAAAGATGCTGATATTATTTATCAACCTAGCTATCTATGAAAGTTCCCAAATTCACATGTTACATCTTCACAATATACAAATCCATATTAGAAAACTAAAAGGGAATCATTCCATTATATCTACTTCAATTTCCATATCATTTGAATAAAAAAAAAAAAATTTATAAGAAATCTCCTAAAGATGAAGAACTAAATATAGAAATCCTCCTTCTCTTTCTGTTTTCTAAGATATCTTGTGAAACAGAAAATCTATCAAGTACAGATTTAAGAGCTTGGTGAACCGATCCGGCAAGAAACCGACGATACTCGACGTCTTCAAAGTTCTGTTCTTTGCAGCTAATTATTACAAACACATTCTTCATTCTTCCACCCAAAGTTGCAATCTCTGCTCTTATTATCATAAGATGAAGTGCATCAAGTGCTTGTCTTATATCAGATAATAAACCTGGTTTGTATTCACAACATAGCGATGCTCTAATTGAATAAGGGAAACCATTCAATCCACTTTCTTGTTCTTCAACTCTTATCTCATCATTGTCTTTTGGTATCATTAATCCTTCACTTGCTTCTGCTGCATTTATTTTCAGCTCTTTCAAATGTGTGATGACCTCAGCTAGTAAGGATGCCTTGTCCAACTATGTTCAAAAAGTACACATACAAAATTTCAGTATCTCAAGCTATTAAAGATTAACATAATATCTATCAGTTACAGTTAAAAGTTTCAGTGTAGATGCATGTATAATGACCATAAAAGAGGGCAAAACAAATAATTCAACAAGACAACTTGCTAAGGTCAACAATGATCATAAGTTAGCCAAACAAATGTATAATAGTAGGAACTCGGTACAAATGATAAACGAAATGATAAAATGCAAACAATGAAATGCAATGTTTGGTAACGAAGCTCGGCCAAGTATATGCCTAAGTCTCTGACTAGAGAGTTGTTGTAGTTTAGTCTTATTATCAGTGAAAAGAATTAGGGTTCACAGTGTGACAACTCGTATTTAAATACTAGTGTCTAGATTACAACAATATTTCTGAATCGTACCGAGGGTTTTGCCTCCCTACCCGCACACACAAAACAAACATATGGGCCATACATGACAAAATTGTATGTACATTTTATTGTAAACCGGATATACCCGGCACGTAACTGCAGAGAAAAATCTCTTGAGCCAAATAGGAGCACAATGGACAGGAAAGTACTCATGGAGAGCTTTTACGAGTCTAAATTCTCAAAGCTACATTCAATATCAGTTTTAAGTTGGAAAAGACTTGAATCATCTCATCCAAGTACTCTTCTGTAAATTATATGTACATTTCACAATAATTGAACGTCTAAAATAATATTATTCCCCTCAATCATGACAGAACTTGTTATCAACATGAAAAAAAGCAGCACTAACCAATTGTAATTCTAAATTAACAAAAAATAAAAAATAAAAAATGAACTAACCTTATTAGCACCTGGAATAACAGTACGAAGTGTATCAAGATGTGCATTGATTCTAGCTCTCCTCCTCCTCTCTGCTTCACTATGATTCTTCAAAGCTTCAATACTTCTCTCAGGTGAAACACCTTTGCGTTCCAATTTAACAGATGCTTCCACAAGTTCTCCCCTTTCCCTATCCAAAACAAGAGAAGAAGATGAAGCATACCCACTTCCAATTACACCTTGAAAACCATCATTAATTCTCATTGGGTCAAAATCTTCCATTTCCATAGTAAAAGAACACACTTCCCAAAAGGGTATACAGAATAACTGAGAATATGGTTTTGGAGACAAAGACAAACAAAAAAGACAACCTTGGAAGAAAGAAGAAGGAAAAAGAAAGGTTGTTTGTGTGTTGTGAAATTGGGGTTGGAGAGTATATGGAAAGAAAGATGCAGTGAAAGTGAAGTGTCTGTGTCAGATGATGATAGTTGAGTTGAGGTTGGTGAGATGCAGCAGAGAGAGAGAGAGAGTAGTGCTGTTCCTGTTCTTCTTCTTCTTCCTCTTATGGTGGGGGACTACATCCACACACTTTTATATACCACTAATCTTTCTCTCCTTTCTTTTTCATTTTCTTTTTAAATATAAAATCAACCAAACTTTATTTTAAATATTCTAAGTGGATTATTTAAAAATTCTTCAAAACTATATGTGTATATATGCCATACACCAGTCATTTGTTATTTATAGTTGTTGCAAATCAAAGCTACAAATAAATTTGCTTTTCAATAGTAAAAAATTAATATGATTCTCTTCATTTTTGAGATAGAGGCCAATACAATTATTTGATTTTTAATAATATTAAAGTTAATTTATGATAGTTGTAAATTAATTAAATTAATTAGAAGTTAGTTGTAATTATTACTTTAAAATCTATATACAAATAGAATCTCACTTCTATTGTAATTAATACTTTCTTTTAATATAATTTTTTTTCTTTCATGCTTAGTTTTTATATTTTTTTATTATTCTATTAGACAATTTGGTAGAAAAATAAATAAATTCTAATTTATTTTTCTTGTTTTTGTTGAATTCATCAGGATATTTAGACAAAAAAATTAATTTACATTAGAGTTTTTATTATTTTTAAAGTTGAGTCGTCGTGAATTATCATTATAATTTCAAATAATTTATTAAATATTGATTACTACAAAAATTTTGTACAAATTATAATTGAATTTTTTATAGGTTAAAAATTGAAAAATGACTTTTAAATTCTGTTTTGGTAAGGATTTTTCTTATTCACACTCATCCTCAAAGCTTTTCTCTCTCTATCTATAAATAGTTTCAACCTTTGATTATTTGAAGAGTCTTTAATGTATAAAATAAGACTTTGTTTGTCCATATAAATTTTATTTTATAAAAGTCAAACTTTGATTAATAATTTTCATCGTTTTCAATTCATATTTATATATTTATTTTTGTTGATACATTTTTAAAGTTTATGACATTTTGTAAATGAGATATTCTTTTTTTTTTTTTTTGGTCTGTAAATATATGAAGTATTCTAAATAGGAGTATGATGTCAATAAGGCTTTTTTTTTTAGCTGGCCAATAATATGATTTATATCACCTAACTGTCTTCATTTCAAATTCAGATTATATATGTTGGATTGGATTTGAATATGTTTGATAAGAGAATGTTGTATTAAAGGTTATAGTTTAGCAATTTTCAAATAATATTTAAGACTCTCATTAATCTCGCTATACCATTTTAAAGATTTAAATAAAGATTTTTCCGATGAAATACTTTTGAGTAGAAAAAGTATTTGTCACCTATGATATTTATGTGAATACTAATCATTAGCTTTCCTTAAATACTATATGGTGCAAAAATACTAACGTTATCTTTATATGAAACCATCTCACATACCTTGTAAAAAAAAAAATCAATAGACAAAGAAAAGAATCAAAATATTCACAAATTTTACTAGAAGATCGTCCAACAGTACTGGAATAGTTCTACTCAACTTATTAGTGGTCCATAATTAGATTTTAATTTATATTTCAAAACTTTACTCTCGTTATAAACTAACACATGGTAAAAAAAAAAGAACTATCCAATAGAAACTCACATCAGTCTTTAAGTCAAACTATCTCTCGAATGCAGAGTGCTGAAATTAACTGTTTGATAAATTTGTCGTAATTAATATCACCAAATTAGCCTTTTTGGAACTGAACAATATATTTGTCCATATAGAAACAATGCAACATATAAAAACAACCCTCACGAGTGGTGCTTCATTTATGGTGCTGAATAATGACAAGTACTACATATTTTAGCACATTGTGAAGGGAATCTTTTGTATGAGTCTAAATTAATTAATTGTTTGCCATTAACTCAATGGTTTTAGGTTCACACAAATATAGAACTGCATTAGCATTTTGCAGTAGTAGGTATTTCTTGTGATATCTAAATTGATTTTCTTTTTTGATAATTTTCCTCTTTCAATTTGATAATTTTAAATTGGTTTTCTTAATTGCCACCATTTGAGTTTCCGTGTCTCTTCCGCATACTAATATTTTAAAACTTGAATTTAATTAATCGAACCATTTAATTGATACAATTGTGAATTATTATCATCTAAAGTTTGGTTATTTGAACAATTTAATTGCTAATTTATTATGGTTCAAGCTATTAAGTAGTTGAACCAATATCTATAAATTGTATTCATTTGTTATTCAATTCAATTTTTAATAGATTGAGTGCATATTCAATTTTATATTAAAATTGACAGAACTCCAATAATTTAATGTAATTTTGTCGATATCTTACTTTATATGATTTGTGGGATATGTATTTAGATTTTGTCACATATTTTGTAATTATTAAATCTAAGTTTTATAAATTAGGCAAAGGCCAATTTTAAATGACACCCTTTAGCCTAAAGAGCCACCTAATCACTTTTTTAATAAGCTAATTAGTCTTATGCCAATCATTTTCCTTTGACAATAGAATAGTAATCCATTAGCCACGTCAATGATGGTGACATAAATGCTAGATAGCAGATTAGCAGTTTTATTTGAACAAACTCATTTAGAGATTCACACAACTTTTATCCTATAATAAATTTTTTTTATTTTTTTTATCTTCTTATAGTAATAATGGCATAAAAGTTTTCTTTTTCTCTAGCTTATCTTAATCCTACTTGTGGTGGTCCTCTTCCTTACAACTTCCGAGACAAATAAGAAATAAATTGTATTTTATCTGTTTGATTTCACGTTTGAGTCTTCAATCTCATATCTTATATTTTTTATTGCAATTTTATCTAAGTTTAAAATTAGACTTCCACTTCAACTTGATTTTTCACTATGATTTTGGTTTTATATCATTTTGCCGTTGTATATTATATTATAAAACTTTTGTCTAAGTGGTTTTTTCTTAATCTCGATGTATAATTCCTCCCTTTGTGTTTCATCTTTTGCCACGTATTTCTTCTATGATGATCGTTCGCCATTATTGTAGGGATTATAGAGTAAAAATGTCTCTTTTGATATTTTGAAGATACCAACTTTTAAATTACAATGGTAATACTATAATTCTCTTCATCCTTTGATCCCCTTTTCCTTTCTTCACCAAAGAAGAGTGATTTATTATCAATATTTTGCTTTAATATCACATCTTTAGATCAATTTTACTCTCTTTTATTTGAATAAGTGCTTTCTACACACATTTAGTTTTACTTTTATGTTTTTGTGTGTGTGATTTCGTTGTCTTAGTGTAACGTTGCATTTGTTTGTCGTCATAGTGCGATGTTTTATTTTTCCGTCTTATAACAATGTTATTTTGTTAAGATTTAGATATTAACTTCGATCAAATATAAATTCAATCAATAACTTTTATATCATTAATGTTATAAGACTAAATATATGAGTATTATGAACATTTCAATTATATCATAGTTGTAGGCTTTATCCCTTTTGTAATATTTTACAGTTTTATACTATTAATATTAGTGATTTGAGTTTGTTAGTAAATTCATTTAATATTTTCGATTAAATTTATAATAATTTGAACGAAAGAGTACCATTTTTAGTAAAAATAAACCTCAAACAATTGTTTCTTAATTATTTTAAATATGAATCCATTTACTCTTAGTCACGGTGTTCTTGTTCTTTCCAATGCTATCGAGCGTATATTCCGAAAGAATTCGTTTTTTCCTTGTTTTTGTCCTTTATTTTCTTTCTCATGAATTATTTTTCTCCATATATCAACCTTTATTATGTCATTCTCTGAGGTCTATTTCTCGTGTCTTTTTTCCCAGAACAAAATATAAATAAAGGGGAAACCAGTAACTTGACGGTCTAAAAAGGTGAAAATACAATCCAAAAATTCAAAAGATCACTTTCTCTCACATAATATAGCGCACGTTAGCACACTCTCATTTGCTTCTCTTTCATTTCCCAATACTTGCTGCAACTTCTTCTTCCTCCGGCAATGGCGACTACCACGTCATCTTATCCGGCTATCTCCGCCACCTCTGAAATCCTACTTAACCCGATCACTACCAGAAGCTTCACCAACACTAACCTTGCACTACAATCTTCGTTTCCGAAACTCGGCTTCAAAACCCTAACTCATCGCCGAAGCACCGGCTCAGCTCTCGCAGCTCGCATGGTGTCAGCGCCGGCGATAACACTCCCGGACTCACTAAATTTCGACACGTCCCTTTTCAAGAAGGAAAAAGTCAACCTCGCCGGTCACGACGAGGTTTTCTTTCACCACTCTCTCTCTATATTTTCTACTAAGCTTTATCGCATTTTCCAGATTATGAACGTTAAACTTTTTTTAATTATTGTTTAAATTAATTGCAGTTTATCGTGAGAGGTGGCAGGGATTTGTTCCATTTGTTACCAGATGCTTTCAAAGGGATTAAGCAGATTGGTGTTATCGGGTGGGGATCACAGGTGATTCATTTCATTGCTATGAAATTAATGCTTAACATATTAAATGAAAACTATATATTTTAATTTTTAAAATGTTATGACTTAATATTTCTTTTGGTGTTGGTAAAAAAAATTCTATGTTTTATATGATTTTTAATTTGGCACTGTAATTACCAGGGACCTGCTCAGGCTCAAAATCTAAGGGACTCACTTGCTGAAGCAAAGTCTGATATTGTTGTTAAGGTGTGATTTTGGTTCTAGTTTTGTTGGTTGGTCAAGTGTCACTGTATTTTTTATAGTGTAATGTGTATATGGTGTAATTGTTTTTTTAGTGGTATGATGTTGAAACATTTTTGTCTTTTTGTAGGTTGGATTGAGGAAAGGTTCTAGTTCCTTTGCTGAAGCTAGAGCTGCTGGGTTTTCTGAAGAAAATGGGACTCTAGGTGATATATGGGAAACTGTATCGAGCAGTGATCTTGTGTTGCTGTTGATTTCTGATTCCGCTCAGGTTAATCAATCCTGGAATATCAAAACTTATTTTAATTCTTATATTGTTCAGTATGTCTGTTTTTATATTTTGATTCATCTCTCGTTGTTTATGTGTTGCTAACACTTTCGATCAGTGGTTTGTGTGATACCAAACTGTGTGATGATAGATATATGATATTTGCATCGATAACAATAATGCATTTTTCTGATTATTAGTTTACCTATGTGGATGGTAAAATCACAAATTTTCTCGAAATTATTGTTTGATGCATATGTTGGAAAATTTCTGGGTTAGTTTCAGCAAAATTATAATCGGTCTCCAGATGTTGTTTCCTTGTGGAATTAAGTGTTTAGCTGTAATTGCTGCTGGTACCAATGCTATTCTACCATCCTGTCCACTTCTATTTCCACAACCCATTGGAAATTGCCTGTAATACCGTCAATTTATTGTTGCTGCTGTTTTCCCTGTTACCATAAACTTACAGCTTGCCAACACCAGCTTACAACACTACCATATGATTAAAATAAATTTTTGTCAATACAAGTGACTAAACATGTCACAGACTCAGTTGCCATTTTGCAGTTTTCTAACAATTTTTTGGTCTCACTCTTATCTCCAATATAGAAAGTTCTTGTTGAAGTTGTGGGATTTTAGAGAAAAGGAGGAGAGAAAATAATAAGGGTTTGAATATTATTGATAATAACTTTATGCCATATTGATTACAAAAGACTCAATACTAATCTTTATTTATAGAGAAACATAGACTCAATCTTAAATCACGAACAAATCATAATAATAAATAATAATGAGAGATATTATAAAATATCTCTGATTATAAGTTGATCCTAGGAAATAACTCTAGATACTTTAATATAGTATAATAGATATTATAAGATATTTTCTAATATTCTAACAGTTCTAATATTTTTATTTATTATGCAGGCAGATAATTATGAAAAAATATTTTCCCACATGAAGCCAAACAGCATACTTGGGCTGTCCCATGGATTTCTTCTTGGGCATTTACAATCGTTGGGACTTGATTTTCCAAAGAACATTAGTGTAATTGCTGTTTGCCCAAAAGGTATGGGTCCATCAGTGAGGAGGCTGTATGTCCAAGGCAAAGAGATAAATGGGGCTGGAATTAATTCAAGTTTTGCAGTCCACCAAGTAATTTATCATTTTCTCCCCCTCATCCTCTCCATAATTTACTTCTATTGTGGGTCTCCAGCTCCTATGTTGACTGGTTGACTGGTTGACTTATTTTGCTTGGGGTAATTATTTTTGTGCCCAGGATGTGGATGGAAGAGCTACTAATGTTGCTTTAGGGTGGTCTGTTGCTCTTGGTTCTCCATTCACTTTTGCCACTACCTTGGAGCAGGAATATAAGAGCGATATCTTTGGGGAGAGAGGTGAGGAATTTCTGCAATGTTTTTTTGTTGTCATTGAAGACATAATTTGTAATTACTGCTTTTGTGAATATTAGGCATTTTACTTGGTGCTGTCCATGGAATTGTGGAATCCTTATTTAGGAGATATACTGAAAGTGGAATGGCTGAAGATCTGGCTTATAAAAACACCGTTGAGAGTATAACAGGAATTATATCTAAAACCATCTCAACCAAGGTTGTATTTTCATGATCATCTAGCATAAAATTATTTTCTTATGGACCCTCCATCCAATAAAACCCTAAAACATGTGCTGCTTCTGTGATACTCTGGAGTTCTGACATAATCTCTTGCACTTTTTATTTGGATAGGGCATGCTAGCTGTGTACAATGCTTTATCTGAAGATGGGAAAAAGGAATTTGAGAAAGCTTATAGTGCTTCGTATTATCCCTGCATGGAAATTTTGTATGAGTGCTATGAGGATGTAGCCAGTGGCAGTGAGATTCGCAGTGTTGTTCTGGCTGGGCGTCGTTTTTATGTAAGGGCATGTTTATTTGCTGTGTATAATAATCAGCATGACAGCGACCTTTAATTTGTACTTGTCTTTTTGCAGGAGAAAGAGGGTCTGCCTGCATTTCCCATGGGTAAAATTGACCAGACTCGCATGTGGAAGGTTGGCGAGCGTGTTCGATCTACAAGACCAGCAGGTGATCAAGGCCCATTATGTCCTTTTACTGCTGGTGTCTTTGTAGCATTGATGATGGCCCAGGTATTGTTCACTTTCAAATTTGGGACTGACTAGGCAATTACTAGTGGCAAAGGATGATATTTCTTTAACTTTTTTGGTAGGTAATAATTTGAGCATAAAATTAACTTTTGTTTTAATTTGTGATTACAACATTTCCAGATTGAGATCCTGAGAAGGAAAGGTCATTCTTACTCTGAAATCATTAACGAGAGTGTTATTGAGTCTGTTGATTCTTTGAATCCTTTCATGCATGCTCGTGGTGTTTCCTTCATGGTTGATAACTGTTCAACCACGGCTAGGTTGGGCTCGAGGAAATGGGCTCCACGATTTGATTACATCCTTACCCAGCAGACCTTTGTGGAAGTGGACAATGGTGCGCCTATTAACCGGGACCTAATCAGCAACTTCATAACAGACCCTGTTCATGGTGCCATTGAAGTTTGTGCTGAACTGAGACCTACATTAGACATTTCTGTGCCACCTGATGCAGACTTTGTTCGTCCCGAGTTGCGTCAATCCAACAATTAGAACATTAATCAATTATGGCTTTTATATTATGTATAGTTTGTTCAAAATAGTTGTTGTATTAGTCCTGAATTTTCAGTTGTTTCTTAATGTTATGTGAACTAGGAATGCTACTTGACATCCTATTCAATATTAATGTAAGTTAATAAAGCATGTCATGCAAGTGTAAGGTGGCTTAAGGACTTTCTTACAACCTTAAATTCGTAATTCTGACAGTTCATTGCAAAAGTAGACAAAAGTTCTAATTTAGATGGATGCCTAAAACAAAACAACTGTTTCTGCACTAGCAAATTACTTAGAAGCAATGTTAACCCTCTAAATGGTCACATTTAAATCATTCTAGACATAGTGCAGCTAGATGATCAGTCGAACCTTTCAAGTTCCGCTGGTATACTTGCATCAAATCGTTTACAGGTTGATGATAAAATGAGCCTTTCAAGTCCAATTGGTCTACTACTTATATAAAATCCTATACTTTATTTTTGTTGATGCAAAGTGGAAATAAAGATCAATGCTAAGGAACCAAAAGAGGGAAAGCTATCCACCTACAATTATAAGCTAATATGAGCTGAATAGAAGGTGGAGGCTTGGGTAATTCAAAGAGTTCAAACTCCCATTTTGATCAAGATTAGTCAGATTATCAACACACTGATTTGCTTTCCGATAAACATGAAATACCTTATAGCTACAACCTACATCAAAAAATATGAGACACTTGATAAATCATCATATTAGTCAACAACAATATTAAAATCCATTTCCACAAAAAGATATGCAATGCTCAAATTTTTAGTCAATCTCAACCTATGAACAAGGCCCCAAAACTCAGATGTACTCCATTCCTACCTATTTATAAGTAAAAGTGGATTAACAAAAATTGATGTATTTAGTTTAAATGGAGAGAGTAGACTAAATACAACAACTTTTGTTGACTCATTTTTATTTATAAATAGAAACGAAGAGAGTAGATCAATCTAAATTTACAAGTGAACCTTCAAAATAATAGTCACTTATGTCTCTAATAAGACCGCTATAAGCTAAGCTACTAATATTTTTAATGTGTTATCCATCAATATTTAGCTTAAAAGAAGAAGACGGAGGGGACACCTAGTTGTCGCAATCTCATGCATGTGGTCATCAACATAGCCTAGAGGACAAATAAGCATATTGTGGTGAATTATGGTAAGCTGACAGAACAACTTCTCCATAAATCATTTGATGTGATGTTATATACATGATGACTTTTCATCATATGCATATTTTCCCACTGTTTTAGTCTTATTTATCCTCAATCATCAGTTAAATTAAGGATTTATTTGATATATTTTGTTGATTTTTGTTCTTTGAGTTAATAAAATGTTTTTTGTTTTTATTTCGTTGATTAAGTAGGAATTTGTCGTAATTTTACATTGTGTTTTGTTTTAGTGCAGTGCTGAATTTTGGTGAAAAATCAACATGATATATGTGGAGTATTTCAGCCATATCTGGAGTTCTAGATGTCCAATTAGTGTCACTCCAAGTGCTAATGAAAGCTAAGATCCATATCTACAACTTTCATGAAGACACCGGGACCAAATTCAGACGCAAAAGATGAGAAAAATGCAAAATATATCAGACAACAGATGTTGTGCGCCTGGAGCGCGCCCTGCGCGCCTGGAGCGCATTTCTCGTGTTTCAGTTCTGTCAACGCGCGCCTGGGGCGCGTGACGCGCATCAGCAATCATAAAAACACAAATTTTTACTGTTTATGCATCTTTTTGACTCTTGGGAACTTGGGAGACTTGTGCCCTAGCGTAGAAACTCAAAGACGGCCGTTTCTAACGCCATTGAAGCAGTTTTATCAAGAATCATCCATGAATCATTCTTGTAATTCTTCTTTAATCCTTATCTTTTGTATCTCTGTCATGAGTAACTAAACCCTATTTGTTAGGGATGAGTGTAACCAGATGAAACCCTTATTTTTCTGATTTGATTTCTAGTTATATGAATGAGTTTATTGAATTGTTTTTCTCATCTCTGTGCTTAATGCTTTTTATTGCTTGATCAACATTAAAATGTTCTACGATTTGTATTTTGAAACGGAAGTGGACTTTACGAATGCTTGAGATGAGAAATTCATGAATTTGTAGTCTAAGGATAGATGCAGGTCATGAAACCAATTAAATTAGTTGCAAAACAATAATTTACAAGAGAATTTCTATACGGTAATGCTTAATTCTAATCTTAAATCCACTAAGGAATTAGGGGTTACTTTGGAATTAAAGGTTCTGTCACTAAGACATTAGGGCAAGAATAATAAAGAGAATTCGGTAATAATTCAATAAAGGAATTCAGTAATTAGGATCAAATTAGACACCAAGGTTGGATTCGAAATGAAACTCATCCCTGACATTTTTCTCATTATAAAAGATCAATTTTATTATTGTTGTTAATTTCAAACATTATTTCAATCAACTTGGAACCTTTTTGTTCAATTCTAGTAATTAAATCTAATTCAATAGTAAAACGCAATCCTTGAGTTCGACATTCGGTACTACCGTTTTATTATTACTTGCAGCGATTCAGTACACTTGCTGAAACGATATCAATACACCATCATATCATTTGTTATTATTTTTATGTGATTATTTGTAAAATTTAATTCAATTGACAAATGTCAATATTATTATATGAGATACTAGATATCGGATTCAAACGAAACCTAACAGTTATTTTATCTATAAACAAAAAAAGAAGCATTATTATGTAGCTAATGTTGTGCTTTATAATACTAGTTCGATAAAAAAAATTGACACATCCAAAAAATTAGTACTTCAGTGATTTCATTATTATTATTCTTATGGTTTTCTAATTTGATTTTGCAACATACTTAAGAAGGAGAAGAGCGTGGTTTGGTGAAAAACAAAATGATCACTTACTTCAAATAAATATAGTGGAGTATACTTGACAATTTTTTTTTTTGGTATCAAGAGAGGGTGAAGGTCCAATAAAAAAAACTACGAAATTAGTTGAACATTCTTAGATATGCTGCAAGTTTCATAAATGTTGTCAGAAATAATTTTGCTAGGGGTTCTCTACAATAAAACAAGTAGATAAATCCAAAGAAAAATTAAAGTAAAGGGGTCAGTTTGCACATCTATTTTCCTTTCTCTAAGTATAAAAAAAAATTATGTGTTAATTATGATTACCATGATGATGACATTCCCATTAAACTTACAATTGTCTATAACCATATTTATAAGGATTTTAGAATTACTCTCTACAATGAGATGTGAAACTCAATCTCTCCAAGTCAATTCCAAGCCGAGCTACATGCCCCACATTTAAGCTTGGAGAACATCACATGTTCCAATCTTTTTACTATAGTCCTTGATTACTCTCTCTTGCAAGTTACAAAGAAGTTCACCACAACCTGATGCTTCTCCGTTCTTCTGACACAAGCCATCACTTCTAAACTTTAACCAACCATTTGGAGACTTTTTCCATATCCAATTGAGAAATTTCTAAATGTTAAAATAACAAAAAAATAATTTCATAAAAATAATTTAATGAAAAATAATTGAACAAAATTTGTTATTTTTTGTTATATTTAAGTTCAATGTATTAATTAAAATAAATGAACTATATTTTAAGCTAAAATAAAATAAAATTCACATAAAAATATAAATAAACGGAAAAAGTTATAAGTCCCTGTTTTGAATCGTTATGTGTTGTACTTGCGGTGCACCATTGAAATAATAAAAGAATCGTCGAATTACTTAAAAGTTAATAAAAAATTGATATATTAAATTTAAATTTTGTACAAAGTATGTTAATTTTTTATTAATTTACTTTTACTTAAATTTTGTTATAGAAGGAGTACAAAAGATTCACTGAAACAATATAAGATAGAATCCTTAATATTTATCCAAAAAAAGGTAGGATCCTTTATACGAAGGTGCATCATTAAAGCTACTCTAATTAATAAGTAAAAAATTGATGTATTTGATATTAATTTTAAATCAAATACATTAATTTTTTAAATATTATTTTTATTTTTATTTTATTTTTAAATGAGTATTTTAATTTGTCTTCTTTAATAGGGTTTAGTTGGAGTTTACACTACTTGATGAATACTTTAAATTTGATTATGATTCAGTTTTGAATATACGTGGTTCACTTAAATAATCGAACAATGAACAATATATTATCCCATTTACTTATTCAGACTATGATTTTGAGTAACTAAGGAAAAAAAAATCCCATTAAATCAATTCATGATTTGCAATTTTTTTAACCATAAAAAAAAATGATATGCTCGGTTATTTTTTAAAAGGCCACAATATATATAACATAAAAAAATATTGAAAAGCACGAGATGTACTAAAAACAATACAAAAAGTTTACAAAACTGCTCAACGGCTTAAAACTTAGAAATAACTTTTCAACATCTAATCACCCTAATCAAACATGTCATACTATGTCAAGCATCAAACAAAATATGGAGATGAATTATATTGTGCAAAGGAAAGAAAAAGGATGTAGAATAAAAGTCACAATCGAAATGGGTATGGGATAATGGGACAAGGAGACATTACATGCATCTAAATATGGAGCCATATATTCTTCTAGTTCTGGTCAAAGACACATCATGCATCTACTCCCATTTTATTTTCTCTAAAAGCCTAAACATTAATGTCATGAGTGTAGCCAGAATATGCATGACACAAGATTCCAAAGTCAAGAGAAAAAAGTGGATAATCGAAAATTTATAAGTGGGGGCATACACTTTTGCTTTGTTGGATGCTTGGGAATATGATGGGCCAAGCTGGCAATTCACTCTTTTCACATGCTTTACATGTCATGTCTTCACTTCACTAACACCATTGTCAAACCCTATTGTAACATTTAATTATAAATATTATTTGAGTTTAATTTTATTGTTTGAATTTTGAAAAACTGTTTTGAAAAATAATTTTCAATTATCGAATATATTATTAGATTGAGTCGCGATTAAGTCACTTTCTTTAAAATGTTTCGCGATACTTTCTAACATGCTAAAAAATAGATTATCAATCACGATGTATCTAAAATAACCATTTTAGAATTATATCCTCTAAATACAATGGTTAACGTCACTAGTAATATAGTACTAACCATTTGAAAATTTGAAGGGACAATTTTTTCCGATAAAGATACTGAAAGAAAATTTGGAACAAAGCAAAAAATTGAGAAAAAAGAAAACACCAATTTATTTCGAAGTTTTTGTGTGATTTGTGAACTGAGTGAAATCTGAATTATGCATCTGATATGAGCAAGAACTCGATCAATACAAATTTACCTGCGAAATTGGAGGAAGACTCGGCCACATGAAAATTGACAAGGAGAAGTGGAACCAAAAGGAAGACTCAATTAACACATACACAAAAATATGTAAAAAAAAAAAAAAAAAAAAATTGGAGAGAGAAAAACGCATGCCTTAGAAAATAAAATTTTTAGATTTTAAAAAATAATACACCACACAGCTCAAACCGAGCCGGTCGGATATCGGTGCATGTGTAGGTTGATTTGAATGCGTTAACTTCCTTTCACAAAATTGAGTACTTTTAGGGCATGCCCAAAGGTCATACATCGTCTTATATAAACTATTAGTATGTGATATACATCCTATGTGAGACTTCTTTATTTTTCTCAATTCACACAACACTAATTTTAAACTTCAACACTTATATTTAAACTCAACATCATTTCTAACGGTTTTTTATAAGTATAAATTGTTATTAATGAGTAGATGATGTCATCTAATTCAACACAATCAATTAGATAAAGATTTAGGCTATTCAATCGAATCACGTGGAAGCTAATTTCACAAAATGTTTCCATTTGAGTCAATTAGCATTTTATAACTTTTTTTACTATTATTAATATATTTTTGAGTCAAGAACCTTAACAAGCAAACTTCGTTTTTAATATTACATGTTTACTAGATACTATACTTTATACTTTGATGTGAACTCTTTGTAAAAAAAAAAGACTTTCATGCAAACTTAGTAAATTGAAGCTCTCAAATCTAAAACTTTGACAATATATTGCAACTCGAAAACATATGTATCAAAATATCTTACTATATTTTTTTTTGTCAATAATTTTTTTATGTGGTACATATTGAATCTCTCAACCAATTGAGAAATCGGGCATGTGAGCATGTAGGGTGATTATAATTTGTCTACGATCTAACATAATCTCAAGGGGAAAATAATTATTAAGATGGAGTCTGGGATTTTTGGAAAAATAATTGTGTCTAAATCGTGTAGAAATAGGGCACTTATAGTTTAGGTCTAAGATCCCTCACAATTTGAAATAGTCAAAACCACAAAGATTCTTTGTCGAAGAAGGTGTTATTATGAATGTGGCCAAATCGTTGAGATTAATTAGGGCCAACCAATCTTGAGAGAGCATTCATGATGGCCTATGTGGGCCTTCATTCTTCAACCTATATTTATAAACATCATTGGGACCCACTTGATAGTAATATAATACAATAAAATTGTTGATGAAACTCATTGAGTATAATTGTTATAGGTAATCCGAATCATTTTTTAGGTGATAGGTTGATGAAATAAAATATTTATTGGATAGTAATATTAAAAAATTATAAATATTACGCAATCTATTTAATTTAATTCTAAACATACACTTAAGTAACTATCATTAATATACATATATGTATTTATGTATCTAGTTTTTAAGAGACTTTTCTCAAAATCCTCTTTTGGGGAATTGATTGAGAAATAACTGATTTTCCATCAAACGAGGTAGGCAACAATCGCTTTAAGTTAAGGGTATAATGCAAAGAAATAGACAATTGTATTGAAATTAAGTAATTGAATTTAAATAGTTAATAAATTTTAATTAATGATAAATTATGAAGGAAAATTTGAGTTCGAATTTTTATTGGAAAATATTTTGGACATATTTTATTTATTTGTGATTAAACTCTGAATTACTAGAGTTCATTTTTCCTACAAGTTATAGAGTTAAATAAAAATAATAATAATTATACTATAATTTTATTAAAATATATCATTTTTGTTAGTTTTATAATATTTAAATTAAAAATGATTAGTTTGCGTAAATAAATGAAAAAATTGGCAAAAATACAACTGAGATCCTTTAAGTTTAGTCAATTTATTGATTATGTCATTTAAGTTTTTTTTTTTTTTGATTTGATCATTTAAGTTACGTTATGTTTGCACTATCAGTCATTTATCTCATTTTCAACAATGATTGATGCAATCAAAAATTTCTAATAATTAAAAATTCTACCAAATGCTGAAACAATATGTCCATCATATTAATCTTCAAAAAAACATTTATCAAACTTTAAAAATGATCTTCATTTTTTGATTTTCTTTGCAACCATTTAGATACATTTATAGCCGTAAAAATATTGTAATAGAGGTATATCCACATAATCAATGTCATTAACTCATTTCACTTAAAAAATAGTTTAGACAATAATTTATTGTGATATATTGATTAGATCTTAACATTTGATGATAATAATTCAAAAACAAAATTAAAACTTAAAGAATTGCTCGATTGATTCAATATAATTTAAAAATTAATAGTGTAATTTAAATGAAATTTAATGAACAAATTGAGAAAATTAAAATTAAAATAAATGTAAACAAAAATTGAACTAAACTTAAAAAAGATAAAAATTAAATTTTTGCCTAAAGATTAAAAGTAGATTTTTGGCTAAAATTATTAGTTGTGAATGACTCTCTTTAATTATCTGATCATGTGTATACCACTTCTATGAGAAAAATAATGTATCAAAAAACTATATGGGTAAAAAAAGCACCTTGTCTTAATTATATGTTTTTTTTAATGTTTTTATTTTTCGGAAATATTTTTTGAATGTTAACATTAATTTAATCTGTTTTTTGATTAGAATTACATTACGAGTGATAAGGAAATAAAATTTATTTATTCATATTAAAGAAGGAATATAAATCTAGAAAAATAAAAACTATAATTAGTACGAAAAATATTTTTAGTGGATGTTGGTAAGTCGCATTGATGAATAAAAGTAGAAAATAATCATTGACATAGATGATAATATATATTAGGTTAAATTACATCCGTGGTCCCTTAACTTAATTTCAGGTAACATTTTAGTCATTTATCTTTTTTTTTTCCGACTTGGTCCTTTATTTTAATTTTAAGTGACAATTTGATATTTTATGTTTTAAAATTTCAACAATGTTATCCTTTTTTATACAAAAATTTAAAAAAAATTCAATCAAAACTCATAAAATTAATTATATTCTTCAATATAATACAAATTTCATCAAATTCGTAATGCAAATCTTCAAATAAACTCATATTTTCATATTTTATTTGATATTGTTAGGAATAAATGACTAATTCGGAAAAAAAAAAAGATAAAGGACTAAAACGTTACCTTAAATTAATTTAAGGGACCACATATGTAATTTAGTCTTAATTATTATTACTTTTGATATTTTCTTAACTCTGTAATTTGAAACGTATAAATAGAGAGTTCAAGACTTAAGTTTTATACACACGGATATAATCTACAACTCTAGATTTCTTCTTCATATCTCAACTTCTCTAAATTTGAGTTTTCTCTACTTTAGTATATCTTATCAAAATTTTATTTTGAATAATTTTATAACATAAATAAGTATATGCTAAAAACTTTCATTACATTATAATGATATATAGTGTAATCAAAAGAGAGTGAGAGTTTCTCATCATTCACAATCATACTACTCTTTTACATAAAAATAAAAATAATATTTATTTATTCAAATTAAAAGAGTACATCAATCGAGAATAATACACATATAAATTTGTTAAAATCGAAAAAGATGAATCTGCAAACAAGTTCATAACACTCAAGTTAATAACATAAAACTGCAAAATGTCTATAAACTTGACAAAATTAAACTGACAAGAATACTCATGTATCCAGATCTGCAATGTTGATGACGTTGTAGTAATTAATTAAATATGTCTACATTAGACCAAAATAAATCCGAACAAAATGAACACCACAACAAGATAGAAAAATCTATTATCATATTTTTAAGTAGTGAGATGTAAAAAAACATAAAGAAAAACTTGATTTATGTAGAAATTACGTATTAAATAAAAGAATATAAGAAAAACAATGTAGAAAGATGATTTTATATATTATTCTCTTGAAAACAAAATTAGTCTCCCTACGCGTGTGAATGAATGGACGGCGCCCAGATACCAGATTTAAATTCCACGGATATGAACTTGTGATATTCTAATTACAAGTTTTTTATAATAAGAATATATTAAATATAGTTCAAATGCTATTGATGTAAGAATATTCTGGTAGAAATATGCTTCTACCATTAATTATTATTTTATTCAAATGCCTTTTTTTTCATCAAAAAATAATCGAATCTTACCAATTTGCAACATTTTCCAATTCAAAACTAGAAGAATGATTTATACAAAGACAAGTGAGACTCAAAGTCATAAAAATAAAATCAAATACAAGATAATACTTTAAAATTCTACAAAATATGAGATTACGATTTGTTTTTGTTGAAAAAAACAAAGACATTATGAGATTAGTGATAACAAAATTGCCTCTCATTACTAATGACAATGCCTAATCCCCAAAGATGGTTATGGGAGCATCCACGTTGAGTTTTAGAGGTGGAGACCATTTGTGCTAACTAAATATTCATTTTTTGTTGTGTTGTTTTGGGGGAGCATAGAATATTTGTCTACTCTTTCAAAACTTTCAAAGCCATAAAAGCAACCTAGTTGTTTTCCTTAAAATTCATAGTTAAAAAGGGGACCCAAATCATATTTGGGTGCCCCAAATGTAGTCTCTAAAAATAGTCTACCACACCTAAGGCCAAGTAGTTGGCCGTTGATACCTTTTTCCCTAAGTTGTGATCTCATAGGGATACACATGTTAAGAATGTGCCAAGCAAAATGTATCTCTTTGGGAAATGTTTTGAGTTGCCAATTCTTTGTTCAGATTGAATTACTTTGTCTACAATTGTTTGGGTTACATGATTGTTGACTTAAGTGTGATGATTAAGTTTTTTTTATCAATTGTAATCTTACAACATTTAATCGATTTAATCGACTGTTGTTCATATGATTTTTCGAACTTTCCAACAATGATATCATCAATTTTATTTAAAAAATATATAATATATATGTATTTAATCGATATATTAATATTGAAAATCAAGTATGATATATTTATCTTAAGCAACATAAAATCTCAATCGTTAATTTTAAATTATTAAAATATGAATGTTATTATTATAATTAATTGTTTTCGTTTTTCACAGTAACTAAATATTTTCAACTAAATATTTTCAACTGAATTGTTTCATATATATTATATATAGTGGGTTATCATTTGAAATTATAACCAGAATAATAATATTAATAATAATTTTAGTTGTGTTTGAATGAATAATAATAGTTTAATAAACTCAGCATTTCATACAAAAAATCTTAGAATAAACTAAAATCACACAAGGATACAAATTTTTGAGCTCATTATGAAGATGATATCTATTTCTTCCTGCCGTATGAATATAAACCATTGATCATTCACAAAATTACATCTTGTGTTTGTACCCAAAAACATTGTATGTTATGTAATTAAGTTTAAAATGTACGTACCTTTTTGTCGCGCCAATGATTTATGTTTCGAAGTTGATAAGCATTGATAAATGAATTTTGAAAGTGACATAAAAAAAAAGATAAACAAATTTTGAAAGTTAAGAAAAGTCTTATATAGTTTTTTTTATCAAAATAAATCTGATTTAGTTTGGTATGTATCTACAGAAAATCAGACTGGTTTAAGAATGAATTCTCCACATATGAAATTTTTCAGTGTTAGTCAAAATGTACCGTAGTAAGAAAATGTCTTAAACTAAATAAAAAGAATCGTAATCACTACCATAAAATGAAAGTAAATTGGATAGAGCTTTATAAACCATTTATTTCAAATCTTAGTTTCTTTTCTTCAAATAATAAAGGGATAAAACCATATTATTTTATTCTATTCTTTTTATTGTTTCCTTAAATAAAAATGAAATTTTAGTTAAAAAATTTAATAATTAAGAGAAACCAATTTATTATATAATGGACAAAAGATTTTGGCTAAAGTGTATAATTTTTGCTAATCTAAAAGGAGGAACTTGTTTGATATCAGAGTTTTAAACGTATGACGGTGTTTATGATTATTTATTTATTTATTTAAAATATCTAATTGTTAAATTAATACACTTTAAAGATAAAATGAAGAATTTTATGTTTAAATTTAGGTCTCTACGTATTAATATTTTTACAATAATTAAATGAATTGTATTTATGAGAATCGTGACTGATTTTTTATTTAAAATTAAATAAAAAACTTGTGATTATTTTTTGATGGAACACAAATATGTAAAAGTTCATTTTATTTTTTTAATAAAAAAAAGTTTATTACTCTTGAGATACTATAAATAAATAAATAAACAAGCAAATAGAAAATAGATAATTTAAATTAATCATTCAACTTTACCTAAAAATAATGTTATTTAATATTTATTAAAATTCATTTTATTTTTTCAAAAGATGTATACTTTGTTTGACTTGAATTAAAAAAAATTGAAAATTAAAATATTTAAGTCCTAAAGAAAAAGCTAGAGGGAGTACTAGACAGTTGGAACGTTGGTATGAAGCAATACTACAAGTTTACTTCTTTTTTTGTATATATTTATTAACATAGGGATGTTTTGTGTTTTGGATAGATCAGCAAAACCATGTTAGTGATAGGCACGAACAAATGTGAAAAAAAGGAAAGTGGAAGTATAACAATAAAAATCATTAGACATTAATAAATTATTTGTGACATTACTCAATTAAATTTATATATCTATTTCCTAAAGAATGAGAGCCCTAACAAATGTGAGGAAATCTTTATATGGAAAGTATTAATATCCGTGAAAGTAGAGAGAGAGAATCTAGCATTATAGAGAGAAAAGAAAAGAACTTGAGTCACCGTTGTTAGACACAAATATAACTCGACCAAACATTTTCTCTCCCTCCATCTAACTTCTTCACTCTTCCTTCAAACCTCTCTTCTCTTCTTTCTCACCTACTAAACTCAAATAACAAATTTAAATTATTCTTTTTTTTTTTTGTTATTGCTTTCCAATCTTCTTTATAACCAAACAATAACATTAAAAAAAAAAAAGACACAGAATAATAATAATGTCGAAGACAATGCAACAACAGGGCTTAGATTCCCTGTGTTGCGACCACAATAAGTCCGATTCCAAAAAACTCGATCTGAACGGTTCCGCCGTTGCTTCGTCAATTAAAACCGCCGCTCCCAAACTCCCACACGACGAAAAAAACTTCAGCCGTTCCGGCGAACTAACGAAGAATTTGAAGCCAAGTCACCGGAGATCGGTATCTGCCGGAGCTCCGTTACTATTCTCCGGCGGATCAAACGGAGCAGGTTCGAGTCCAACTTTGCTTCCAACCGGAAATATTTGTCCGTCGGGGAAGATCGTCAGACCGGGTTTACCATCTCGTGGACCGAACCGGACCGATGTATTGAGTTTGGGAACCGGAAACTACGGCCGAGGGAGTATAATGCGTGGTTCGGGAGGGAATCCTGTGTGTACGGGTGCACCGCTTACGGTGAAACGCGCGATGGGTGGTTGTGATCCTGAGGAAGTGAAGAGAGTTGGAAATGAGATGTATAAGAGTGGTCATTTTACGGAGGCGTTGGCATTGTATGATCGTGCTGTTGCTTTGTCGCCGGGAAATGCGGCTTATCGGAGTAACCGTGCGGCGGCGTTAACGGCGTTGGGGAGGTTGTCTGAGGCTGTGAAGGATTGTGATGAGGCTGTGAAGTTGGATTCTGGTTATGCCAGGGCCCACAAGAGACTTGCTTCTCTTTATCTACGGTATTTGCAATTTCTATGTTATGTTGTTTTGTTGTTGGATTTATTATCATTTTGTGTTTGATAATGAAAAATGAAATTGCTATGGAATTCAATGGATTTTGGATTTTATTGCTTTTAGTTTGATTCTCTTTGTAACTGTTTCGTTCAGTTATCATTTAGATTTTGGTACTTGTTTGTTTGTTTGGTATTGCATTGGTGTTTTTATGAATTTTTCATTTTGATTGGTCCCTTGTTTTGTTTGTTGTGCTTCTTGACATTAAGGGTCTGTTTGGATCATCTTATTTGAGTTTCTCAACTCGTATAAACACTTGTGAGATAGTTTGGGAGACCATTTTTAAGCTTATTTCTATAAACTCTACATGATAGCTTATGGAGCTGCTTATAATTTATATGAAAATAATTTGACTTTATTTTTGTTATAGAAGTAGCTTATACATGAGCACTTATGTTATAAGCGCTTAATTAAGATGTTGGTCTAAATAGGGTCTAGATATTGGAGGGATTCAAATTTTTGTTGGCTGATTAGGTTTTGGAATTTTCTGTAGCTTTGGGCAGGTTGAAAACTCGCGTCGCCACCTATATTATGCGGGTTTGCAGAACGATCAATTGGAAGAGCAGAAGCTGTTATTGTTGGAGAAGCATGTGAACCGATGTGCGGATGTGCGGAAGATCGGTGATTGGAAAAGGGCAATCCAGGAAGTAGAGGCTGCTGTTGCGATTGGAGCAGACTTCTCACCTCAGGTAGTACTTCTTAATTGATGAAGTGAGACTAAAATTTTGGATTTTCCAATGGTATGTGTTGTCTTACTTGTTGGACTGTTACTTGCAGCTTGTGGCTTGTAAAGCAGAAGCTTATTTGAAACTCCATCAACTTGAGGATGCTGAATCATGCCTTTCAAGCATTCCCAAGTTGGAAGGTTGTCCTCCAGCCTGTTCTCAAGCCAAGTTCTTCGGTATGGTCGGTGAAACCTTTGTGCATTTTGTCTCAGCTCAAGTTGAGATGGCCTTGGGAAGGTAAAAACCTTGAACACCATGAAACTATATTGAACTCTAGACTTTTGAGTGAATGAATAGGAAGTAAATGATGAATTATTTCAGGTTTGCGAATGCTGTTACTGCAGCTGATAAAGCCAGCATGTTAGATTATAGTAATGTCGAGGTTGCTAGGATTGTAAATATCGTGAAAATGGTGGCAAGGGCTCGTTCGAGGGGGAATGATCTATTCAGCTCTGGCAAATTTTCTGAAGCTTGTTCTGCTTATGGAGAAGGCCTTAAATATGACAATTCAAACTATGTTCTATATTGCAATAGAGCTATTTGTTGGTCTAAACTTGGACTATGGGAAAAATCAGTTCAAGATTGCAACCGTGCTCTTAACATCCATCCAAATTATACCAAGGCCCTTTTCCGCAGAGCCACGTCCAATGCAAAGGTAAACTTACTTGCAATTTGCATATCAGCGCGTTTTCATAGTTTTTTTTTTTATCTTCGAAGCTGTTTCAGCATTGTTTTCTGATGTGTTATCTTGTGGCAGCTAGAAAGATGGGCTGAAGTTGTTCAAGATTACCAGGCCTTGAAACGGGAACTCCCTAACGACAATGAAGTTGCCGAATCTCTTCGCCAGGCTCTACTAGCTTTGGAAAAATCTCGCGCAGTGGTAAATGGTAAAAAGTTTGGAGTTGAAGTTGAAGAAGTCACTGCATTAGATAAATTTAAAGCTGCTATTGCTTCTGCTGGTATTCTCATTGCTTTTCTCTTCAATCATAAATGTTGTTGACTCATAATTTTTCTTGCTTCATTTATACATACTTATTTTTAACGAATTTTCAGGTGTTTTGGTAGTTTATTTCAAAGAGACATCAAATGAACTATGTGAAGAAATATCTCCTTTCATAAATACATTATGTGTTAGATATCCCTCTATTAAATTTATTAAGGTACATAATCTGAAAGTGTCTTTTATGAACTTCCTTACATAATTTTTATATCTGTCTGATTATTTTCTTCTTTAAAATTTAATTGAAGGTGGATGTAGAGGAGTGTCTAGCAATAGCAAAAGCTGAAAGCATAAGAAGTGTTCCAACTTTTAAGATTTATAAAAACAGAGAGAAGGTGAAGGAGATGATCCGCCCTACCCATCAGTTCTTAGAGGACTCAATACGGAAAAGTAATAGTCAATAGATTTTAGTATTCAATTCATACTTATTATATATCCATTCACAAGCAATTAAAGCATAGCAATGGAAGAAGGTGCTCCAAATAATGCACCAAAAACCTCTTTAGTTCAAACTATAGGAATTTCATCTTTCCCTGTGATACAAACATGGATACCAATTTTTGAGTTCTTTTAGGCAGGAAAACCTAAGAAAGAGAGAGAGATGTTAGGTAGCTCTTAGCATTTTGAAATCATTTATGTATATCTTTCACCCAACATCTAATTATTTGCTTGTTGTTTTCTTCTTTGACTCAACGTGCCAAGCTCATAAGTTATCCTTTTCTCTATGAAGAAATATCTTAAACAAACTTTCCACTAAATTTATATGAGACTCACATATTTTGATGAGACTTATGTAAATTTTAAATATATTCAATTAACTTGTTAATATTTTTTTTGACAGAATACTCATCCGTTCTCAAATATAAATAAAAATGATTTAATAAAAGTTAACGTATTTGATACTAAATTTGAACTAAATACCATTTTTTCCTAAAAAAAACAAAGTCAATGCTTTGCCTGATTAGCATACCAAGAAAGCAATCAAGATGTTAACAAAGTATTTCAACATAATATATTACCAACAAGTTTTGATGACTTTTAACATATATGAAACACATCAAATGGTGGTACTTGGCTGCTTGCAGAATTAAATCAGCCACTACAATAGATCTATGCAACACATATGCCTATACGTTTTAGGTCTAAAGCCAACACTAGGGGAAAAAGGCTATTATAGGAATTGCAATACTATAGTGTAGTGTCCAAATTAAGGACGATCATAAATATACCTCCGTACCTTTTAATTGTACCTTAACATTGTTTCATTTTTATTTATTTTTTTGTTTCCAACACCTCACATTATTATGGAGTGTATGGTAAACATATGATTTACCTTAGTACTCAGTTGTAGACTTGCCCATTGTGTGACGCAAAATACTAATCATCCTAATGAAGTGGATCCCCCAATATCCGTGACCATATTCTGACATTTCAGCTGCACCCAATTTTCATTAAAATTCCCAAAGGACCAGCAAATTAAACACCATAATCTGTTAACAGTGTAAACTACACTTTTTTACACTATTAATGCATGAAAAATGTAAGACGGACAATGTTTAAAGACATAATGTGTGCATGTAATTTTACGTTACAGTTGATCTCATTGATTTTGTATTAGATAATTCAGATTACACAGTCGATTTGACGGTGTAAAACCATCTCAGTGGTCGATCTAAATCGGACAAACAAAAATTTATTTATATTTAAAGTTGCTACAAAAAACCAAGAAAAAATTAACATGCATATAATAATATTTTAAAACCTGGATACGTTGAGTTATTTAACATAGAAATGATTTTAATAAAATGCATTGTGAATATAAAATAGTTTTTTTAACAACATTGAATAAAATTTAAGATATTACTAGATAAATCTATGTTATAATTGCAATTTAAAACTAATCACAAAATAATGGATTATCATTAGTTTACACTTGACACTGCAAATCACCTTTAAATATTGAATCCAATTATTTGATACTTAGTTTCCAAACCCCTTTGATATATAGCATGAATCAAATACAAATTACACAGAATAAAAGAGAGAAATAAAGTAAGTATATTTTTATTCTATCCCAAGCATCTATATTTGCTTAGTAACTTCTGTTAAAACATTAATCAATAGAAATACATATGAATATTACTGTCCAGCAGCAAATGCTTCAACAGGGAAAGTCTTGGTAATACCAGCAAGACTCTTGAAATGAATCTTCCCAATTGGCTGTTCATCAACAGTAATCTCATTAACAGGTGGCCATAACATAAGCTCTTTAGCTTTCACACCTTTGAGTTTCTTAATCTTCTTCTTTGAAATGTAACCTGTAATCTCAGTGTCATAGCTCACAAGCTTGCTTATCAACTTGAATTGATGCTCCACTTTCTTCTTTTGAACAATCCACACGTAGTTTGTGGATTTCACAAAACCAACTTCTATTACATCAGCTAGAGGGAGAAGCCCTTCTGGTAAGTTGAATTCTTGGAGAAGTGAAATTGCCATTTTTAGTCCTTCTTCGTGTCCTTTCTTCACTATTCCTCCTTCTTTTAATTCTGCCATCACGATTATGTAAAAAGAGAGAAACTTTTCTGTTTGGAGAGCTTTTCATTTTGTGTCTCTATTTATAGATTTTAGTTATGGAGGTGAAGATGATGAGAGACAACGTTTGTGCTTCGTAGAGATCGAAGTATATAAATTTCTTTCTACGTGCCGTCCAAAACCTTGTCAACTAGCTTTTGTTGCATACATTTTTTTAGCAATTGATATATGTACATCCTATGCTTCCCCAAATTCATTAAATTTGATGTTTGTTGCATATATATTAACCAACTAGAAAGTCCTATTGAGATTTTCACGTATGAAAATAAATGAGAATTTAGTAAAAATTAATTAAAAAAATATTAAAATGTGTGACTTTCTGAAAATGGTGACCAACGCAATAGAGAGGCTCAACTCAAGACGACAAAAATCTGAACTGAACAACCAACGCAAATTAAGGATAACACATAGAGAGTGGCGTGTATCAATAAGTTTGTTTTTGTTTGTTTATGTAAAATGTAATTGAAAATGGAATTGGACACTCTCACGGCTATTCTAGTTTTACGAGAACCGTTAGAGACCTGACTTTGGTATTAGATTTAATGTTGAGTGATATATTTATTTTATTTTTCAACTAAATGATCGATTTATTGTACCAATAATAAAAATAAAAATAAATGGTTAATTTGTATATCGTTGATTATTGTTAATATCTATTATCTATTATATATATTTAAAATAAATTTCTTCAGCCACTTCATTGTTCTACATGTGCAAATATATTCCACCTCAGTAAGAAAGTTGATGTGTACGTCTCTGTTAGAGAGTTTTCGTCGACTCTACTCTAAAGATAACCTGACCGCTCCAAAGATACTCCGAAAGAGATATAGGTTTGATCATTGCAACAACAAAAATTCTTCTCTTTGTCCATTTCTAATTTTGCTGCTTCTCATATTTTGTCCGCCATAAATTCAATTATGTTCTATGCAATCTTTGAAATCAATCTAGCTCATAATGACTTAATGCTATGACAAGTTGCGAATAAGTCCAATTGGTAAAGCACAAGCCCTACTGATGCAGTCCACTACAACAATTGGTCAGAAGACACTAATTTTTTCTGCAAATCCTTTCACTCAAGTGGAGGAGGGAGATGCATCACTCTACTCCTCAACTTTGATTGGAGATGTTCTTGTTTTCTCAACATTCATTTCACTTCTTCTTATGAGATAGATGTTCACTTGTCAGATAAGAAAAAGTTTGACTTAACTAAATTCTAATCATGTTTAAAAGATATGTGTCATTGAATTGATAAATAATTAAAACATGAACAAAAAAGACAAATGAATCATTTTAAATTTCAAAAAGTTATTGGCTTCAATCATTTTAAATTTCACAACACAAAGATGCATGTATTGTGGAAAATTTTCAAATTTCAAATGTTAAAGCTAATGACTTTCATTTTAATTAACGACATTTGTGTGAATTGTGAAATTTTTTATTTTAAATCGGAAATATTAGAATTTTAATTTACAAATATTCAAACTATTTTTAATATTGATAGAGTAATCATAATCATTAATATTTTGGTTTCAAAACCGAAATCCAAAATTTATAACAATGTAGTTACAAAATATTAATTGTCAAACAATTATAAGTATACATCAAATACAAATAATTACAAATAAATTATTTTAATTTCATGTCAATTAACACTACAAAATAATAAATTAAATTTAATTAAAAGATATGTGCCATTGAATTGAGAAATAATTAAAATATGAACAAAGACAAACTGGATTATTATTTTAAATTTCAAAAAGTTATTGACTTCGATCATTTTAAATTTCACGAAGACAAATCTGCATGTGTTTGTGGAAAATTTCCAAATTCTAAATGTTAAAGTTAATGTCTTTCATCATTTTCATTAACGATCTTTGTGGAAATTGTTAAATTTTTTATTTTAAATTGAATATATTAGAATTTAAATTTACAAACATTCAAACTATTTTTGATATTAAAAGCGTAATCATAATCATTAACATTTTGATTTCAAAATCGAAATCCAAAATTTATAAAAATTCGGTTACAAAATATTAATTATCAAATAATTATAAGTATACAGATTAAATTATTTTAATTTCATGTCAATTAACACTATAAAATAACAGATTAAATTTAATTAATTTCAGTAAAATAAAACTGACCAAAATTCAAATAGACATGATTTTGTCCATTATTTCTAATATTCAAAGTAGAAAATTAAATACAAATTTTTTTATTCTCTCACTCGATCATTTTCATCATAGATCTTTATGGTGATTGTGAAATTTTTTATTTTAAATTGGATATATTAGACTTTTAATTTACAAATATTCAAATTATTATTAATATTAATAGATTAATCATAATCATTAACATTTTGGTTTCAAAACCGAAATCTAAAATTTATGACAATTCGGTTACAAAATATTAAACGTCAAACAATTATAAGTATACATTAAATATAAATAATTACAAATGAATTACTTTAATTTCATATCAATTAACATTATAATACAATAAATTCAGTAAAATAAAACTGACCAAAATTCAAAAAGACGTGACTTTGTTCATCATTTTTAAATATTTATATAGTATATATATTTACCAATATTCAAAGTAGAAAATCAAATTCAAATATTTTTTGTTCTCTCACTCGCTTTACAGAACAAAAAACTTCACATATCTGAAATACAAACATTGCAAAACAAATTCAGATGGACTATACTTTTCTTGAGCATGCTAATGATCAGCGCGTTAATTGGAGTATCAAAGTTCGAGTTGTTCGCATGTGTATTATCTACACCATACGAAGTGAGGATGAACTAATCTCTTGAGACATCACTTTGTTGGATGAAAAGGTATACAATTACAATGATTGCATTCAATTTTGTATATATATATATATATATCAACTTTGTTTTTATATTTTATTTTACTGAAAATCAAATATATATAAATCTTTTTTGAATGATCAACTCAAAAATTATTTGACTTTAACTCACAGATAACACATTTGCATGCAAGAAGGTGATATATACAACATAACAAATTTAAAAATATCACCGGCAAATGATTTTTACAAACCTATCATAGGAACAAAGAAGACATTGTTTTTTATCACAACTATTGTAACTAAAATGCAAGACCCAAAAATTACCATTCAAAATCATTACTTTGTGTTTACTTCCTTCAAACCACTGATAAAGTAAAAACAGGTAATAATTCTTTCAATATAAAATTCAACTTCTAAACTATCAAAGAAACATCATTTGGTACTAACTATTTTTTGGATTGAAGACATTATTGGAACACTTTATTTTATATATATTTAAAATAGACTTTGCTGCCACCGCATACTATTTACTCCACATATGCACACATTTCTCATTCACAGTCAAAAAGCTAATGTGTACCTCCAAATTAAGGATTAGAAACTACATATGTGGAGGAAATAGTATGAGGTGACAACAGAGTCTGTTTTAAATATATATAATAGAGTGTTCCAATGATGTCTGTAATCCAAAAAATAATTAGTACCAAATGATGTTTCTTTGATAGTTTAGAAGTTGAATTTTGTATTGAAATAATTATTACTTGTTGGATTTGCTTTATCTCTCAATTTGTGCTAGTGATTTGAAGGAAGTAAACTCAAAGTAATAGTTTTGATTGGTAATTTTTGGGTCTTGAGTTTTGGTTACAATAGTTCTTGTAAAAAACAATGTCTTCTTTGTTCCTACGATAGGTCTGTAAGAATCATTTGCTGGTTATATTTTTAGATTTGTTATGTTGTATATATCACATTCTTGTATACTATTTTTTGAAATTTGAGAGAAGTTTTTTCTTGATTGTTGCATGCAAATGTGTTATCTGTGAGTTAAAGTCAAATAATTTTAGAGTTGATCATTCAAAAAGGATTTAAATATATTTGATTTTAAATAAAATAAAATACGTAAACAAAGTTGAATGCAAATAACAATCTTCAATCATTGTGATTGTATACCTTTTCATCCAACAAAATGATGTCTCAAGATATTGGTTCACCCTCACTTGGTATGCTGTAGACAATAAACATACGAACAACTCGAACTTTGATACTCCAATTATCGCATTGATCATTAACATGTTCAAGAAAAGTATAGTCTATATGAATTTGTTTTGCGAAGTTTGTATTTCAGATATGTGAAGTTTTTTGTTCTGTAAAGCGATTGAGAGAATAAAAAATATTTGTATTTGATTTTTTACTTTGAATATTAGTAAATATATAATACATAAATATTTAGAAATGATGGAAAAATCACATCTCTTTGAATTTTGGTCAGTTTTATTTTACTGAAATTAATTAAATTTAATTTGTTGTTTTATAGTGTTAATTTTCATGAAATTTAAGTAATTCATTTGCAATTATTTGTATTTGATGTATACTTATAATTGTTTGACAATTAATATATTTTAACCGAATTGTTATAAGTTTTGGATTTCGATTTTGAAACCAAAATATTAATGATTATGATTATGGTTTTAATATTAAAAATAGTTTCAATGTTTGCAAATTAAAATTCTAATATATCTAATTTAAAATATAAAAAAAAATTCACAATTAGCACAAAGATCGTTAATTAAAATGATCAAAGTCATTAATTTTAACATTTGAAATATGGAAATTTTTCATAATACATGCAAATTTGTCTTCGTGAAATTTAAAATGATTGAAGCTAATAAATTTTTTAAATTTAAAATGATCCAATTTATCTTCATATTTTAATTATTTCCAAATTCAATGGCACATATCTTTTAATTAAATTTAGTTTGTTGTTTTATAGTATTAATTGATATGCAATTAAAGTAATTCATTTGCAATTATTTGTATTAGATGTATACTTATAATTGTTTGACAATTAATATTTTGTAATCGAATTGTTATAAATTTTGGATTTCGGTTTTGAAAATAAAATGTTAATGATTATTATTATCTTTTAATATTAAAAATAGTTTGAATGTTTGTAAATTAAAATTCTAATATATCTATTTTAAAATAAAAAAATTTACAATTCCCACAAAAATCGTTAATTAAAATGATTGAAGTCATTAATTTTAACATTTGAAAATTGAAAATTTTCCACAATACATGCAAATTTGTCTTCGTGAAATTTAAAATGATCGAAACCAATAACTTTTTGAAATTTAAAATGATCCAATTTTTCTTTTTTATTCATATTTTAATTATTTCCCAATTCAATGACACATATCTTTTAATTAAATTTAATTTTTTGTTTTATAATGTTAATTGACATCAAATTAAAGTAATTCATTTGTAATTATTTGTATGTGATGCATAATTATAATTTTTTTACAATTAATATTTTGTAACCAAATTATTATAAATTTTGGATTTTGGTTTTGAAACCAAAATGTTAATGATTATGATTACTCTATTAATATTAAAAATAGTTTTAATGTTTGTAAATTAAAATTCTAATATATTCAATTTATAATATAAAAAATTCACAATTCCCACAAAGATCATTAATTAAAATGTTCGAAGTCATTAACTTTAACATTTGAAATTTGAAAATTTTCCACAATACATGCAAATTTGTCTTCGTGAAATTTAAAATGATCCAATTTGTCTTTTTTGTTCATATTTTAATTATTTCTCAATTCAATGACGCATATCTTTTAAATATGATTAGAATTTACTTGAGTCAAACTTTTACTTATCTAACAAGTGATCATCTATTAGAGAAAGTGAAATGAATGTTGAGAAAGCAAGAACACCTCCAATTAAAGTGAAATGAATATTGAGAAATCAAGAACACCTCCAATCAAAGGTGAGGAGTAGAGTGATGCATCTTCCTCCTCCACCCCAGTGAAAGGATTTGCAGAAAAAATTAGTGTCTTTCCGGCCAATTGTTGTAGTGGCATGCATTAGTAGAGCTTGTGCTTCCCCTATTGGACTTATTCACAGCTTCGACTGCAACTTGTAAGCTACTCAACATATACTACATTGAAAAAAAAACTGTTGGAGGAAACCATTATAAAAATTAGGGATTAGAGGGATTAAAAGAGGAAAAATTTATTTAGAAACTAAGTACAAGAAAATGAGGTGAAACATAAAAACACAAGAGAATATTATAACAGTGGCGTACACCCGAATAATTGGAGAAAACCGCACCCGCCCCTATTTTTAACGAGTGTAAAATTTAGATTATCATCCCCGCCCGCAACAAGTTTCGGATTTCGTGCACCTATTCATATATATATAAAATGTTATTACGGGTTTCCTTAATATTAATATCTATCGGTGACAAATATTTATCTCGTGTTTATATATATATATATATATATATATATATATATATATATATAT
>NC_021160.2:50216771-50255976 GCF_000331145.2 Cicer arietinum
TATCTCGTGTGTATATATATATATATATATATATATATATATATATATATATATGACAAATATTTAGTTCATGATTTTTTATATTTATTAGTGACAAAAGTTTGTCTTATTTTTTTTTAAATATTTATTAGTAACAAATATTTGTCTATTATTTTTTATGTATAAGTGACAAATATTTATCGCGTGATTTTTTATATTTATCATTGACAAATATGCGTCCAGTGTTTTATATGCATTTGTTATAAATATGTATCCAACATTGTTTTAACATTTATTAATGACTAATATTTATGACTAATTAGTATAATTAAATAATTATTATTAGAACACGATTTTCATGTTTTACATGAGTTAAATTTCTGTTAATAAAATTTATGAGTCGTTTTTTCTATTCTCTAGTGTATAGTTCACTTCAAAGATTTGAAAATACTTTGAAAGGAATTCGCTGGTCAACATGTTTGCGTCTAATATGTATAGACTGGTGGAGACGAATCGAATATAAAACTTAAGTTTAGTATGATACACATACTTTATAATTTATTTATACAATATTCATTGTTATCAATTTCATCTTCTTGCTTTAAATTTGCTACATACCCCCAATTATATATCCAACATCAAATATAAATGGACTCGAGTGCGTATATGTTTTAGACATCGTGTACAAAAACAAATACTATAATATTCTATTCAACCTCCATTCATTATCATCCTTAAAAACAAGCTTTTGGCTGTATAAGCATCGACGTTTTAATAAGAAAGCTGAAAAACAACTAAGCCTTAGAGGAGATTTTCTAAATTTGCTTATAATACAAACGAGGTATGAGTATATACTAACAATTAGTAACATGTTTCTAGTTCTACCAGCGTGGAAGACGATGAATAGCAATTGACAGCATGCAACATCATTAAATTTTTGGCAATATTTGACTCACTATTGCAGGCATTTCCCTATAAATCATAAATCATGTCATGCATATCTCACTTTATACAATTAATTTCATTATTATGAAAAAGCTGCTAAAGTTACATAATTATTCCATCTAAGTCTCCATTTATAAGGTCACTTTATTGTCTCATTCATCCATGCGAAACCTTTCTAGCAAAAACTACTGAATGATTGCAAATCTAGTGAAGCTCTCGCAATAGACTTGTATTCTTCAAGTTTCTCCATTTCCATTGACCCGAGTTTCTGTTCATGAATGCAAATTAAGAGTAGGACCACAAATAAGATACTACTATTAGATATATAACTTTTTTTAAAATTGAAGTGCATTAAAAAGTCTCTTATTGGATGATATAAGGTTTGGACATATATTTATAAGTGGAACAATTATCTTGATTTTGTAAGGTTGAGTTAAATTCAACTCAAATTCTAACATAATATTAGAGTCTTCTAGAATTGATTGGACCACTTACTATCAAGTCACTCAAATTGTCTGTCAAAAAAGTCTCAAACACCTAACTCTACCTAAAAAGCTCCCTAATTGTAAACTCCCTGATGAAAAAATATCACCAAATCATTATTTTTTTGTTGGTCTAAATGAGAAGACTCATGCCCTTTTTTCTGAACTGATATTTATTTAAGAAAAATACTAGAAAAAATAGAAAATAATAACAAATTTTTTTCATAAAACTTTACTGTACTTATTTTTTTTAAAATTGAAAATAAAATCCATAAAAAAAACAAGAAAAAAAATCCTCAAACACAATTTTTTTTTTTTTTTGAAAAATCTGAAGAAGAAAATTATTTTAAATTAATGTTGGAAAAGTGGGACCCATTTAGTCCACAAGATTTGTGGACTTCTTTTAATTGGGCCTTTTTAGCCGTGGAGTTTTTTTACCCTTCCATTATGTGAATTGGAATCAATAAAGAGTGGACTTGCAAAATAAGCACATGAAACTTGTACATTATTAGGAAGTTACGTTAAAATTAGAAAAAAATTTACGCAAATTTACGCTATCAGATATTTAGTTTTTTTTTTTCAAACTCTAAAATTAGGAAGCTAAATCTGACTAATTTTAGTTTGAGTATGTACTTTGTTCAACCCACAAAACTTGTGAACTTATCTGTGGAACATCAAACTCTTTGTCACTAGTACTTGAAAATACAGTCTAATTCACCTTTATCCATTTTGTTTTTCGAATGCAAGCTAAAATAAAATTAGTGTCCTAGTTAGATCCTTCCATCAAAATATTGTTTTTTGGTTTTAAAAAGTGTTAATTAGATTATTCCATCAAAATATAGCACCGTTACCTTGTTATCCCATGCTCTTATGTAGCCAATAAGACTGATTTCCATCTTCTGGTCAGATGTAAGGTCAGTGTTTGTATCAATAAGCCAAAGATCCTGCAAAATTAGTCCCCATGATTTCCATTAATTAGTGACAAACATAAGCGAGGTCAAAATGATCGATTTGCCTCTTTAAAATTGAGGAAAGTTCAAAAGTTAATATTTCAACACACTCGTGATTTGTTATGTATGTGCGAGAAAATATAGTAAGTTAAAAAAAGTACCACTACTCGAAATTAATGGTGTACTTAAAAAAGAAATTGTAGAGTTCGATAATAGGCTACTCACTATTTTTTTGTGGGAAACACCGGAGAAGTCCAAGTTAATGTTAACCAATATCTTGAAGTTCCTATTTGAATCAACTTTGGCCCAACCAAAGTATAGCCCAATAACTTGATCAGGAATAGTAAATGTTGCATTCTCTGGATTAAGGAATTCAATTTTGTCATAATGATGATAATACCATGTTAAACTAAAAAAACCAAGAAAATTGATGATAATACCATTTTAATACCATGTTATTGATTATATGGAATATGTGAAAATTAATCAATAAAGGCTAAGAATTTGGAGTTCATGTTACTAAATTTATGAATGAAATGAGAAAGTTAGGAGTTTCAAAAACCTGTGGTTCCTAGCAGAGATCCTGTAACATATAAACCACTCAGATGAATTGGGTCAATAGGCAATGTGTTATCTACCCCTGCCATTATTAGTTTGAAAATTGTCTCTGATAAGAAAACACATTATTTATAGAAATTCATCAATCAATATAGTTAAGAACTAATAGGTGGATTATTACAATCATCAAAAGGTGGAAGGCCCCAAAGCTCAGGTTGAAACTCTAAAAGTGAATTGAGAGTAACATTTGCCAGCCTACTACAATCAGATTCCCCTTTAGATGGTACAGCCACTACCTTCATTTTTGCTGCATTAGCTGCCTTGACGCCAACCCTGTTAAATTACATTGCATAATGTAAGTTATATGTAACATGATTGTTACATGAAAAAATAAAGTGGACGCACAAAATTCATTTTTACAAAATCGACCCATTCCTGCACGTCAATAACCGGACATCTGGAGTGTGACCTAATAACAGTAATTCAACAACAGATCTTGGATAGGCTCTAATACCATGAATTTGGGTTGAGTCTAATTCATTCTTACAAAATCAACTTCTAAAATGAGGAATGCCTCTAACTTATGAACACATTTTCATGTCATATTTCATCCAATACGAGACTCTCAACAATAACAAATGAATTATTTATAGTGTTACAAAGACACAAGAAGACTTACAAGGAATCCTCAATCACCAGGCAGTTAACTGCATCTACACCCATTTTCTTGGCAGCTTCTTCAAATCTGAAACAATTAAACTTAGTTACAACTGTGATGAAACTGCAAGAGTCTAATTATTTCACTCAGAAGTGGACATCACAACTTAAAGGTCTAAGTGTAAAAGTTCATTTATAAGTCTAATCATGATCATTACTTATAGCAGATAATCTTACAAATCTGGAGCAGGCTTCCCACATTTAACCTGGTCGTTTCCTAGAATTACAGAGAAGCTTTCTTTCCAACCTACAAAAACCAATTTTATTAAGCATCAAAAATAAAATTTTAAGCAGACAATTACGCAAACGTTTTGGAACAGCGGCACGTTAAGCAAAACCACGGTGAAAAATCACGTCGACATGGAAGTAATATTTTGTTGTTTCTGATATTTACGTTGGAAAGAGCATCAGGACACTAGAAAAGTTGGCCGGACATGCATCCAAACACACAAGTCAAACAATTTTAAATTTGTAATTTGGCCAAAGTTTGGATATTTATTTATTTTAAAAAATCAAATGGAGTGGATTATGGCCTATTAATCTTAAGGACATTAGCCTTACCATTTAATTGGTTACAAAGCATTAAGCTGAAAAACAAATAACTCAAGCTATGTAGTTAAATTGATACTTTTGCAGCTACAAATAATTTACTTTTCTGTATTGGATTCAGAGACAAGAACTAGAATGAAAAGCTGATTTGGCATTCTCCTTGAAATATGAAAGACATAAAACAGAAACTCATTGATAAACAACAATTAGGTAGTGAATAGAAAACTACCTTGATGCTGAAGAATCTTTGCATCAATGTATTCTCTCAAGGAGTTTGAAGCAAGAGCAATTGGCACCCCATTTTTCACTAGATGTTTGATAATGCGATTAGCACCGGGTAATGCTTTGGTGTCTCTCCACCTAAACCAATTTATGAATAGAAAAGGAGAACCATTGAATGTGTAAACATTAAACAATGGAACAAGAAAAAAAAGTTATAAATTGCAATCTAGAACCGCAATTACATCATCATATAAAAGTTTTAGAGGTCTCTAACAACAGCATTGCAATTGTAATTGCGACTGCATAAATATCAATAACTAAATTTGATTCCAACCACAACCCACAACATACAAATTTAAAAAATGAAAATGTTTCTCTTACCTTTCCCTATAGAGAGGAGTGATTTCTGCGATAAATTGGTCAGGTGTTAATGGGAGTTGATAGTTCTTAACTATTATAGCTGCTGAATCCTTCTGTGTCATCCCAAGCCTCTTCTTTTCTTCCTTTTCCCTGTCCATTTTCTTCCCATACTTTCCCAAAAATTCATTCATCACACCCCTTGTAGCCCTTTCTACAAACACCAATCATCAACACAAATGCATTGTTAAAAAAAAATAATTCACACAAAACATGTTTGAAAAAATAAGAGGGAAATATTAATTACCAGTATCAAGAAGTGTTCCATCCAAGTCAAAAATGACAGCCAAAATATTGGTTTCATTATTGCAACCATTAAACTCACAACAAAAGCTCATAGTAGCACCAAAAAAATAATGAGTGTATATAATAATTGATGGAAGTTCTTGCACTCCAATGAAGAATAACTAACAAAATATAAATTAAGAAAGTTCAGATTGAAATTGGTGGATTAGAAGTTAGAAAAGAATGAATAATTAATGTATGGTTTTAAAAAAAGTAGAATTTGGTGTCTTTGATGTCCATGACATAACATGAAGAATAAAGAATGAGTGGGTTTGATAGCGTTACGTCAGAAGCATGTTATTGTGGATATTCGATCCAAGAGTATAAAGCTTTATTATTCTTCACGGAACACAACGCAATAACTATTCTGTTTTTTAAAAACTACAACGTGCCCTTCATGTTGCCCTAGATCTACTTTGAGACGCTCTCGAACTGTACTTTTTCACATTCATCATCGTTTGTATTTATAACTTCATGTTATATACTCAGCTCTAAAAATGCTACTAGTTAGTTAATATATATATCATTTAATTTATTTTAATGCAATCAAAAACATTATTCTATTTCCCCAACAATTAATTTCCTACATTTAATTTTTTATGAAAATATTATTTAAATATTATTTTTGAAATGATAATATTAAATTTTGTTGAAATATTATTTTTATGAGATATTTTTCTCTTATATTCTATTTTCAATCAAAACTCTTCAATATATCTTACATTGAAATTTATATACGAAAATATCCTAATTTTTTTTTACTTCAGAGGTGATTATATGTATAAAAAATAAAAACTAAATTATATTAATAAAATGAAACAAAATATATTAAATGAAAAAAAAATTAACTATAGATGTACCAATAAATTAACTATAGATGTGCCAATCATATTATTTTTCTAACAACCCGCTTCTATTTATTCTCCTATATGGTCTATTTTGTTGACAATTTTTTCCTACGTTTCATCTTATTAACTATATTCACCTAAATAGGAGAAAAAATAAGAGAGAGTCGCTAACAAAATAAAGTTGCTAGTTTATTAAAATAAGAGAGATTTATTAAAATAATATAGCACGTTGATAAAATAATGGAGTTGTTAAAGTAATAGAATTGTTCATTTATTTACAATGGATGAAAAATATCTTTTAGTAATGTAATTTGATTTTTTATTTATTTATTAAATTATCGATTAATTGTTAAATAAATAAAATAAAAGGGAAAACATTATGATGCAATTTTAAATATACTAAATATTATTCTTTTTACTTCTATTTGAGCTTTTTAAATGAGTACTCCTTTCAAAATAAAATATAAACAAAAAAAAAGTAATTGAAAAATTAATATAATAATTTAATATCAAATATATCAAATTCTTAGTTACTGTTTTGGTATATATTTTATTTCAAGAGATGTACCTTACAATATCTTTTAAAAAAATGCAATATTTTTTTCAATCTTAATTAACCCTCTTTTTTGAAGATAAGAGTTCTGAGAATTCTAAGTTATAAGTAAAATATAGCCAAAATTAGGTCACATAATAACTATTAGAGCCTAACCACTTGTTATAAAATGAATTTATTTGATACAGAATAAAAATGCGGAGTCAATCTCTATACTGCAATTGATTAATTACAATCTCTCCACTAATCGCCTACCATTTTAAACAAATTCATTTTCCGTGTTAAAATTATTTACGCAAAAACTTAAGTTCGTACGCAACCGACCACGTAACTTTCAACCATTTTTTATTCATTTTTATCAGAACCCATCCCATCACTCCTCGGTCATTGAAAACAAGTACCAGATAACCTATCCCTCACTTTCAAAACCATGAAAATCATATCATTCTTAACTAGAATAGTATTTGCATGTTAATTTATTATTAATACTACTTTCAAGTGTTCAAACAATTGATTTTATAAACTACTTTAAACATAAAAGAAATTGATCAAAACACATTCTAACTTGTTGCTATGTTATTATTATTAAGAGTAAAAATAACCCCAATTATTACATGAAGTACCTAGCACTGTCATCACGCATTTTTTTCGTTCACTGCACTTTCTGTTTATTTGCTTGCTTCCACATTTTGCAGCAATAGAATTAGTAACGAACTTAAGTCATAAATAGATATATAATCGACTGATCAATTTCCAATATAACAGTATTCCATATAATGGTGAAGCATTTCATTGGAACAGGAAATACACCATGAACAAACCTCGTCAAATCAATCTCCCAAAGACAGAAGAAGGTGCTTAGGAGTGAAACAGGCCATTTCAAGACACCACACAAATAAAAAACATTACCATAATACAGCACAAATCGAGTTTCTTTTTCCTCTCGGGAAGTATGACCAATTAACAAGAAACTGAGAAAGAGGAAACAATGGAACCCTATCTCTACCTAGTACACAAAGAAGTAATCAGCCCTAATGTTTCATGCCCAAACACATGCATCAAATCCTAAGGAAGTTCTCGCCAACCATCAGACTCACTGCCATTAAAAAAAATGATGAAATGAATAAATGAAAGCCATCAAACAAAAATGAAATGTAGCTTACAATTTTGAAGAATTGCTCACCTCTGCATCATCACCTCCACCAAGTTTGGCAGTGCCATTCACTTTCTGAGAATCTTCTGTAATAGGAAGTCGGAAAAATTCAGTAGAAATTGATAGAAAAGGACCACCAAAGAGACAGAACAATCACAATTAATTTCAGCTTTTAATCTCAGTAAAAATTCTCGGCCAGACACATCTACCACATTAGCTATTAGGCATTAAAAGCCTTGTTTGGCATGTAAAAGCATAACTAGAGAAAGGTGCATTTCTGTTGTGCTCCAATCCTTTTCACGTTTCAGATTATTTGAGGGTTTATGACAGACTGTGGCTAGGAAATAGTTAAACTTCAACCCTAGCTGTTAACATATAAATGTACACGACTGCTTGCCCTTGTCATATCCTCTTGTTAAACATCTTAATATCTTTAAGTCATCTATTAATAATTACCTCCATCTTCGGGGATGTCAGAAGTCCAAAGAGTCAGGTTGTCCCTGAGAAGTTGCATGATCAATGTACTATCTTTGTAGGACTCCTCATTCAGGGTGTCAAGCTCTGAAATAGCTTCATCAAAAGCTTGCTTTGCAAGATGGCAAGCTCTGGAAAAAGGAAAACATATTCTCCATCATTAAACACACCACCAATTTACAATCAAAATTCAGGTTATAAATCAAATCACAAACCTTTCTGGTGAGTTTAAGATCTCATAATAGAAAACTGAGAAATTCAAAGCCAACCCCAATCGAATGGGATGAGTGGGAGGTAATTCAGCCTCTGCTGCAGTGGTAGCAGACTGAAATATAGAAAACGACAAGTATTATGTAGGAGATAAAATGATAAAAATAAAAATAAAAAAGTATAAAATACAAGAGACATAACTAAATAAAAATGGAAATACTGATTCAAAGCTGGGAAAGGAATAATTACACATTATTTTTTGCAACCACTAAAAACATGACTACATCAAATATATAACAATAGATAGTACAGAAGAATAATAGTGGAAGAGCAATCTATGCAGCATCAGATCACTGAGATAATGAAATAAAGTTCTCCAATTCCAGTAATCAATCCTGTTTGAAGATAAAGAAACTATAACAAGGAAGGAGAAAAATGAGATATAAAAGGGTCAAACAATGATGCGGGACTCACATACCAATGGTTTAATTGCAATTGCAAACTTAATATGCATATGGAAGAAAAAAAAAAGTAAACCCAAAGTCGTCAAATGGACTGCAAGTTCCAAATAACTGTTGTTTACTTTTGGCTTTACATATTTGAAGTTTAGCTGAGAATTATCCCCAAACAAGAGACCTAAAAACACCAAATCTGAATACTATAAAAAAAAAATTGACATAGTAAATAATTATGAATAAATCCACTCTGTTGGATTTTCCAATTAGTAGAAATATAGATCTCCCTTAAACATATTGTACATTTTTTTCTCAATCAAAGCCATATATAAGGTTATCAGAAAGGATGAAAAAAAGGAACTCTACAACACACAGGACAAATCATGAGCCTATGATATTGGCCAAATTAAAAAATAAAGAGCAGAAAAATCCTTTTAGATCAATTGCTAATAGTAACAAAAACTACATGTTTTAAATCAACTCAGAAAATAAACCATCTACAGGATAGAACCAGGTGCTAATAACATATAAACTGCAAAAACAAGACACAATAATATAAATTTCACCTCATATGCTTTCATCGACTGATCAGCAGCCTCCTTCTTCTCATTGCCTGTCTTAAATTCCGCAAGGTAACGATAATAATCTCCTTTCCTGCAAGCAAAATATTCAACCATCACACAATTCACTCGTGCAACACAAAAGAAATACAAGATCAAATATTTGACATGACTGCTCACATCTTATAGTAAAAGACAGTTGATTCACCAGCTGCAGCTGAAGGTATAAGGTGTTCATCAATCACTCTCATAACATCATTACAGATGTTTGAAAGCTCTGATTCAACCTTATGCCTATACTCCTTAATCCGTTTTGCATTTACATCGTTTCCCTTTGTCTCTTCCTTTTGCTCAATGGAAGACAGAATCCTCCACGATGCTCTGCGAGCACCAATCACATTCTTATAACCAACAGAAAGCAAATTCCTTTCTTCAACAGTCAGTTCAACATCTAGATTTGCAACACTCTTCATTGAATCCACCATCTCTGTCACAAAAATAGATGCAACAAATGAACAAAAGTTGAATCAAACTTTAAATCTGAAAAGATTTCACAGAAAGAACAAGAACAACACTTTGATCAACAAAAATACTTCAACTTAAACATGCAGTACCAAAAAATTGAAAAAGACACATGCTAAAACTAAACACACTTTTCAATTATTATTTATCTAAGAAAACAAAATCAGAAAATGGAAATGAAATTTCAGTAACCCTAACAGATACAGTAGTCAACAATAAACACTAATAAAAATTGATAAATAAATTTTTGAGAGTGAAAATAAAGTGAAATAAAATAAAGAAAAAGAAAATTAATCAAAGTAAGTATCAAAATCAAGCATAAGGATGAAAACGTGTGATACTTATAAAGAAAGGAAGAAACATTAACCTTCGTATCGCTCAGCTTGCTCGGCGAGCTTGGCGATGTAGACGAAGTTTTCACGATCCTTAGAAGAAGCCATCGCCGATCTCTTTGAAATTAGGGTTTGTGAAATTGCGAAATCTCTCTCTCTCTATCACTCTGTCACTGTCTATTTCTCAATGCGTTTCTTCTTGCTAGAGGTTCTGTAGAAAATGAGTGGAGACTGAAATGACGAATATGTCCCTGCTTTTTCTTGATTTTATCGTTTTGGTCCCATTGACGAAGAGGACTCTACGCGGATATATGATTGATGGTTACTTGCGTAAGTACATAGACTAAACTGAATTGTTACCCAATTATCGGCGTCCACGTGTCACGTCAATTCTTAGGTAACTTCTGATTAGCACATTCAACGCCGCTTAATAATTTTGTTATGGTGAGTATTCAATAATGAAGTTTCTGCGGGGTTAAATTATAAATATGTGAATTAAATTTATATGCGATCATGCGGACATTAATTCATTCAAAAAAAAATATAATAGTTTTACAAGTAGAAAAATATACAATTTGAATGCATTTTTTTCATTCATGATTTTAATCCTTCGTTTTTTCAAATTTGTAATGTTGGTCATTTAATTTTTTAAATTACATAATTTTAGTCTCGTTATTAATTTATCATCCAATTTTAATAAAGATATTTAAATAAGAGTAAATTTATTGATGTAGCCGAAACACTTAGAACAAAAATACTATATAATAACGACCTAATTTAACATATGAAACTTATGTGACATTTGATATAATATCTTTAAAATTTTATGAATATCACATGTAAAAGAATAAGGCAACAAATTCTTTTTTATATTTAGCTTAGAGATAATTGTTCTTAACTTTTTAAAGGAGATCAGCTGGTTGAGTATCGTTATCTTCCAAACTTTACTCCAAATAATATCGTTGATGTTAGTTTTGTATTGGCCTTCTAAAATCTTATTTTTGAACTCTATAATTTTAAAACAACTTGATTAAATTTGGTATGATTCGTCTTTTTCAGCTGTCCAAAAAATATATTACTTTGTATGTTTGCATAAATGATTATAAACAATATTACATGAGTGATGATTACTATGTCTTGGTGGTACCACATTGACATATATTATTCTACCATGCATTGCAATTATAGATATAGACAACATTGTGGTGTAGACAAGACTTATAATTGATAGAGTAGCTAGAAAGAAATGGCAATTTTGAAAGAATTTTTTTTTTGACAAAAAATTATCACAAGAAATTAACGGAATTAAATGAAAAATTGTATACCCTTATGACATCATCCATCATCAATTTTATTAGAAATAAAATCATTTTTAATTGAATAATCATTCTCAAACTAGTTGACTTTATAGGTTTGACCATGGGATGGAGTACTTCAGCATCAACTCCAATACGCACTTCCATGAGTAAGAAGAAAAGAAAAAAAAAAAACAAAGGAACATACATGAATACATAGAACCAAAGAAAACCAAAGTGGAACACAGAGGCTTGCATTGTTAATTACATATATTTTACTCCCATCATTTTTATTTATAAGCAAATTAAGTGGTAATATATTTGGTCCAAATTTTAAACTAAATATAACAATTTTGCTTAAATTAAAACAATTCATATATTTTACTATTCTAAATAAAATATAAATACAAATGATATTATGTTATAAAAATACATATTGTATTGATTGGTTTGAGCAAGAAATGATCGATCACATAATAAAACAAGCGTGAGGATTGTCATCACTAAAAGTAGCACCAGTTTGATGGCCAAAAATAGAAGATTGAGAAGGATAATTATAATAGCTAGGATCACTACTATCATAACCATGCTTATAGTAGTTGTAAGATGAGGAAGGTTGAGAAGCATAATAAGGGACAGGACCATTGCAAAGGTGTTGTTGAAAATATTGGCTTTGAGACTCTGTGGTATGAGGAAGTTGCCATAGTTCAGCTCTTAACCCGGTTTTTCGAACCGTTTTCAAAACCTTCTTTTGATCAACTTGTCCATTCACGGTCACCTTTTGTAACTTTATGTCTATTTCAATGTCATCCACCCCTTAAATAAAATATTATTAAGAACATGTAGAACTTAATCAGCGAAAAATTAAATACACAAATCATTACTAAACAAATTTGAATTTAGCAATATAAAATTAAATTATAGATAAAAAATAAAATGTATCTCTAATTTTGTCACTAAATTTATGACATGTGAAGTCATGAGAAATTTTACTATTTATATGTCTCCGATTTTATTGTCGTGATTAATCGATTGATCTAGCTAGAAATTGTACAAAGTAGCAATTGCATTTTGGATATGTTCTACTTAATTAATTTATAATTGTACCTTATATGTATATTTTAACGGCAAATCAAAAATACAAAAAGCAAACTATATTTATACACTAGTACTTTATATGGTACCTTTCAGTTTTTGAAGTGCATTTTTCACTTTGTTTTCACACCCAGGGCAATCCATGTGTACCCTCATCTCTATAATCTGAAAGAAATTAAGATAAATAAATTAAAAGAATTATTCTCTTTGTCTCATAATAATAGTCTCATTTATCATTTTTCTCTATCTCAAATTATTTATTATTTTATAATATTTATATAATATTAATTATTATTTTTTCATTAATATATATTTATTTATTGTATCTCCATTTATCAATTTTCTATATTTTTATCTAATTAGATCCAGTGCATTATTAATTTTTTGGCAAATAACTTTTTTTTGACAAATAACTAATCCATATCGCACTATGTATGTGTACACACGTTTGCAAATATAATTTTACTTTTACTTAAAAATGAGTTTTTTTTAATATAATTTATGTCTTAATATTTTTTCTACAAACATCGTTTTATAAAATAAAACTTGTTTGAATTGTATAATCAAATGTACTATATATTTTTTTTAAAAGTTGTATTTATAATTTTAACATGTAATAGATGATAAATGAGAAATAAAAAATAAATTATGCAAACGAAAAGTGCAAAAGCATAATTTTGCTCAAACTTATTTTTTGAGCATAATTTTAATGTAACGCAAACAAAAAATCAAAACACATTTACTATTTAAAAGTCGTTGACTAAACATTTTTTGACACCACTAAGAATCAAATTTGAGAGCACCAAATTGATCCATATAGTTGGCCTTACAAGTTACTATCATTAGGCTAATGGACTTTGGTAAAGAAACATTGATATGAATCCTCATGTATAGATAAAATCGATATAGTAAAGGAAAAATTAGATAAAGAAAGAATGTGGTGCTGCTTACTGTCATTTTGCTCTTTTTGGAGGTTGAATCACTTGAATGATGTATCAATCTTTCTATTTTGTAATGATATGAGTTTGCTTCTAGCTAGCTAAAATGTAAGTCAATATATAGATGGAGAAGCTTTTATGGTTGGGGTCTCATCTTTAATTGCTTGTATGGATGGCTTTATTTTTTATTTGTTGAAAAAGATAAAATATTATTTGTTCAGGCCTTAATGCACCGACTTTTAGTTTGTATAATTAAGTCCCTTTAAGAAGGATTTTGAGATTTTTGAACTTGAAGCAAAGGGGAAATGTTGCTTTGTGAAAGGATCAATCAGACACCTCAATGTCACATACTCACATGTATTAATTCTGATGAAGTTAATGCGCACACACACACACACATATATATATATATATATATATATATATGTGGATCTAGTCCAATTTAATATGTGAAGTTTGACTTTGTGTTTGCATCACCGACTCTTAATATTTTAAAACATATTAAGAAGAGGCTATAATTTTTCTGTATAAAAAGTTAATTATATTATTAATTTTAAAATGTTGTTTTAATGTAATAATAATGAAATTCTCAATTTCTTTTAAAGAATAGAGGACATCTCTATTGGCAAGATGCCAGTTTTATTTTATAATTTTTATAATTAGAATTCAGTTTTTGTAATGAATGTGAACAAAAGAGTGTGCGTATGACATTGTTAGCATTATTATTTTGTTCGTGCTAAAGTCCCTAACATTAAATTTTAAAATGGTACTCAATACTAAGTGACGAGTATAACATTAATTTAATATAGAGAAATGTTAGGTGTACGTACTCCAAAGGGTGTATACAATTTTGAAAATTAAACTCTGCAGTTTTTATCCTCCGTCAAATTTATGGATACAAAAATAGTTATATAATTTGTTTTAGTTAATATGATATACGATTTGATAATCGTATATCTTTTAAATAAATTAATTATTTATTTGTTATTAATAAAAATAAAAAATAATAATTTATAAAATTATAAGTAAAGTTTTTAGATGATTTTCTTACAATATAATAAATATTAGTCATTTAATATTATCAAATTTATATGTCACATTATTTAAAATATATTATATTATTATTTTTTAGTCTAAAAGTATAAGAATTAAACCAAAACTAAAAAATTTTAATATAAATTAATCAATTTAATAATCGATAAAAATAAATAGACTAAAATTATAATTAAATTTTATTTTATCTAAATACATTAGGAACTTTGGTGAGGAGAAAATAATTCAAAAGAATATAAATTTAAACTCTACCTTATCATGTCACTGCTTTTTGAGTTTTATATGACATTGTTTTTAGTATTTCACTTCCATAAAAATTGAAATATATCATAGCAATGTAAAAATAAATTATCTCTTAATTTAAACAGTTTTTTCTCAGATTTCAATTGTTTTGTATAGTGATAAAAAAGACAAATATTAAATTTGATGTGTATTAGATTTGATCTCTATTTATGTCATTATTAGAGAAGAAAAATATAAATATTTTTATAAATATTTAATGAGACTTAAAATTTTATCTATTGGAACTTTAGCAACGTTACTTCACCTTAAATTTTTTTCTTATAATAAAAATAAGATTTAAATATGTTTTTACTCTTTGTAAATATGTTTCATTTTGATTTCAGTTCCTATAATTTTTTTATTTTTTATTTATTTATACTGTTGCAAATTCTAACAAGTTTTAAAAAAATCTTTTACGAATATTATTTAATAAAAAAAATGGTGACATGATTATTTTTGGATAAAGTGACACATGGTGATCGTGTAATTGTTGTTGACTCGACAATATTTAATATTTAAAATTAAAATTCATTCTATTAACTCCTTTAATCATTTAATTAAAAACTTAAAATTAAGTAATTAATTAATAAACCAAGTAAATAATAAAAACTCGATAATCTCCATCTTTAACCCAATTTTTTTAATAAAACTCAACAACCTTCATCTTCAACCCTAATTTCTTCATCTCTAAATCACAAATTCTCATATTTGATTCAAACCCTAAAATTCTAATCTCTCATTTTTATTACACCACAACTATAATTCTAACTAAATATACACTATCCCGGTTTTGGAATAGGACTAGGGGATTCCCAGCTAAATCTATGCGGGATATAAAAACTTACAATAGAAGCACTAAATCCATCTTGTGTAACATTTTTTCATTCTTCAATTAATCATGCAAACACAAATTTCAAACTATTCATCAATCCAAATTATACAAACTCTTACACGAAAAAGTAAAATTAAAAAAAAAAATAAATAAATAACTGAAAGAAATTTTAGGAGGAAATTTGTAACCACTGTGATGTAAGAAAATGAAGACAAACATGTCCATAATAGATATGATGTAAGAAAAATGAGAGATTATAATTTTTAGAGGTTGGCTCAAATATGAGAATTTGTGATTTAAAGATGAAGAAATTAAGTTGAAGAGGAAGGTTGTTGACTTTTTATTAAAAAAATTTGGGGTTAAAGATGAAGATTATTGAGTTTTTATTATTTAATTGATTTAATTAATTAGTTTTAAGTTTTTAATTAAATGAGTTAATAAAATAAAATTTAATTTTAAATATTAAATATTGCTTAGTCAACAACAATTACACGGTCATCATGTGTCACTTCATCTAAAATTAATCATATTATTAATTTTTTACTACAAAAGATTTAAAAAATATTTTTTTATTTTAAATTTATTAAAATTTACAAGAATATAAATCAAATAAAAAGAATTACTGAAACTAAAATCAAAATAGACAAAAATCATATTATCATATATTAGCCTCTTCATATAGCTGATTTATTCAAAGAGTATTTTGTGGGCCAAATGTAGTGGGCTTTATGACATGTCTACATGAAAGTTTGTACCCATCTCTACAATGGGCCATTCACTTGTTAAGTTTTTCATATTTATTTATTTATTTTTATTTTTATCATATACTACTAACTTTCAATAATGTAAAATTAAGTAAAATATATTATTCGATTTTAGCTTTCAATAGTATATTTAAGAGGAAGTGAATAAACATAGTGGATTAACGAATAATCAACATATATTTTTTGTATGGAAAAGTATGTTTTTATTATTAAAAGAAGAAATAGTAGATTTTACTTTTGGTTTCAAAAAAATAATATTACTCAGAAAATGTCACATGAAACTGAAAAATATAACATCTCAAAAGAGAATCATCCGTAGTTTAAAAAAAAATCCCATGTTGGTCATCAATTGCAAAAATTGATCTTCGTCCAAGGATTTGGTAACCAAACAAATATGCACTTTGATTGAGGCATTAACTTTCACAGCTGTAATGAGTCCAGAGGAAAATTGAACAACATTATAATGATTTTTTTTTTTGGTAGAACATGACAATGAGTTTTAACGTGCTAGTGCGTTCATAATACACCGATATGTGGTATTGTATTTCTAGGACCTAGTATAGTCTCCTAGAAAACTAAGAATTATTTTGTGACAACCACTAATATTGCCTCTATTGGTGTAGTCTTGTTTAATACTACATTTTGATTATTAAAAGTCACTGTTAATAATACAAAAGTTAAAATTTTATATTAGAAAAAATAAATTTACGTTTTTAAAAATTAAATATATAATTTTTAATAGATTTTTAATGTATATTTATATCTTTATACTTAACAAGTGTTCTTATTTGTTTGTGTTTCTTATTAAGAAATACAACTAGTTTAGCCTGAATTTAATGCAATACTAACTTTTATGAATGGAAATTTAAAATGGGATGACAATGTAACACTTTAAATTTGTGAAAATCTCCACAGTTAATTTTTATTTACAAGCTCTGTGATGCACAAAAAGTTAATTGATTCTATCATATTTAATTTTATTATTTTTAAATTATCTTTTTATTAATTAAGTTTATTTTTCAATAATATTTTCTTAAATAAAAAAAATTAGAAAAACAAATTCTAAATGAATCCAAGAAATTTATATTTTTTTAATTCTATAATAATTAAGTCATTTGATCATTTAATACATATTAAAAAAGTATATAAATAAAAAAAGAAATAATAATATTTTTATCAAACTATTTATTATATAAATACACAATAAAAATATTGTATTAAAAATTATACAAATAATAATAATTAAATAATATAATTAAAAATATATATACTGCAAATCAAAAAAATAATTCAATATATATTTTTTTTAACTAGGTCAATTATTATATACATAATTTATAAAATATTACTATACTTTACAATAATAATAATAAAAAAAATGTTAACAATTAAAATTAATAGTTTGATAAAATAGTTTTTTATTATTTTTTAATAATAAGAAGAAGAAATTTTACTATTCCACTGAGGTAAAAAGTTGTAACTGAATCCAAATGCTGACTCTTTTGGTAACCCTCGTCTCGTGTTTTCATAAGTCCCTACTCCCTAGATGGGAATTACAACTACTGGTATCTCACTATCTCCAATTCATATTCACATGCAATTGTCTCTAAGCTAAACATAGCATACTCATTATAGATGGAGAAAGAGTAGATAGACTATACTAATATTATAGATGGAGAAAGAGAATACCACGACACGCATTAATTGCACTCTCACATCCCTCACCCTAGTGTCTTTTTTTTCTTTCTATATCCTTATTTTATATTCATTGTAATGACAATACACAAATAAATCATAAAAATAAATTAATAAAATGGTTTATTTTTATTTTTTTTATAATATTGTAAAATAGAGGGAGTACATAATCCAAATGTATGTCCATTTCAACCCATTAATCCTTTACATATTTTTTTTTATTTACTCATTTCCTATATTTTATTAATCACCTTAAAAAAGTTTAAACCTTTTTCGAAAAACATGTTATGTATTTTATAAAACTCAATTTGATCATTTAAAAAAATATAATTTTAACATTACATTCAAATGATTAATAAATTTTAATTAAAAATAAATCATTCATTTTAAATAATTATTGATCATATTATCAAATTCCAAATTATTAAAACTTTATTTATAAACTGAAAGGTTCAAAGTATATAACTCTAAGATTTTATGAAAAACATATTAAATTTATGTTTGGTTTCCCTTCACACCAAAATTACTTTTGAGTTGGTCAAATGTGGTCTTACCACAAATTAATTAATTTGACTTCTGATCCTAAACCTGATTGAAGTTCCAAACTCAATATATTGTCCAAAAGGTTAGCTCAATACTAAATATATATAAGTTCAAAAATAATTTTGATTCAAATATTAATCAATAAAAATAACTTTTTTTGTATATAAAATATAAATTAATTTATAATTTACTTTTAATAACAATCAATTTATTAAAAATCGATTTATTAAAAATCAATTTTTTTTTATTTTTGCAAGATCAAACACAAACTATATTGTATTAATAGTTTAGTATATGTCATAATGCATGTGCAAAATTAATCACAGTAATAAGTATGTTTAATATAACACTTGATTTTGGTACTTTACACTAGGACTCAAATCATCAAATTTTACCACAAAGATCTAGTACAAATGGTTATACACAAAATTTGATGATTTGATTCCTAGTGGTAAAATTTGATGATTTCATTCTTTCCAATCACAGACATTTTGAGTAAGAAACAGAGAGAATCGCGTTAAAGTCATTTAAGTGAATATGTACCCCAACAATAGTAGTGTATATATGTTAGAAGATTTCTATAACCACATTTATCTACGTTAGGTTGTTCCAAGTACAAAAACTATTTGCCTTTATGTGCTTTTAGTTCAAGAATACGATATTGAATCTCCTGGATAAACAGTTCCTCAGATTTGAGGTTGTTGTCAGAAATGCATAGTAGAACAGTTTCCAAGCTAGCAATTTCTTCATCTCTGGCCTTATCCTGAGTTCAAGTTCATAGTAATTTATTTATAAGTCATGTTGTTATATATATAAAAATGAAATGTTTCATAAAGTAGGATTTAAATAAGAAAAACAAGAACCTTGATTTCAATGGAGCTGGTTTTCTTGCAACTGTTCTCACAAATCAGTTTTGCATTCTGGACGTGTTCTCGCAAGAGATCAACTAGTTGTTTCTTGTCAGCCAAGTTATATGCATAGCTGAATCTAACAGCTCCAACAAATTGCTTCTTCCTGATAAGATTCTCCACAAAATCTGAAAGGTAAAAGAAAATTTCAATTCATCAAAACTTACAAGAACAGACATAAATTAAGTTCTAGTTAACAAATAAACTAAGCAGATTGGACTGAATAATTCAAATTTCTTCAACCCTTTTAGAAAATAGAAGTAACTAACAATAGATATTAACAAATTTGATAATCATATATGATGTAACATACCAAAGCATAAAGACAAAAAGAGAGATACTGGTGACTGATCAAAGCATTTTCAAAATTAACATACCAGAAACTTTATTTGCAAATCCCAGGGACCCAAAAAGCTCCACAGCTATCTTGTGGTGAGCAACAAATGCAAAAAGCTCCAAGACTTTGCCCTCATCGAAAGAAGCAAGCAATCCATAAATTGACAAAACCAGAAGAAAACCAAGAACACCCAAAGAATTTTCAGTATTTTCTTTCATGTTAGCTTTCATATCAGATGCTAGCTTCAGTGCTTCTTCTTTTACACCAGGCTTAATATTTGGCGAGATTTTCATCAGTTGTTCTAGCAGAAAGATGTGGCTCTCATCAATAATCACAACATCATCTCCCGTCTTACACAGTGGAATAACGGGGTTCAGTATTATATCCAAAATAGTTCGTGATGGATCTGATGATTCTAGCAGATTAACTAAAACGTCATTGCAAAGGAACTCGGGTCCATCAGGTTGTTCACTTGGAACCAACTGCAAACTCATTCCATCAATGGTAGGACATAATTGATCATCCATACAAGATGTAACTGCATATTTTGATAGCAGACATTTAAGCTCACTTATATTTATTGAAGCATTAGTAAATGAAGGTGACAATGAAAAATAAAACTATGAAAGAATGTAAAACCTCTCCTAGGTTGAAATGTACGGGTGACAGAAGAAAGCATTATACTAACAGTTACAACTTGTAATTGATGTCAATATGGCACCTTTGAGTGTAAAATTGTTGATGCAATCAGTTCTAATTACACAATTGCATATTTCTTTTGATGATTAATACAAGATTTAGTGACTAACAGAAACACAACACGGCTAACTGACAAGGCCCTAGTACATATTCCTGGTTTTGTTAGATTGATGAAACAGTTTACATGAAGCACAAAAAAGATGTCCACGGGTGAAAAATATAATCTAAGTTAGTTTGACAGTTGCGTGCGTCTGTGTGATATGAAAACTGGCGAAGCTTTTTAACTTGACTAATACGTAATACAACATTAACATGATTAAAAATATTTTTAAATAATTATGCAGATCAGGTTATTAAAAGTATCAACATCATTAAAAAAAAACAGTTGTAATGAAATTCTTTCAATAAACTAGATGAATAAGAACACTTACGTGATTCTTTTTCCTCATCAAAATATTTTATTAATGCTTCATGTCGTTTCTCTGTCGACTCAGACTCCTTGGATTGTCCATCAAATTTATTCAGCTTTGACTCAAGATCCTGGACTTGTCCCTCCAACAGCTTTTCTTTTAATATGAGCTCCTTCACCTGTACTTTCAACATACTCGCTTTTAATTCAAATTCTTTCCCTCGTCCTTCAAATTGCTTTTCTTTTGATTTGAAGACCTCAACTTGGCTTTCAAAATGCTTCTTTCTTGATTCCAGCTCTTTAACTTGACCTTGGAGTTTCTCCTCCTTTGATTCTAACTCCTTCATTCGGCCTTCATGTTGCTTTTCTTTTGATTGAAACTCCTTCATTTGGCCATCCAGTTGCATCTCTTTAGACTCAAGTTCCTTCACTTGTCCTTTAAACTGTCTCTCTTTTGATTTGAGCTCCTCCACTTGGCTTTTGAAATGCTTCTTTTTAGATTCCAGCTCTTTCATTTGGCCTTCAAATTCTCTCTCTTTTGATTCATGCTCCTTCACTCGGCCATCATGTTGCTTCTCTTTTGACTCTAGCTCCTTTATTCGGCTTACGAAATGCTTCTGTTTTGATACCAGTTCCTTCACCAGCTCCGTCAATTGGCATTCAAATTCCTTCTCTTTCGATTCCAACTCCTTCTTTTTAGATTCCAGCTCCTTCACTTGGCCTTCAAACTCTTTCTCTTTTGATTCATGCTCCTTCAACCGGCCTTCAAGTCGCTTCTCTTTTGACTCAAGTTCATTCATTTGGCTTTCGAAATGCTTCTGTTTTGATACCAGCTCCTTCACCTGGCCTTCAAATTCCTTCACTTGGCCTACAAGTGTGTTATCTTTTGACTCTAACTCCTTCACTTGGCTTTCAAAGTGCTTCTTTCTGAATTCCAGCTCCTTCAGTTGGCCTTCAAATTTCTCCTCTTTTGACACAAACTCCTTAACCCGACTTTCAAGTTGCTTCTCATTTGACTGTAGTTCCTTTGCTCGTCCTTCAACTAGCTTCTCTTTAGATTCAAGCTCCTTCACCCGGTTTTCAAAATGCTTCTTTTCTGATTCAAGCTCCTTCATACGCCCTTCAAGTTCCTCCTCCTTTGCTTCAAATTTCTTTACCTGGCCTTCAAGTTTCTCCTCTTTTAACCCCAGCTCCTTTACTTGTCTTTCAAAGTGCTTCTTCTTTGACTCAAGCTCCATCATTTGTTCTTCACACCTTTTCTCTTTTGACTGAAGCTCCAAAATCTGACCTTCAGATCGTTTCCTCATTAACTCAAAACTCTCCGTTTGAGCACGCTGATCAGACCTTATTGACATTACCTTTAGTAACTTCTTCCTTTCTGACTCTAATATTTCCGCTTGTTCACCAATTAATTTTTTCATTGCATCAAGCTCTTTCTCTCTAGTCATAAGTTCCATACTACATTCAACAATATTTTGTGAAAGAACCTTGAGTTCCTCTTGCTTCCTTTCACGATCTTTATCAACGTTACCTATGATTTCGTGCAGTTCTATCAACTCTGTATTGAGCTCTTGCTTGCGCTCTCCAATCAGGTTCTCCATCATACAGAGCTGAGCTTCCTTTGCTACAAAATCCTTGACACATTCTTCAACTTTTCCCTGTATTTTCTTATGAGCTTCATGAATTCTTCTAACACAACCAACTTGTTTATTCTTCTTTACAAGCTCTTTGGAGTACTCCTCAATCTCTATCTTTATAGACTCCAATTTCTGTTCTTCTACTTGTCCCTTCCTTTGACATTCCTCAATTGATTCTTCCATCAATGCGAGTTTTTTCTCCACAAACCTCTTTGTTACAGAAAATACTTTACCAACTGACACGGTAGGCATTTTCCCTCTCCAGGAAATAGGAACATCCTCATCCTCATCATCATCACCATCATCATATGCTGATGGAGACACCTTTGATTTCTTAACCGAACCGCACGACGAACTGCCGTTTTCAAATAGCCTCTTAACCAGCAATGTAGTAGTAGGGCTCTTCTTAACAGATCCATCATAGTTACCACCCAAACTCGAAATCACGGAAAATTTTGCTGACAAAGGGACATTATCATCATCATTATCATCAGACTCAATTTTTTTACAAGACTCTGGTACCATCACATTTGAATGCAGTGTATTTTTCTCACATGATGTGACCCATTTCAAATTTAAGTTCCTATCATCATCACCACCACCACCACAAATTTTTAGCTTATCAGAAACCTCTAAATCCATCATTCAACAGTGGAAACTGAAAATGAGAGAGAATGAATGAACAAAAAGACGTATAAAAGACTGTTACATTGTTGCCTTGTGAGTATTGTTGTTGTGGAGTGGGCTCCACAAAACACACTCCAAAATGGCCAAATAACGTGCTCATGAAGAGAGAAAAGAAATGAACTTTGCAAAACATTACATGAACTCGCATTTATTTGGTATCATCCATCAAAATGGGACCACTTTGATTTTAAAATAGATTTTAATTTACTTAAACATAAAAATTCCAGTGTTAAAATTTAAATCAGTTGATTTTTTATTAAACTATTGAGATGATGTGATTTTGTATACTTAGAGCATCTACAACGGGAGTGAAAATGAGTTCGTCCGCCAGCGTGTAATTACTTAACTTCCAGTTTTTTGTGGGTTCACCGTTGGAGTTTTGCCAAAGTGTCATCACGGTACTGTCAGCAAGGAACGGTGCTTCACAGCAGTTACCTTTTTTTTTTCTTTTTTTTTTCTATCTACTTTCACAATTTAATAATAATATAATTATAACCGCTATCTTTTATTAATTTATTAATAATAATAAATTTATCATTTTTTATTAATTTATAGCCGTTAACTTTTTTTTAATTTATTAAATAATAATAATTTTGTAACTATTAGCTTTTTTTTAGTTAATATACCACCGTTAGCCTTTTTTTTCTCCTTTAATTACGATTGTTAACTCATTAATAGAAACAATTTGTTACTCATACTTTTTCTTCACAATTTTTGTTACAGAAATTTATTAAAGTTTTTATTAACGTACTTTTTTATTTATTTTTCCATTTAAATTAATATTTTAAGTTATAATAAAATTAAATATTAATGTATAAATTAAAGTAATGGAATATAATATAATTTTTTAAAAGTTAAACCGTAAAAAATGAATGAGTTGATTTATGGTGATGTGGCATAGTAGAACTTGAATCATGATGAGTTCACCGTTGAAGTAGAAAATAAGTGAATTGCTTCAAGATGATGTGGCACAGTTGACCCCATCTAAAGAACCCATATTAAGTTCACCGCTGTAGATGCTCTTAGAAGACTATATAACCCGCACACAATGCGGAGGGAGCGTGAACATTTTTTTTATTTTTCGGACAAAACTACTATTGCTACTGTATTAGCAAAGAATAATATGAGGGAAATATATTAGCAAAATTAATAATAATAGCACGTTCCTTTCAAAAAAACATGTCTAATATAAGAAAACATTACAAAATTTGAGATGTATTTATTTTTCAAATGACTTTTATAATGTTTTACTTTTATTATAAGTGCATTTAATTCACATAAGAATTTAATGCCACGATTATTTTAAGAATAAATTTTAAAAATGAATACATTAAATTAATTTTCTTGATCTTACATAAAAACAATAGTAATAGCATTTAAAAAAATAGTTGGAATATCACCAGAGATAAAAGATATAGGAATAAGAGCTACTCTCTCAAAATCATAGGATCTAGTTTTGTAAAAAAAAAAAAAATTAGAATGATAAGAGCTCCCTAAATATACTGCAAAAATAGTTTCGTTTTTAAAAAGGTCGTACAATGTCTTTAAGTGTTAGCTCAATTGTAAAATGCCATATTGTTTGTTAGATTAAATGTTATATTTTGAACTTAAAACTTCTAATTAATTAAAATGAAATTTACTATTTTTTGAATTAAAAAAAAATCCTATAATAAATGCTCTAACATTAGCTCATTTATAGAAAATTGAAAATTATGTAACCCACAAAAATTATTATTCGAAAAATACTACAACTTTCTCGTTAAACTCAAAACTCAAACTCAAACAAACTCCCCTAGTAAAAAATCAATATCTTTTTGTATATATCACATTAATTTTATTTAATATTTTATCTATTGTAAATTTTAATATATTTTCAATAAAAATATAATTTTCATATTATTTTATTATTATCTAATTATAGTAACTATTTAATATATTAGTTATAATAAACATAATTTTTAAAATTTTATTATTTTATATACAAGGCACATAAATTCAACCTTGTTAAAAGCAAAAATGATAGGAGCAGGTTTTTTTTTCAGGTAGTTGGAGACTCACGATAGTGCCAAAGGAAAAATATTTCTTACTCACAATATTTACTTTCTGGGAAAAAAAAAAACAAAAGAGAAATACTTATAGATAACCAAAACTAAGAGATTGGACTAAATTATAACTCAAAAAATACTAGGGGAAGAAAAGGTAACACCTCAAACAAACCATTTAAAAAATAGACAAGTATACATTTAAAGACAAGAGAGATATAAATTTGAAGTCAAATTAATTTTCCAAGCATTAGTCAAGTGTATGAAGCTAATAATTACATAAACGTTGTGCACAAAAATGTGGTATGTACTCCAAATAATTAGTTTGTATATGGAAATATTTCTACACATTAAATTTAAGCCTTTAGAAAAAAGTATATATACAAATAGAAAGAAAGAACTTGTCGAGACCATGATGAGTCCTCGAGATGCATTGAGATGATACTATGAATTTATCATGAGCTTTCATTTTATTTTTCTTTCTAATTAGTTATTTTACAGAGAGAGAAACAGAAAGAATCCTGTTAATTCATTTACAAGGGAACATGTTAGAAAATTTTCATTACCGCATAATCACATAACTTTTACATTAGGTTTTTGCATATTTGGTGGATGACACTAACTGCTTCCAGTAAAAAAAAACATTATTTCTCCTTCTGTCTCTTTAGTTCAAGAACACGATTGTCAAGCGCATTAAGTAGATCCTCATATTCAAGGTTGTTATCTTGAATGCATTGTAGAACAATTCTCAAACTAGCTATTTCTTGATCTCTGGCCTTATCCTAAATTCACATTCAAAGTATTCATAACTATCAATAAGAGATATAAAGATAAAATATTACATAAAATAGATATCGAATAAGAAAACAAAAAAGTACCTTAATTTCAATGGAGTTGGTTTTTTTGTATATGCTATCGGAATTTAGTTTTTCATTCTGCACATATTTGCACAAGAGATCAACTAGTTGATTATTTATCTTGCCCTTCAAATTATTTATCTTTTGATGTGACATCCTCTATCTGGCTTACAAAATGTTTGAGCTCTTTGACTAGATCTCTGAACTCATCCTTTTTTGATTCAAACTCCTTCACCCGGCTTTCGAATTCATCCTCTTTTGTTTGAAACACCTCCACTTGGTTTTCAAGTTGCTTCTCTTTTAATTCGAGCTCCTTCGCTCGCCTTTCCAAATGTTCCTTTTCTGATTCCATCTTCTTCAGTTGGCCTTCAACTTTCTCCTCTTTTAATTCCAACTCCTTCACTCGGATTTCATCTAGATTGTCTTTTGACTCAAGGTCCTTCACTCGGCCTTTGAAATCCTTCTCTTCATATTCAAACTCCCTCACTCGGCCTTCAAGTTTCTAGCTCATTCGCTTGTTCTTCAAATTTCTTCTCTTTTAATTCCAACTTCTTCACTCGACTATTGTAACACTTCTTTTTAGACTTAAGCTCATGTATTTGGCTTACAAGCTTCAAGTAGCTTCATTTCTAACTCTAATCTTTTTGCTTGTCCTTCAATTAATTTTTTCATTGCATCAAGCTCTTTCTCTTTAGTCTTAAGTTCCATGCTACACTCAACAATTTTTTTCAAAAGAATCTTGAGTTCCTCTTCCATCCCTTCACAACCCTTATCAATGTTATCTTCTATTTTTGTCATCAAGCATATGTTGGCTTTCTCACCTTCTTCTGTTTCTGATTCTTCTGAATCATCCCACGTTGCCATCATTGATTTCTTTTTGAAAGGAAATGAGTTTTTTGTTTAAGGGACATTTTATAATGTCCTAATTTTACATCCAGATCATGTGTCTTGACTCTTGTCCACTTTTGTTTTGAAATCCTTTTTTGATTTTATCTCTTTTTCTCATCATTCTTTGTATCCTTCTAGTGAGAAAAACAATTTCTTCATCAACATCTTCTTGTTTAGTTTCTTGTGGTTCCTCTTTTATGTTTTACTGTGATGCTTTGTTGAGATGCTTTTAATGCTATTGCATTTCCTTTCTTGACTGGTTTGTCTTCTTGTAGTAATACTTCATGTGCTCTTAAGGTTCCAATTAATTCTTCTAGGGGAGGTGATTCAAGGTTCTTGATTTGGCTTATAACTGTTACCATTGGTCTTCATATGATTGGAAGACACCTTATGATTTTTCTTACTCTTTCTTGTACTGTGTAAGCTTTGCCAAGAGAACGCATTTCATTCACTATTGTTGTGAACCTTGAGTATATTTCATCAATAGTTTTTCTTTCTTGCATTTCGAACAATTCAAATTTCCTTATGCCAATGTTTATTCTTGTTTCTTTGACATGGCTTGTTCCTTCATGACGAGTTTGTAGTGTATCTCATACTTCTTTAGCAATTGTACATTTATATACTCTTTCACTTTCTTCCTTGCTTAAAACACGTGATAAGAATAATTGAGCTTTAGAGTTTAGGAGTACCTTAGTTTTATCATCAGATATCAAGTCTACTTCTTTCTTCGAAGTAGAGGTTGAATCATTTTGATCAAATCTTGGTATGAAATCTCCATATGTAATGATGCGCCACATCCCTGTATATTGAGATTTCAGAAACAGACGCATCTTATTCTTCCAGAAATAATAATCAGATCCATCAAAGTAAGGTGGTCTATTTGAAGATCCTCATTTAACAATGTATTTTGCTTTCGGCATCCTTTCTTCTAGATCATTTCTCTAGCACTTGTTAGGTGTTTTTAATCTTTTTATAGACCGTGCTCTGATACTAATTGAAGTAGCAATGTCGATTTATAAGGAAGGGGGTTTGAACTGTAAATGTTCCAATTTAAAAATTCCTGAAAATTCTAAAGATTTAACTCAAGAATGATTTTGGTTAAGAAAACAGAAAATGGAGAACGTTCTTGGTTTTTATCAGAAAACGGATAACGTTCTTGGTTAGCTTAAAAACAAAAATTCAGTTTATGTTTTATCTCAATTAATCAATCAAGCTTAATAAGTAAAGAGATAAAAGACAGAATATCACACACATATGTAAACTGATTCACCCAACTTGGGCTACGTTCAGTCCTCACAATTGTGAGATTTTCCACTAAGTGCTCAAAACAAAGAACCTTCTTGATTTTACAGCATCTAGCTTAGATCAACCTTGATCTCTTACAATCTATATTTCTTTCCACCCATAAAGCAATTTAATCACCTATCAATCTTGATGGGATTTCTTACAATCTATTCAAACTATACTAAACTCTTATAGTTTGAGTTTTACAATAATAATGAGATTGTTTTGATAGAATTTGATATGTCTCAACTCTTGTTTGAGATTCGATTCTTTACAAAGAATTCAATACAATAATAACAAAGTATGATATATAATCAGAACTGAATATTTCTTGCGAAAATGAGAATTTCAAGTATGTGAATGTGAATGATTTGTGAGACTTGATAACACTTGAACTTCTTAGATTTTCTTGAGCATTAGCCTTTCTTTTATAGGCGTTTTGGAGCATTTAATGACAGTCAAAAGAGTTGTTGGTTGTGTTTTACCTTTTCTACCAAAACTAATATATCTGAAGAAAAATATTCATCATTTGAATACTTTTATGAAATCTGTTTGACTAGGCTGATTTATTCGATCTTGATTAGTTTTATGATCCTTCATGCTTTAGATGTATTTGTTGATGTTATATCTTTGATCTGGAGACTTGATTCTATCCAACTCAGTTTAGAGAATGATGATGAACTTCTGCATAAATATGGAGGTTTGATACTGAACTTCTGTAGAAACGGAGATTGATAATCAATCTGGACTGTCAGTTTTTGAAAGTTCTGGGGATTGATGATCAGTCTTGATCATTTTGGATGACTTCCTGATGTCTTGTACATATCAAGATTGATTAATTTTCTTGACAGTTAGACTGGAGAAGGTTCAAACTTGTTTTAACTAGCTTGATTCATGACTTTTTATCTCGGTGATTCGAATGTCTTCTTTGACTATAATGGATCTTACTTGTTCCTTGCCAAGTACTGATAACCTTAGTATAAAATTCAGAGGCAAAATCTTCTTTGAACTAATGGAGATTGATTGATATTGAGGTTGTGATGGTCAGTTTTGATCTTGGAGAACATTCTCCGTTTTATCCAGAATGTTCTTGTTTCTTTATCTGTTCAGTTTTTATCCGATTTCTTTGATTTGCTTGATTCTTATCTTTGAATTAATTTACTCAAAAATACAAGTTAAATTAAGATAACATTTTAAAATCATAATTAACATTCTTAATTAATTTTTATTTATTTTCATCAAAACTTTAATTTGAGAGTTTGTCTTAACATGTTCTTGTTGAAACAAAGATGAAAGAAAAAAAAAAGTAACCTAGAAATGAAAGAGAGAGAAAAAAAGGTGAAAAGGGATTTTTTTTTTTATAGCATCTTTGTTGTTGGGTGTGGTTAAGGGTACTGAGAAGCTAGGGAGTGTGGATGTAGGGAGTAGGGTCCAAAAAACACACTACAAGTGGCAAATCTTACTCACGAAGTTGGAGAGGCTTGCTGGCAGTTATCATTTTTCCTATTATTAGTAAGTAGTAACTGTTGTATAGTTTTTCCTTTTTAAATGCAAGCACTTATTTCATATTTTATAAATATTTATCCAATTTTTTTTAATTCTTTTTATATTAGAAGATTCGGTAAATTTGAATCGAATAATACGTTTAATTTTTTTATTAATGTTAAATGTTTATTTAGTATTTTTTAATATTTATCAAAATAAATATTTATTATATATTAGTTGTAAATATTTATTTTATAATTTTAATATTTATCACTAATAATTTTTTGGCTAAATACCACTTGTGATCCTTAACTTAATTTTAATTAACGTTTTAGTCTTTTATCTTTTTTTTCCCTCGATTTAATCCTTTATTTTAATTTTAAGTGATAATTTAATCTTTTATGTTTTAAAACGTCAACAATGTTATCTTTTTTGTTTATAAAAATTCATCAAAATTTTCAAATAAAATCCATAAAATAAATTATATTTTGTAATATAAAACAAATTTAATCAAATTCGTAACTCAAATCTTCAAATAAACTCATATTTGTCATTCTTTATTTGATGTTGTTGGAGATGAAAATATGAGTCTATTTAAAGATTTAAGTTATGAATTTGATGAAATTACATTATATTGAGGATGATAATTAGTTTTATGAGTTTTGTTTGAATTTTTTTACGAATTTTTTGAATTTTTGCAAAAAATAAGAATAATATTGTTGACATTTTAAAACATAAAATATCAAATTGTCACTTAAAATTAAAATAAATGACCAAATCAGGAAAGAAAAAAAAAAAAGATAAAGGACTACAATGTTAACTAAAATTAAGTTAAGGAACTACAAATGATATTTAGCTTAATTTTTTGTATGCATTAGGACAAATATTTATTCAATATTTTGCTTATATTTATCAATGGCAAAGTATGTTATGTGTTTTTTTTAATATTTATCACTAATAAATATTTGTCTTTTATTTTTTATGTATTAACGGCAAATACTTGCACTACAATTTTTATATTTACCATTAACAATATTTGTCTTACTCTAATTTTTTATATTTATCTATATTTTTTAATTGTGTTTGAAATTGGAAGCAAAAAGAAATAAAAATAAAATAAAAGACCAACAAATATTTATTGTGTTATTTTTTATATTTATCACTTATGTAATAATTTTTTTTGTATATTTGTAACTAATAAATAATTGTCCTATATTTTTTTAATAGTGTTTGAAATTATAAGAAAGAAGAAAAATAAAATAAAAGACCAACCAATATTTATCCTATTATTTTTTATATTTGTCATTCATGTAATTTTATTGAAATTACAAAAAAAAAAAAATTAATGTAATACATTGTTGTCCCGTTAATGTATATATTTTACTTTAGAGATCAATTATGTAGAAGACAATTGAATTTTTTTATTCAAGTTTTATGTGCATTACTTTTTGTGCAGTATCTATATGTAATTATATGGACATGATTTTATTTTATTTTTTGTGCAGAAGATTTTATTTTCTACAATTTCTTTCTTCTCTATATTTTGTAGGTATAGAAAATTAAAAAGAGCTTTCCGTTCATTATCATAAGAATATTTATTCATTGTTTATTTTTAGTTTGTATTCAAATAGTGAGTTTTAGGGGTGAAGAAAATCTAATTGAAACTAAAAGAAAATTGTGGGTCTTCTATAAATACATGCCAATGCTCTTTGAACATTAAGAACATTAAGGCTCACTTTAATTTTGAGTTTTTTAAGTGTTCATTGAACTTTAAGAATATGTATTGAACTCCATAGTCTAACTTATTTAAATTTTTTTTTAATAAAATAAAAATCTAATCTAGAACGAAAACTGATTATAAACTAAACCGAAATACTTTTAAAACTATGAATTGATTATATGTAGTTATGAATTGTTACAATATGCACTTAATTAAATAAAATTGTTTTTTTCAACTGGACCAAACTATTTTTTAAAATTAAGTAGAAAAATAAGTTAATATATTCTTGATAGTTAACTCTTAATCAAGTATACAACGTGATGAAACAAATAAATAACAATGGATAATTTTTTAATGTTGCTTCGCATAATCTAGTTCTTCTAAACCTCACTAATGATATATATAAAAATAAATATTATATAGTGCTTATTTATTTATTTATTTATTGATTTAAATAAATAAATATTTAGTTGTGGTTAACTTTTTGTTTCCTCTTCTACAACTCCAATGCAGATATTACGAGAGGGAGAGCAAGATCGGTGGTTTTCGGTGCACCGCATTCGTTATTCAAATTATTTATGTAATCTCAACAAATTGTTGGAGAAAACTCACTTTCAAGATACAATAAAATTTGATTTTGGTTCAAAACAATTTAGTTCATTTTTAGTTTTTTAAAAATAGTTCCATTAACAAATTTTTTTTGTAAAAACAATTTGAATTCAATTTTTATGAATGAGTTTAATTTAAAAGCAGTTTCATTCAGTTTAATTTTATAATTTGGTTTAGTTATTTGTTTTTCTTTTAACACCATTTAGTTTAAAACTAACTCTAAGTATAAAAGAATGTATATATATTTTTATGATAAAATAATATTTATTTGATTTAAAATCACTAAAATTAAAAGAAAAAAATTGATTAATAATTAAGATTTAATTTTCTCACTCTTTTAATATAAAAAGCATCTCATTTGAAATGTTATATATATATATATATATATATATATATAGATAAAACAATTTATAATCATATAAATATTTGTGGAGATATTTTGATAACTAATATTATTATATTGATATATAATTGAATATATATGTAAAAAATTATCAAACAATATATAAATTAAATTCATATGATTATGTTTTTCTTTTGGATAAAATTCAAGTGTTTGACAAAAATTTATTTATTTCATCTATCTTCAAATGTGGAAATAATGAAAAATATAAATACTCGACTTGTATGTATATTCGGTATAAAACATTATACATACATTTAATGATAATTTTTTTACTTAACATTTAATAATAGTTTATAATGTATATATTTGTAGATATAAATAAAATTAGTCTAATAATTTTGTTTTTTTTAAAATAATCATGATAAAATATCTGATTCGAAAATCGGTTAATATTTTCACTTTCAAGTCTTAAGTCTTAAATGAATTATGAAGAAGTAGTGAGCGATAAGTGCATCAATTTGATTTTTTTTTTGTTTTTATTATGTAAAAAATATCAACATTGAAGAGGGTGTCCATAAGTAATTTTTTTTTTAACCTTTAAAGAAAGTAAGAAAAAATAAATAATAAAGATAAGTGCATGCATTCTATGCTGCTTTGACTGCTATTTTTTGCTGACCAATGATGCCAGGATGTAACCCTTTCTCAACTGTAAGCTACAAAAGGAAAAAGTTATCGACAGAAAAAATTCAGAGCTGAAAGTTAATCTTGTAAATATATTCAAATTGTAATTGGATGACATTTAGTTTGTTGACTTGAGAATTCGAATTTAAAATATCTATCTATTTAATATTTAGTGTGTAAGTTGTGGGTAAAAATATTTAGTTTATATTAGAAATTAAACTTGTTTACATACACAATTACTTTTAAGCACCGTAGAATACATGTAGGATTTCAATCAAATATTAGATTAAAATTTAATCACACCTGTAGATTCTTTGTGTGTTATGATTCTTATGAATTATGATCTTTTAAGTGACCAACATAACTACAATAAAATTTACCATATTTTATAACATAAAAAATATATATATTGAGTTGTATTTATTGTTTTTGCGGTTGGGTGCTAACGTGGGAGATCAATTCATGTGAGGGTAATGATGCTGGTGCCTAATGCATGTGTGATGTTTTTGCTAGTTGTGTGTCTTTTGGGTTTTGAGTAGACTTAGAGATGGGAATTTCATACTATATATATGCAGTATCTGTTTTAGTCATTTGGTACATCTTGTACCTTTTGTAAATTTCCTTCCTTCCAAAAAATTATTCCTTTTAGCCTCTTAACAAAAGTTAAACTAATTGCTGAAATCATTGTTTTTTTTTATTCATTGAATTTGAAAATATTGGAAGTGGCCTAAATAATTGATTTTAAAATTCTTTAATTGAATTGAACAAACTAGTAAGAGAATAAGGGGGGCTCCCAATTGAAAATCAAACATAAAAATGTGGATTTTTTTTGAAGGTATATTTGGACAGAGGGTTTTAGAGGGAAATGAAAGAGAAGATTTATTTTTTATTTTAAATTAAGGAAGTTATAAAATATTTCTACAAAAGAATTAAGTGAAATTGAAATATTATACAATGAATTATTATGTTATTTTTCACATTTTTTAAAATCACAAATATACACTAAAATATATATTATAGTTATTATTAATAAAAATATTAATTAATTAAAATAGTTTTTAATTATGATTCTATTATTTTAAATCTGGTTCAATTTTTGAAACACATGTCTATCCATTCTGAAACCAAATTTTCCGAATGCATGTACGTTTGCTCTAAAAATTAAGTTTTAAACAGTAAAAAAAAATTGTGGGAGATAGAACAAAGTGTATAAAAAGGTTTCTACATATCATTTGTAAAAATCTAAATTGAAATTGGGATTAAAACAATTTGTTGAAGGAGTCATGTTAATTCATTTACAGATTGTACACAAAACGTACGTACGCGTGGGAAATAGGGAAACAAACAAACAGAATACAATTAAGCTTGCACGCGCAAAATTTAATGTACCTTACGTTATTTCTAATTCTATATCTGTTAAACCTTACTTACCTTGTAAGAAAAAGAGCTAAATAAAATTGAGTTAATTCAACAATGACTTGTTAATGGAAGTTAGTAATATTAAATTTGTTAATAGTTTATATTATTTTGGCTCAACATCTCATATTTTCGATCACATTATTAATCCCCCTAATTAATTTGTATTTTTTTATGGAACTTAATTAATTTGTACTGAAGCTCATTACATCACCTTTTTTTTTCCAGTCCTTACAAGAGAGAGATGATAAAATAATTAAAGATAATAATTTGACTAAAAAAATATAGTTTATACTAGAAAATGAAACAAATGTCATTAAAAAACACAAACAAAAATATCAAAATAGTCTTGTATAAATGAGGGAGTGTTTTCTATATAACCTCATACAAAAATAAAACAATGAATAATTAGTAACTATATATGATATAACCTTACTTATCTAACAAGGCATGATTGAATTGACACAATCAACAACTATAGAAATTTGTTATGGCACTTGGATGAGCCATGATGAGGAATTGTGTCACCTTTGCAATCAATATCATGTCTTGTATGATCATGATCTCTAACTGATCTGTCATCTTCAATGCTAGATCTTTGAAGGTCATTTTGGCGCCTTGAAGCGCCCGATGGCGGAACTCGGTAGCCTTTGGGAAGGACATGAAACACTCTGTTCACAAAACATGGATTTTTGTTGTCATTGTTGACATCATAGTTATTGAGGTCCTTTTGGTTGAGGATTGTGAAAAGTGCAGCATATGCTATGAATATATTAGAGAGAAGAAACAATAGAAGAAGGGATGTTAGGATTTTAGGAGCCATGAAACAAATGCTTGTTTTCTTAATTTGCTGATTTTTGCTATGTTTGTTTTGTCAATATGGAAGGAGAGACATTGGTTTCGGTTTATATCGACAGGAAAAGTGTCAACCTTTGCAAATAAATTAATACAAAAGACAACTTAATTAAATTTGATAACAGAGAAAGCACCAAAAAAAGACATGTCATTGCTATTAAAGACTGGTACATAGCTACATATTATTATTGTGTTTGTATCCTCATTAGATTTAGAGGGGGAACATTTATATTTTTAATAGTCCTCATAGATGCTGCACTATACAGCAACTAAAAGAGAATTGTGATTTTGTATTACTAAGGAATAGGTGGTGCGAAATTAGACTTTGCATAAATATGACTCACCTTTTTCAAGAGTGATAATGAGGCATCAAGATGATGTTGAAAAATGAACAGTTTAATTAAACATTTATAGGATAAATGCTTAGTATATGAACCAGATCGAAAGGCCTTGCCCAAAACCACATTTTTTATTGTACAGTAATAATACAACTATTGAGTAATAGTTATTTGATGCATATCCAAATATCTAGTAGGCATAATAGGTTACACTATATGTATCCAATTATACAAATACATATATATATTGGAAAACAAGCAATACTATGGACTAAATGGAGCTTAATTAGCCTGTGTTTTGCATGCCAGCAGCTATACCCTTCATAGTCAAAATAAGGGTGTCTTCAAGACCAGGAGCATACTCACTTTTTGGATTAAGTTTAACAAGTTCTGCTGCTGGCTTGCTTGATTCCATATAATCCTTTGACAAATGAGGCCTCATCTTCACATAGTCTGGATCGCGAATTTGCTTCAATGTGTAAGCTTGCAATACATTTAGGGTTGTGATATAAGAGTCTCGAAGGCGTAGTCTTTGCTTTAAGTAGGGATCTCCTTCGAGAAGATCCTTGTGCCCGGCAACCTACCGATAAGTAGAGCTCATCAGAACAAACTTTATTTCGCTACACCATGTAGCAGCCATAGAGGATCTATTTCCAAATATAAATTTGATTGTTTCTTAAGAAAATTTTATTCACTTTTAGTCTGAACATTTAATAAAAATTGTGTGATTTTAGTTCTTCTTCAATATAGTATTAAGTAATACAAACTTTGCTTCTTTATATAAAAGATTTGTCTTGTTTTAATCAAAATATAGAAACATCATGTATTATATCAACAAAGAAAAGTACAAGCATCCCAAATGGCAAGTTTCAAAGCAATTAGAATTACCTTGAGAAGAAAGCTCTTGGTTTCTTCAAATTTAGCCCGTAAACGCTCACCAAATGGACGCAGTGCTTTTGAAACTAAGAGTTTGTCATATAAGGCAGCAATCCCGGGGTCTCCTTTGGCGAAAACCATCTCAACCAAGTCAAGAGTGACCCTGAAGAAAGGCCATTGATTATACATATCTTGAAGCATTTGGAGATTCTTTGGATCTTTCTCAATTGCATGCTTGAATGCTTCTCCAAAGCCAAGCCATACAGGTAAATGAAACCTTGTTTGTGTCCAAGCAAAAATCCAAGGAATAGCGCGAAGAGATTCGATGCCTCCACTAGGCTTTCGTTTCGATGGACGGCTGCCAATGTTCATTCGTCCATATTCCAACTCAGGAGTCGCCTGCAATGGGCAAAAAAATTGCAATGTCATAAGTATTTTCATTAGTTCTGCGACTTCAAGTATAAGCATGTGATACTTACGCATCGAAAGTATTCAACAAAATGAGGTTCTTGGAAAACAATGGAGCGATATTCCTTGGTTGCAATGACAGCCATCTCATCCAAAAGGGCACGCCATTCAGGTTTAGGCGACACAGGAGGATGCATTCCATGCTCAAGTGTAGCAGCAGTGAAACGCTGAAGTGTTCTAAAGCACAAGTGCTCCTCTCCAAATGACTGTTCAATAACTTCACCTTGAACAGTTACCCGAAGTGAGCCATGAATAGTATCCGGTGGCTGAGACAATATAGCAAGATGAGTAGGACCTCCTCCTCTTCCAACTGTCCCTCCTCGGCCGTGGAACATTGTTAGCTTAACACCAAACTCCTTTGCTACATTTATGAGTTCCTCTTGAGCCTTGTATAGTGCCCAAGCTGCTGAAAGACGGCCCGCATCTTTTCCTGAGTCTGAGTATCCTATCATAACTTCTTGCTTACCATCAATGCGGTTTCTGTACCAATCTATCGAGAAAAGCCGCGCTACTGCAGCTGGAGCAGACTCAAGATCAGCAAGCTTTTCAAACAGTGGAACAACTCTTAAAGGCTGCTTCACATGACATTCGCGTTGTAAAAGCTCGACAGCAAGCACATCAGATGGAGATGTTGCCATCGAGATTATATAAGCGCCAAAGTTGTCCGAAGGAAGTTCTGAAATGACACGGAAGGTTTCTAAAACATCAGCAATTTCTTCTGTTTTAGGAAGGTCGTGGCCAAATAGAGGCCGCTTTCCACTAAGCTCGGATAAGAGCCATTCCTGCCTGCTTTCCTCTGACCATTCTCGGTATGATCCAATCTCCAAGTGTTTTGTAATTGCATCCATAACATCAGTGTGTCTGTCCGACTCTTGGCGAATATCGAGCCTTACAAGTGAAAGTCCAAATGTAGAAACTTGACGCAAGAAATCGAGTAGGCTTCCATCTGCTATTGGTCGGTCACCGCATGCACAAAGTGATCTATAACAGAGTTCAAGAGGCTCCAGAAACTACAAGGAAAAAAGTGCAAGTTAGAGACCTTCAACATATATATCTGGTAATATCCAAAGTTGTCAATCGCAGATTGCAGAAATAACAGTCTTTTTAAATTCTACTATACTACATCGCTATAGCGAGGATTGGGCTATTGCGAGGATAATACCTGCTCAACATTTGTGAAGGTTGTCTCTTCAGGGATGTCAGAGGTCCCATTAGCTAATAACTGGCGAGCACGTTCGCGTGTATTATACAGTTTGTCCCTCACGAATCCAAGAATGACACGATATGGCTCATTTGGAGGAATCTGTTTCCAAAACTCTGCAACATTTTAAATTTGTTTCAGCTGTGCCGATCTGAGATTTTGTTAAGCATTGTAAATTATAATAATGATGTCAAAAGTGTGCAATTTGGAGTACCAATATAATGTTTTGCGTCTCTCTTTGAGGATCTATGAAGCTCATGAGCTCTAACACGAAGATCGTCGTTGCAGCGCCACATAGACAGCTGCAAAAGCAGACAAAAGCAAGTATTTAAGAATCACAAACTTAATGCTTAATGAAAATTTATTATCATGACATTAGTCTTGCATATATGATACCTCAAACATGAGATCCTCTATCTGAGAGAAGTACAAATTAGCAGCCATCATTCGAGCGAGCAAACACACATCCCTTGTAACTTCAGGGGTTACCCTAGGATTACCTGTAATGCATATTAGAATTGTAAACTCGTAAGGGTTTGAGTTTTAACTCGACAGTTTAACGAGTATGATTGTGCTCATGTGTTAATTTCTTAAAAAAAAAAAAATGTACCGTCACGATCTCCTCCCATCCAAGAAGAGAATTGGATAACAGGAGCATTATATGGGATACGTTCATTTATTCCAATGTTCTTTAGAGCTGTATCAACCCGACGCAAAAACTTCGGCACTCCTTTCCAAATTGTCTCATGAAAGT
>NC_021160.2:50256842-50326840 GCF_000331145.2 Cicer arietinum
CTCATCTTGTGGTGTAGGAGGAGTCCTTCGAATTTCATCTGTGCGAAATGCAGCTTGAATCTGTGCATGAGCTAACTTCATTAGAGCTTTAGATTTAGTGTAAAAAATTTCTATAAAATTCTAACCACAAATCTATAACCTCGTCATTTGAATGGAAAATAGGTGAATAATGACATCATATATTGAAATAAGGAATTAAGCCTGCACCTCTCTCTGTAAAGCCTCATCAAGTTCCTGCTTATCATCTGGTGTTATGTCTTTAGCATACAACTGTGTTAAGCAATTCCTTATCCTGCAAATGAAAACAATGATTATTAACAGAAAGACTAATCCTTAGTGCAGAAATTGCCACAATTCCATAAATAGTATGAATTATGACCTACAATTACAGGTCGTCCATTGCTTTCCAGTTTCCAGTTTCAAGTGCGCCTAAATGCTAAAACCAATGGACCACCATAACACCACTAAGTTATAACAGACAAATATTGACTAATGTAATGGACAAACCTTCCATGCTTTTGAAGCAAAGATCTCCTAATAGACTGAGTAGGATGAGCAGTTAAGACCAAATCTACAGTTTGATTTTTCAAAGCATCAAAGACTTCTTCAGGAGTCTTCTTCAGTTCAGTCACAAGCCTCTTCAAAGTTTCTTCAATATCTGACTCAGTTATAGCAGAATTTTCATCAGCAAAATCACCCTTCTTCAATAACTTGATCCTTCTCCTATATGCAATTTGAACTTCCTCAGCCAAGTTTGCCAAATTAAGCATGTGAGAAAATGATTTGGATATGACAATAGAATCTCCAGCATCAAGACCAGTCAACATATTCCCAAGTTCCTCCAACTTCTCAGACTCATGATTCCCTTCATACTCTGCTGATAGCTCATAACAATCTTGAACCTATCAAGCATCAAATTATACCAAAACTCTTAGCCACAAGTTCATACATCAAAATATCATTAAAACATAGCAAACTTATTACATGATTTTTTTTTGTCTTAACCTTCTAATACCAAATAAATGGTCCTGATAATCCAGAGTCATGAGTTCTGGTGGGAGGTAAATAAAATCTGACTAATATTATTCTAGCCCGAATTTATTTACTTAAAGCAATATTATGCATTTCACCAAAAATAGAATCCTTAACACACAAAGGGTCAAAATAAGAAGAGACAGATAAAGAACACACATTCAAGTCCCATTTTTGAAAATAATATTAATTAATTAATTTCATCCAAGACCAAAAACAGTTTCTTTACAATAAAAATTGAAGTGGGGTTTCAGTAATATGTTAACATTGAGCTAAAAATATAATCTTTTTTCATAAGCATAATAAAAGAAATTAAGCAGTAAATTGAAAGAAAGAAAGAAAATTACAGTTTGTCTGATATCTTGTCCATGCAAATCCTGAAGAATGTCAAGGAAACGATCCAACAACAAAGCATCATACTCCACAAGTTTGTCATCATCAGAAACTTTTCTTGGTGCCAATAATCTCAGCTGAGCATCAATTGAAGCCATCTTCTCAATGTTTCGAGTAGCCATCTTTTCTATATTCTGTGTTTTCTCACTCACTCAATTCATGCAAGATGAATAAGAAATAAGAAAAATAGTATATATAAATAAATAAAACTTGTGTTACTCACTAGCTAGAACTAGAACAAGAAGAAGAATTCAATTATATTATTATGAAAATAAGAAAAAAGTTGAAAATTTTAGAGACAAAAATCTCGTGAATACCCAGATAAAAAATCTAGTTATTTTGACAGACAGATGAAAAATCTAGTTGGTTCCGAAATTATAGGGACTAATTAATTTATCTGCACGGGAAAGTACAAACCAAACTTCAACAGCAACTGTATAACTAATGTGTTTGGTCACGGAGCTAAAGACATTGTCATGTGAAGCAGAAAAGAAACATCTCTTCACATTCATTTTATAGATGGAGGAGTTTTATTTTTTTTATTTTTTCATTTCGAAAAGAAGAAAATAGAACGTTCTAGATGTGGAAATAAAAATGTGACATAGCTAGTAAAGGAGGTATCATCATAAAATATATACCAGATTATACTTTTGAAAAAAAAATATACTAGTTCATCCTTTTGATGCAAAATACATGATATATTTTTTGAAAAGGTTTAGTTGCGCTATCTAATTTTATGTCGTGGTTATAAGCTAACTCAAAAAAATATATCATGGTTATAAGGTTTTGTCAAAAGAAAATTTTATGGTTATAAAATTAGCTTATATATCTAGCTTGGTTAATTAGCTTTATAAGATTTCATATAATTATTTTATTAAGATTATTTTATATCATAATTTGTATTAATATGGTTTGTTTATTAAGACTATTTTATAATAGTACCTTTAATTTTTTATTCCCAAAATATTGATTATTTTAAGAAAAAAGTTACAATTAATGATAATATTTTTTGTACCATTTCAAAAACCACAAACATGCATTTAAATAAATTTAAAGGTAAAAAAGAATATAAACTTAACTAATTTTATAATTTCTCAATATTTGTGTATAAATCTACACGTTCTTTACAAAGTGATAAAAAAAGAAAATATATTTTTAGTGCGGATTTTTTTAGTTAATTTGGGTCATTCTTCCCCTTTTATGATTAAGTTATCTTTAGATTCTCTTTTGTTTGCTTTACATGTTTTATTGGTTGACTTGTGGTTGAAGATAAGTTTACTTGAGTTTGATTATTCGCATGAAAATGAATTATTTTTTATTTATTTGATAATACAACTAATTATTTATAAGAATGAAAAGAAAAAAAATAGTATATTTACATACTTTAAAACAAAAAGCTAGTAGAAAAAAAATTCAATCTCAAATTTTAACTGTAACATATGCAAGAATATTGTCACTCTAAAATGATAGATTTCATATCTATATTTTTCTTGCAAAATTTACTTTTTAAAATATATTTTCTTAGTTCGCCGATAACATTCAAGAGTATGGTTTGTACAGCATATTATAACGGATCCAAATATAAAGGCTTTGGGAGAACTAATTTGAGTAGGGTATATATAGTTAGGAGATCTAAATCAAAACGATGTGAGTGTCATAGAGGTTTAACCAAAGATGATGTTAAAATTTTGAATTTTGAATTTTGATCCAAATATAAACGATGTGGTGGTTAATTATAATTCTGATTGGCAAATGACTACGTGGATGAAAGAGGATGGATGGATCATATTGAGGATAAATTAAATGGATACAATTGCATGTTTATGGTTTAATGATTGATGATATTGATATTGATATGTTAATTTGTGTGGACTACATATAGTTAATCTTTATATATTATAATTTAATGATACATCTTATCAATTTTATTTGTAGATGATAAAACTCATTAATTTTGTCCTGTGCGAGTTAATTCTCTTCTAAGTAAAAAAAAATCATTAATTATATAACAATAACACTTAATTTCACAAGAGAGACAGATACACAATGAAAGCAAGTATTACACTTTGATATTAGTAAAAGTGAGAAGGGCATTAATTGTTCTTTTTTGCCTCTACTCAAAAAGTGGTGCGAGGAAAAAGACCAAAATCGATAGTATACATCTTCTTCATTACAGATAGTGAAAAAGAAAAATATGGGGCACACATCTAAACATGTACATCAAGGATATGGAGTTAGAGTCTTAATAGACTAAGTGCAGTTAAACTTACTTTTTAAGGATTAGGTTTGATTGGTTAAAAAATTTAAGGATGAAGTTTGATCAATTATTTGTATTTTTTTTTAGATTTGAGATTGATTTTTACAAAAGTCTCTTACAACGTGTTAGTTTATTTATAAATCTATTTCATATTAATATTTTTAAATTAGTAGTCACACATATTTTTAGATAAACTAATAAATTAATGTATCAATGAAATTAAATATCTTTTTAGATTTAAAATCAAATTTTAAAAAATTGATTTTAAATGACATCATATTTCAATTTTATCTTATTATAATGTATTTAAATATGACAAAAAATTAATATAAAATAATATAATTAAATTACTAAAAAGTCAAAAAATTTAAAATTTAATGTAAAATTCAAAATCTAATATAGAATAATAATATTAATAATTGTAATAGTAATAAAAAATATTATTTATATATTATTTAAATAGGTTGATTTTATCGGCTTAAAAGATTTTTTTATATAGTATGACCTTTTTAATTATATAAATTTATAAAAAATTGTTGTTTTATTTATTTAAAAAAAGTATAATATGACTTTAACCTATTGTATGTTAGACAAATACGGATAATGTCACCTTTTTAATTATATAGGTTTATAAAAAAATTGTTTTATCTATTTAAAAAAGTCTAATATGACTTTGACCTATTTGTATGTTAGACAGTAACTGATAGTATAATGTCACCTCTATATGTAGTAATCTACATTAATTTGAAAATAATATATACACTCGTATTCATACATGCATAGATATTAAGTAATATTATTAAAATTTAAATTTTAACATAAAATATAATATAAATACAATATTGTATAAAATATATAAGATCACATTTTATATTTGTATTTTAATACATAATATTATTTTTGTATTTCAAAAACATTACTCGTAAATAATTTGGTACAATCGAGTAGATTGACTCATTCGATATCTAATAGTATCGACAATATGATCATTCGATATCTAATAGTATCGACAATATGAAGGGATGGAGCTTACTCTATAAGTCTTGGTATAGTTACTTCTAATTTGAGGATTAGTTAAAGAAGTACTAAATAATTTTGATTTTAAATATAAATAAAAACTGATTAACAAAAATTAATATATTTAATTTAAAATTGAAATAAATATAGAAAATTTCTTTAATTCTTTTTTATTTATATTTATAATGTCAGATGAAATACCTATTTAAGGAAATATCTTATATACATAATGTCTCTATTTAAGTGGGACAATATGACAAATTTAGATTAAAAAAACAAAAAATAGCTAAATAGATTAGCTTTATAGAGTTATTTATAAACCCTACTTAGTATATTTATTGGAGGTGTTAAATTAAAGAGATTTAATATTTATTAGGTACTCTAACTAAAAATGTAAGATAAATTATATGTACGTATGAGATTCATTAAATAAATGCGGTTCTATTAGAGATTATCTAAGTACTTATACATGTAATAAGACATGCATTATATAGAACATTTTTGTTGTTGGTCGACAGTGTAAGTAATAAGTAAAAGTATTAAAGTTGTTATCCCATAAGTGTGGGAATGGGTATTTCATCTGTCTTATAATATAAATAAAAACAGATCAAAATAAAAAAGTGAATGAATGTAATTTAAATTATATATATATATATATATATATATATATATATATATATATTAATTTTTATTTGGTTAAAACATTGTTGTCCATCTTTTTCAATCTTTAAATTAAACTTACTCATTGAGTTGCGTAAATTATGTCATCAATAAATTATGATAAACACATTTTTTAATTTGTAATTTTCTTCACTCATTTGTTATTGGTGAACTATAAGAAAATGTGATTAAGAAAATATAATGAGATTAATTATGTCAAAAAAAAAAAAGAAGAAAAGAGATAGACACCAAAACTTATTATTTTAAAGTGATAATATACTTATATATATACAGCGAATGAAGATGAATAATGTCATGTGAGAGTTACCCTTTTGATACTGTCAGTGCTATGTGAGACAAAAATAACAACGTTATTTGACTTTGAAAATAGTAAGACTAAAAAAGAATTAAAAAAATATGAAACTAAATTACTTGCTTTACTAAAAAAAAACATTTTCCAATAAAAATGAAGGAAGTAAACACTTTTGAGACGGAGAAGTAAACACGCTCATTGTTTATTTATAATCTTTTACTTTAATTCTTAGCATGATAACAATCACTCATATAAGTGATTTTAAAAATGATTATAATTAAAGTTAAATATTTTTAATAATTAAAATAATCCTGAATGCATGTTTTGCAAAGACAAAAATCAAATAAAAACTTTGTTACGTATTGAACAATTTTTTTTGGACTGATCAAACGTATAGAACATGCTAAACATCAATATCAATAATATGAAACAAAAAGTGGCTCTTGTTTGACTATCATCTTACTATTTTCTGTGAACTACACGCAATGTGATTTTTATCAAAGGGTCAGCATTCCTATGCCATATAAAACACAATAAACAATTGACTAGAAAACGTAATGTACTTGTCAAATGTGAACGACCATGTACTTATTTCAAAGTACGAGTTGTATGAGTGAACAACATTTACTTAAGTAGCTTAAGTGGACGTGGGTACTGGGTCGTATAGCTATTACACTTTATTTTGTTCTTTTTATTTTATAATTATTAATAATTGTAAATTAATCAAATTATTAGTTCCTTTAGAAACAACATACATAAATATTAATTGATAATATTTCAAGACTTATATATATTGATTCGGTATTTTTTTCCTTTATAATTGAGTTGAAAGTTTAACTTATTGATATATTTATGGTATTATATAAATATATATGTGATGGTATTTTACATGGTATACACATTTACATTTGTATCAATTTTGACCGGAAGATGGGATACAAAGAGAAAAAATTAACGTTATCTTGGGACCAAAAGTATGTGTCACTGAGTTATTCGCCTTTAGAAAATTTCAAGGGTCAAATTTTTGTTAAGTCCCTTTTATTTGCTACATATTCAATCCTACATGTTTGCGACTTTTAAACATTCCAAGAGGCAAATATATATGATGAATGAATATTAACATGTGCTGTTGCATTTGGTATCGCCAAGTGAATACAAACAAGAATCACTCATTCATAACTAGTTTCATTTCAATGGTTAAATGACAATATAGTTATGATATATATTATTTCTCGTGTTTGAATATTAGACTTAATAGTTGTAAGTGTGAGTTTCAAGTGGCGTTTCGTCTATAACAAAAACAAAAAAAGAAATAAAATTAATTTACACATACAATTAAGAATCTTACATTAAATGAGACATAATAATTTAATTTATTTTTTTTTATAAGTGAGAGCATTCATCACTTTACAAATCAATTTTGTTGGATTGAATTAGTTCAATCCAAAATTTAAGATGTCATCATAATCTATTGCATGTTATCCAAAATTCGTTTTCCACAATTCATATTACAAAGTTGATTTTATAAGATTTAGTTTGGTTGAACCCAAATTTTATGACTATTGTGTATTGAGGATGATCTTATTATGCATTAATATTTGGTCTTGTATCAAGGTCGTCTTAAACATTTTGAAATTTCTGTTTTAATCTTAAAAATTGAGTCTCTGATAAAAATAAAGTGTAATTTTAATAATAAAAAGATGGGTAGAATAAATTTTAGTCCCTCTAAAATTTTAAAATTTTATTTTAGTCTCTGTAAAAAAATTCTCAACTTTTTAATCTTTAGAATTTTTTTATTCACTTTTGTCTTTTTTTGAAAAGTTTTTATGTAAAAATAATAATATTCCTAGTCCATACAAAATCAAAATAGAGACTAGAACTAAATAAATTTTTTTAAAAACTAAACTTAAAACGTCGTTATTTTGAATGAATTAAAAATATATTTAACCCAAAAAAAAATTATTCTTATTTTATTATATTATAAAAAATAAAAATAAAATAAAAAATTGAAATCATCATCAATCGAAAGCCTATACTATTAGGATGCTTGTACAACCCAACACCCTGCTCAGCATACCATGAGGTGATTTCCTTAGCTACAACAGTTTTTGCAATTCTGAATTGTTTAGCTATGCTAAGTTTTTTCTTCTTCTTTTACTAAAAGCCATGCTATGAAATATATTGTGGAATTCGATTGAAGAGGCTTACAAATATTATACTCCATCCATCCTATAATAACAAGTGAGATATATTATTTCACATATATTAAAAAGAAATTATATATATAAAAAAAGATAATATTAATTTTATAAAATTATTGTTGTTAAATATTAGTATATTATTAATATCATAAATGCATATTATAAAATATTATATTAAAAGTGATGCAAGTAATATTAAAATGTATATTGAAAATTGAAAAAATAATTTATTATTTTTTTTACAAATGATTCAGTTGTTATGAAACAAAAGGAGTAATATTTTTCTTAAATAGTTATATGCAGAAATAGGCTATTACAATGCTTTTCAGCGTAAGTGCTATTCAAGGCATGTCTATTATAGCACTTCAAAGCGCTATTATATGTTATAGTGCATAAAAGTAATGTTAAAGGTAAAAAAAAATTAAAGGAAAATTAGGTAAAGTTTAGATTGTCTTTTGAAAAATTGTAAATAATTTATTCAATAACTAATAGAAATTTGCCACCTAACTAAATTTATAAGTAATATTCATAAATTAATGTTTACATGCAAATTCACTTGAATAACTAATTTTCGTTGAATAATTAATAAATTACCGACAATTCTTTAGAAGTAAACTAAAAAAAACAAAATAAAAGTAAAATGTCGCTATTAATGGTATTTGTTGGATAGCAAGTGAAAAAAATATTTTTAATTTTGTATAAAATCATAAAAACATTTTTTTTTCTTTTCTTGACAAATATAAAATCACTTCGTTTTCTTATGAGATAATATCATCTTACTTTTTTTAGGAGATATAAAACTTAAAAAAATAAAATAAAAGAATTATAAAAGCATTTTTTTGATCCGACACCTGAGGTGTATGAAATGAGCACTTTTCCATGTGTAGCGCAAGCTAGGAAAGTTCTTATCATCAGTGATCTGTTGACTAACTTTTATGATACGCATGTTGAATTCACCAACAACAAAATGATACGCATATTATATTGATATTATTTATATGAAGTTTTTGGTTTTTAATTATATGAATAAATTCTATATGTCTACATGCATGCCACAAATAGAGCCGTAAATTGAGTTAGAAAATATACCATCGGATATGCCAATACGAGTCAGACTCCATAACAATCAAATCTATTTATCTTGCCACTTAATTCTCGATTATGTGATTAACATGGATTAGCACTTAAACATATAGTTCAATCTCCGGCTGTGAACATTATTATTAGAGCTGTTTTATAAGTTACGAAAATTGTAAAACGAAATTTGACAATGTTGTTTAAAACTAACTAAGCATGGGTAAATGGTAATATAGAAATGATGGGAGGATAAAAAGGTAAATATAAATTAAAAGTAGTTTATTTCTTGCATTCCATTTATATATTTATATTTTGTTCGCTATTTATTTCGCATATATGTGTATTTGGAGGACCGGAATTCTATATTTTTCCACATGTCTACAATATATTATGCATAAAAGGTATAAGAAAATTGCAACTTTGGTTGATGAGAACGAGGATTGGATCCTTGATGAAGCTCAGCTCCAACGACATCATGTTAAATATTTATTTAGCACTCTCTACTCTTGTCTATGCCATTTAATGTGTGTCATTTAATACAAATATCACTTTTCCTAATATCAAGCTAAGTGATAAAGTTCGTTTCAAGAGTCCGGTGACTTTTGAGGAGATCAAGAGTTCTTTGTTTAACATGAATAATTATAAATCTCTAGACCCAATTATTATCCACTTCTTTTTTTAAGAATCAGAAGGAGTTGTTGGGTTGTCTCTTTGCAGGTTTATTGTAGATTGTTTTGGACATCCTAAAAGGTAGGATGTGAATTAAATATAGATAGGATGTGAATTAAATAGAGAGCTTCTCCGGTATATTCAACATAAATTTATTAAATAGAATTTATTGTGTCAAATTATCTTGGAACTTATTTTTTATTTAAAGTGAACTCAACACGAGTTCATTAAATATGACTCACTAAATGATTATAATTTTATTATTATTAAATTATGAAAACCGTAGTGAATTTAAATTTTACATAACTACACGCTGGTGAACGAATTTATTTTACTACCGTTGAAGATGTTCACTACTCTCACTCTTAAAGTGTTATTATAATTTTGTGGAACTGTTCGTCATTTCAAATCTATACTAAATTCCATTATAATCACATTTAACCTAAAAAATGTCTAATTAATAGTAATTAATCATTTTTATTGACAAAAATTGTAATTAATTAACCATGTAACTACATATTGCTAATAATAGAATTTACTCAATCAAAGCATTAAAGCTTTATTAATATGATGACAAACTTTTGTTCCATACTAATGAAGAGAAGAATCATCTTCCTTCCATCTAATTAACACGAGCTCGATTAACTTTGAAAATAATATACATACCAATAAGTTGTTCTTTGTTTATACGTCTGTACGAATTTTGATCTTGGAAATAATATTCTTGGCATCTTCTTTGAAAAGATATTCCGATAGTAGACGATCATATATATAAACTTATAAAAAAAAATGCGGATGCCTCCCTCTAGTTGTGAATGTAACTATCAGAAAACAACTCCAACTCATTAAGAATAATAATTAATTTCAATTAATTTTTCCATTGTAGTATAAAAATAATTGAACTTTCCTAATCGTTCTTTTTTAAAACTTAATAAAAATAATAGAAGATTATGAAAAATAAAATCTAAATTAATTAGAATGTATTTTAAGACTCATAGTATTAAGTGTTAGATAATGTTATTATATATTAGTAGTAAGGATATTTTAGACATTTCTGTTCTTTTATATATACACTTATTGTAACCCTATTAACTGAAGTTCAGTTCTTTTTATGTTATGAAACCCTAGAGTGGTCGTCTCTCTTCTTCCTCTTTTCTTTTCATTGTTAACATGGTATTAAAGAGCTTTGGTTGATTTTGGGATTTACTATAAAGAACAGAGAGATTATTTTGATAGGAAAGACAACCACCAAAAGAGAAAAGAGAAGAGTAACTTTGTTCCCGATTTTGTTAAACCAGTCTCACTAAAACATCGATTGCGCATTCGTTAACCGTTGGATCGGACTCATTTTCGGACAGCAGGTTCGCAACATTCAGGTCTTCGTCTTCAACGGTCGGATCGGCGAAACGACGTCTATAGGGGGGGGGGGGGAATCGGGCTCGCACAGCACCAAATTATCCCTAATTTATTTTGTCTCAGTTATTGTGTTTTTCGTATTTTTCTGTCATTATTTGTTATGGCTGGTGCTAAGGATGATTCTCTTCAAGCACATTGGAAAACACATTGTCCAAAATTGGAGAGAGCACATGAGAAGAATTTTAGGGGGCCATCGTCCAATGTTGTTGCTTATGCTCCTTCTACCATTTGCTCTAATTCTGGTTCTGTATACTCATCTGAGTCTGCTTCCCAAATATCTAATATTGCAGAACAACTTCAAAAAAAAACTGCTTGTTTGTTATGATCAGTATTAAGGAGTTGATTTTGGTTTGGTTCACATGTTTTCAATTGTTATGGTTCTTTGCTGATTTGGTTGGTAATTTAATTATTCGTCTCTTCTATCTCTTTGGTTGCTTTCTTCTGTGTTGTCGCTCTCTCTGTTGCTTCTTCTGTTTGATTGATCCTCTCTCTAGTGATTTGCTTTGTTGTTTCTCTCCATATTGATTGTTCTATTTGTTTGCTCTTCTCTCATGTGGTTCATCTATTTGGTTGCTTCTCTCTTTGTTTAGTTTAGTTTGGTGTAGTTTAGTTTGGTTTGATTTAGTTTGGTTTGATATGATTTAATTTTGTTTGGTTCTATTTGGTTTGGTGTGTTTTGATTTGGTTTTGTGGTGCTACTTCTTTGGTTGTTCCTATATGTTGATTTTGATATGGTTGTTGCTCCTTTTTCGGTTTGATTTTTTGTTGGCTTCTTCTCTTGATTGTGACTATTTGATATGATTTTTTGTTGGTTTAGTTTCTCTCTTTATTGTGATTGTTTGGTATAGCTAATGATCCTCTCTTTGGCTTCTGCTTCTTCTCTTTGATTGTGTCTTCTTCTTTGATGACATCCCTCTTGTCCCCCCGGCTGTCCAACCACCTCATGCGATTGTTGTTCCTCCTCGTTACCCCTCTCATCAACTTTGTTTAAGCCCTCTTCCAATAAAGAGGTTGTTCTTGATCCTCTTTAGCAGCAGACTATGGCAGAAGAACTATCTACATTGCCCAAAATCAATGCTTGGGAATTAGTACATCTTCCTCTTGAAAAACGTGTTATTGGGTCTCGTTGGATATACAAGATCAAAACTCGTCATCATCTTCAACATCGAACCATTACTCTACCGTTTGTCTCTTCTTCTTTACGGATTGCTAATTTGTTCACAAAGATGCATTCCATTAAATGTTTTCGTTTTTTAGTTGACAAACTCTCGATGCTCCATGTTAATGCATCGTGAGTTTGAGGAGAGATGTTAGATAATGTTATTATATATTAGTAGTAAGGGTATTTTAGACATTTATGTTCTTTTATATATACACTCATTGTAACCCTATTAACTGAAGTTTGGTTCATTCTATGTTATGAAACCCTAGAGTGGTTGTCTCTCTTCTTCCTTAATTTTCATCATGTCTGTTTTTACATCCACTCCACCAACAAGTAGCATCAACTTACCATTTGATAAAGTTGAAATGAAAGGTTGTGCAACTTGATATATTTGGGATGATAGTTCCCTTGTAGGAGATATAATTACTCCCAGAACCTGGTGAGGTTTGGGATTAGAAGAGGAGCGGCGAAGAATCTCGACAAGTGGAATGACAAAAGCTACGGTTTTTCCTGAGCCAGTGGCGGCGTCGACGATAACGTCTTTGTAGGTGCAGAGCAAAGGAATGGTAGCGGCTTGAACGGGAGTGCAGAAGTTGAAACCTGAGTGAGAGAGAGCTTGGAGAACGAGATCAGAAAGTGGTGGGTTGAGTTCAGAAAAGCGAGTGCTTGTTAACGCTTTGTTGTGTAAGTCGGAATACATGGCTGCTGCTACAGTTAGTCGGAATTCATTGTTAACATTAAGTTTAGTTGATATTTATGTCTCAAAATTTGAGCTCTATTTAGTAAAAGGTAGCATATAACAAGACTAACTAACGACAAATGAGTTATATATAAATTGGTATAAGAAAGTTAGTGATCAAACAACCCAACTTTGCTAAACAAAACTTTGATCGGATGATATTGTTAACCATTTTTCAAGAATTTGGCTCCTTTTAAATGAAATATTATTAAAGTGGGTAATTTAATGATTTATACACTTAAATATAATATGAATAATTGATTTGTTTTTTAACCGTTGATAATTTGATATAATCCACTATAATCTCTACAAAAAATTGTTCATTTTAAAGAGCGTATTTTTTTTTTATAATACTCCTTAAACTCATCAAAATAAGAAATATTCGATTGAAGATGAAACTTAAAACAAATTTGATTTAAGGGTGAAATAAAGTTTAAAAAAACATCCCAAACAAATAACATTGATTGTAAAGAAAAACTACCACAAAAAATCAACAATAGTATTCTATTGAGTCAAAAAAAGATCGGCAACTTTTTCTTTATTCTTCTATGTCCTCAAAACCTCTAATTAATATGTTGGAATTGACCAACTAAAAAGTATTGAGGGTAGGAGAGAAAAAAAACTTAAAAAGATTAGGCTAACCAACATACTAAGACACGTTTGTTGGCAAATCCAACACTTGATCTGTATTGGTCCAAGGCCTTCCCTATTTACATAGACCAGAGTCAATTCAGGTTTAGGATAGTTGGCTTTTGTACCCCTCAATTTATCTTATACTCTCTCATTTAAAAAATTTATGTTTAAAATGTCCAAACTACCTTTAATAAAACTGTAAAAATTTGAAAGAGTTTTTGTACCGAAAATTTTATGATAAATGAAATTTTCGGTAGTTATAAAAGAAATTTTAGAATGAATGAAATTTCTAGCAATTATCATTATTATTATTTTTATAAATTTTTATTTATAAAAAAAATTTATTATAATATAACAAGTTGTTTGTTTTGACTCATCTATTTAACCGTATTTTTTTCTCTAATTTAATGTATTTTATTTTATTTTAATAATAGAATTTTGATTTTTTAATTATTTTTAATTTATTTAAAAAATTAAAATACTATTAATAAAAAAAATTAAATTGAAGAAAACAAAATACATCAAATGGTTGACTAAATGTGCCACAAATAAAACGTGTCCCTAATATTTTGCCTATAAAATAACAACATATTTTCTTAACAACTCACTCCTATTTTTATTGCAAATATTTTATAAAATAACAACTTATTTTCTTAACAACTCTCTCCTATTTTTATTCCGATCTAATAAAAAATTAATAAAATATTGTTAATATAATTAAAAAATAATAATAAAAATATTTAAAAAATATATAAAGTTTTAATAATATAATTTACATTACTTTATTATTATTATTATTATTACTTTTATTATTATTATTATTAATATAATTTGTTTTATTAATTAATTTATAAATAATATTTGGCATTTTAAAATATTATAATTATTTTTGTTTTACTAATAAATAAATTTTGTAATTGTAAAAATGAGAAGAAAAAAAATTTGTAAGCCTAATACATGATGGCATCGTGGGGAAATTTCAATGAGGAATGAAATTTTCCTCTTGTAGTTATAAATCAATATCAGAAATTTCAAATTTCCGGGTGGTACTCCCGGAAATTTCAAATTTTCGGGTGGTACTCCCGGAAATTTCATTCAGTTTAAAATTTCTGGTAAACAACATTCTTTCATTTATAACTACCGGAAATTTCATTATATAAAAAAGAAAATCTTTTAAATTTTTACAGTTTTATCAAGGGTAGTTTGGACATTTAAAAATAAAATTTTTAAATGAGGGGATATAAGATTAATTGAGGGGGTACAAAAGCCAACTTTCCAGGTTTAGAACCCTTGTTGGGCTTTTAGTGTTTCATAGATGAAGCCCACCATCAAGGCATAACCCATAAGGAGAAAATATTATCCAGTAGTCAATAATTATACTTTTACCCTACATCGAACTTAAACTAGAGTTTTTATAATTTGTTTATAAAAAAAAAAACCAAAAAAATAAAAATATTTTCTACCAAACTCAATTTGTGTTTTAAAAAGCTAAAATAATTTTATTCCCCCATACTTGTGTTCTAAAAACTCAATTGAAGTTTGCATGATATTTTTGAAACAGTATTTTTATAATTGCAATATGACTCATCATGCAAACAAATTGAGTCACGTAAAAAAATGTATAAAGTAATAGGACTACTTTATTTTAAAGGAGACTAAAGCATTCGAATCCAAATATTTAAGAAAATGACATTTTTGCCTTCGTATAAATCTTAATATTTATAAAAAAAATTAATTTTATCGGAAATTTTTTTAAAATTTTCCGGTACACATCATGTATTCTGAAAAACTATTTTCAAGTTTTTTGGTAAAGAAGTTACACTCCAGAAACATTTTTCCAAATTTTTCGATAAAGAAGTTACACTCCGGAAACCTTTTTCCAAGTTTTCTGAGTTTTCTTCCTAGTTTTCTGGTAAAGTTAGTTACATTACGGAAAAACATTTTCCAAGTTTTTCGAAAATGAAGTTATTTAAAAAAAAAATTGGTGTGTACCGGAAACCTTCATCGCAACTTTTCCGGTACAGAAGAGGTTTAACGGAAAACTTGTAAGAAAGTGTTCCGGTACACACTAACTTTTTTTTTAAATAATACCGGACAATTTTAAATAAGTTTTCCGATAGAAACCTTCTGTACCGAAAAACTTAAAAAGAAATTCCAATAAATTTTAATTTAAATTGATAAAATAGTAAAAATAAAAATCAAGGATATATTTAGCATTTTAAAAAATTTATGGAGGTATAGGTACAAATATGAAGATATAAGGTAAATTTTTCAATATTTGGAGTTCTATTCCGCCCAAAATAACTCATGAAGCTGGGCCTAGAAGTGCATACACTACCTAGGGGCCCAATTAGAAAGTGAAGGTTTAAATAAATAATAATTAAATAATTAAAGTTAATGTTTACACGTTAGATTTTTTAAAGAAGAAAAAAAAACTGGTGATTTAATTTAAATGATTAATGAGTTTCAGTCCAGACTAAAATAATGTTTTATCAAATTTTCCTTATTTATAAACTCTAAATTACTGGGATTTCGTTTTTCTTTAAGAAAAAAGTATATTATACAAATTAGTTATGGAATGTGTAACTGTTAGCTTACATCAGTAAAAACTTGTAATCGAGGCATCACATCAACAAATCTTTCAATTTTTATTTTACAAATAAGCTTTTGATGACACACAGTGCAAAAAAGAAGAAAAAAGGTAGGGGCCAGGTGCAATGTTGGTATGGTATGTTAATATTAGGCATCTGAGCAACAACTTCTATTGGTCCAATCATAATTATAAAATATTCAAAAGGATTTATGTCTCTATTTGGAGGGTGGGGGGTCCTATATATTGCTGCTTTCACTGTCAACAAAAAGGGAAAATTTATTCCAGGTGGCAAATAGCAAAATCTGTTTTACACTATGCTCGGTTTAGTGGAAAGAAGAAAGAGATTAAGTAAATTTGAAACCAAAATTTTATCATAACTCTATTTTATTCTGGTTACTATGAAATTGAGTATTAAATTAGGATGATACTAATAAGTATTCTAAAATTAGAAGTATTTGTTAAGAAAAATATAATTAGAAGTTTTATTTTAAAAACAATAAATTTTAAGTTTTTAAAAAGTTGAAAAGACAACTTTCAAGACATTTTTAATTAAAAACTTCTATAAAATTTCTTTAAATTAAGTCCATAGTGCTTATTATTTGCTACATGCTATGAGACAGGTTTCCCTAGTTTTAGGCTTTGATTGTACCATGTATAGAAGCATACTGCAAAAATAGTACTCCATGTTTAATCACTTCTGTACCCAACTAGTTCGAACACAATAGAAAATAGTAGTTGCCATTTTGGAAAAAAACGTAATTCTATTTGTTTTTCATGCGTTAATAGTTTCGCATTTGATAAGATAAAATGTGATAAAATATTTATAAGTAGTGAATATTTCTTACTTAGCAAGTCAGTTTTGTGAATTTGTAAAGAGTTCAAATCAGATTTTAGTATAGTATCATAATTTATCTAAAATTCATTACCGAACCATTCGAATTATATTTAGATGCTCAATTTTAAAAGCGAGGAGGTGTATTAAGAGTTTTACGTTAAAAAATACTAAAATTGTTTATAAATGATAAATAGTTCTCTTTCTAGAAATCAAAACCATTTTTGTACATTTTTGTCATTTATCATGTTGCATTATATCTAGCTAGCTTGACCTAATTACAGAAACCTAGAGCTCCCATTTTATTTGTATCTATCATAAAAAAGGTATTTTTCTAATAATACATGGCATAATTTCACATTTATTATTATTATTATTATTATTATTATTATTATTATTATTATTATTATTATTATAAGAGTATACGATCGATCTTTTAACTAGTATGAATGAAATATAAGTGTAAAATATCATATTTAGTGGTCCAAAATATAAACAAAGTTAAACTAATTTTATATTATTTAATAATGATATAATTCTCAAAATACCATTTAATGAAACGAGTTTCTATACAAAATTAAATAAAAATAAAAGGTAATTTGAAAAATACAACTATTATTTGACTACATTAAAAAATTAAATATGTTTAACCACTATTTTTAATATGTGTATAATTAATTTATTTTGGTTATAATCAAGATCAAATGAAGTATTAACAAATGGATGACCCAAATAAATTTTATCTCTATATTATTTATATTTTACCTTAAAACAATTTTTAGTATCATTGTTTTTTCACTAATGTATCATTATTATTATTATTATTATTATTATTATTATTATTATTATTATTATTATTCAATCTAACTACTATTTCAATTTTATATCCCTTTAAAATCTACAATACAATTATTATAATAATAACTAAAATCATTTCAAGGTAAATTCTTTATTGGTGTGTTATCATTAGTGACATTTTTTTTCTTGACATAATCACAAGTGACATCTTAGATGTGACTATAATCACATGCATGATATGCAATTAATGACGAAAAGAGAGGTGGAGGGACAATTATATAACATATAGGGACACATATAATTGACAAAAATGTATACCGACAAAGGTGCACCTTCTTTGAGCTATGGAGCATTGTAAGCAACCAAATTCAATAAGAGCACAAAGTGGGAACTAGTGCATGCATCTAAAAAACGGTGAATGATTTACCAGTGAGCAAGAAGCAAAGAGAGAAGTCAATTGAATTTCTTACATGAATAGAAAGAAGCACAAATCTACCAAAAGCAATGACATTGTCATTCAAATTAGAATGTTAAAGTTTGTTTTTGTATATGATAGTGTGAGTAATAGGTTCGGTAACTAATTACAAAGGTTTTGTTTAGAAGAAATTAGACTACAATAAATAAATTAGTTGATAGATGATAATTGATGTTAATTGTTAGTTAAAAACGAAGAAGTTGAATAGATTATATTTAGTGTTTTTGATAAATATAAATTGTCATAAATGTGTTTATTTATTTAATATTTTAACTTTTTTTATTTAAGATAACGATGGCAAGTAGGAGATAAAAGTTAATTTAATATAGATTCAAATACTATTTGATAAAAATACTGTAAGTTAGTGAATTTTTTTTCTTCTTATTTGTTATCTCATGTTTTCTTATTTGTTTTCAATTTAACTCTTAAATATCTTTCTTTTATTTTATATATTAATTCATTTTTTATTTATTTAGTGGTTCAGATTTCACTATTCTCTCGTGATGGAAAAAATTCATTGCCTTCTATAGTGGAAAACACATAATCAAAAAACACTCTAAAAGTATTCTCCATGTCAAACCTCATTCTGAACCTATCAACTACGTTGTTGGCCTCACAAAATGCAATAAGTTGTGCATTGTCCAACTATTCATTCTTAAATTTCAATTACAGTGAATCTACTCAATAGTGAGAGTGTGCAAATGCATACACTAATATTTAACATGTTATTCTATTTATTTTATTTTGACTATCTTAAGTATTTAATTTTGTGCAATTTAGCCAAACACACCTATTTCTCTCACTTAATCTCTAGAAAATAAAAATACCAATTTGGTGATAACAAATTTAATATCCAAAATAGTCATATATAAGACTAAACATTCTATGAATTACCATAAAAATGATTTCTAATGTAGTTTTTTTTTCTTTTTGTGCAATGACTAGACACTCAACAAATAGAACAAAAGAGTAAATTAAAGCTAAAAGGTCATACTAAAGACAACAACCCTCAAATTGATTAACAACGCGAAATAAGAAATAACATAAAATAAAAATTATATTTGATTTTTAAATATTGTAATGAATTTAATTTATATAAAGGCTAAGCCACACCTCAGTACTTTTCGAGTTGTCTTTAAAAATATGAAATAAAGACTCATTATTAATATTTTAAATAAAACAAATATTTAATTGAATCGTCATGAATACAATCATCTATGAACACGATCTTCGTTAATAAACAAATATAATGGACTTTTTAAAATATTGATGAGTTACAATTTTTAAGACAAAATTCTTAATTCTTAAAAATAAAAAAATTATATAATTTAACCAATGATTAAAATTTGAAAGATAAACTTGCTCTTTTACTTAAATACTATCTTTTATAATAAATACTATCTTTAATACTTCTTTTAATAGAAAATTGAATTATATATAATTTGATTAATAAAAATGAGTGTATTTAATTTATAAAGTTCTTAATTTAAATTTAAATTGTCTCTAGGAGGGACCATCAGTTACGAAAAAATAGAGTAATAATCGGCTTTGGGAACCCTAATTTCACGAGATTGGTCGGTTTGTGATGTCCATCAAATCACGCAATAAATAATTCAATCTGCTTTTATTTACAACCAAATAATTGATAAGTTGATTTGTATATCAGTGCCAAAATTAGAGCACATGCTTTTCCTAATTTTTTGCTCCTACATGCTTTCCAAAAATCGGATTCCCTCACATATTTTCTCCGGACTTAAATGCGGTTGATAAAAATAAATTTATTAAATCTAAATTTTATATTAAATATATTTAATTTTTTATGATTTATTTTTGTTAATATTAAATGTTTTATTAATAATAATTATTAAAATCATAAAAATTCTTTACATATATTGTTTGTTTATTTTTTATATCCAATATTATGTCTCTTTACATAATTTCATATTTTCATTGGTGGTGGCGGATATTGAACTAAAACATGGAGTGACCGAAATTTTAAGTATAATATTATATTGTATATAAAAATTTGAATTTGTAAGTTTATAAAAATATATTGGAGAGAGGTAGTTGATCAAATTTTGGTTTATATTTTTAATAATTATAAAAAGTTGGAATTTAAGTTGAGAAATTTATTTTATTTAATAATTATAGTAGTTGTTTTTGTAATTTTTTTTATAAATTATTCCCTCTAATTTTTTTTTATAATAGATATCTGAATTATAATTTGATCTACAAAAATTTATGTACACGGTCGTTTTAAAAGATTTTGGAGACGTCGTTCTAATTTTAAAAATTGAGCCTAATAAAAAAAATACAATTTTAATAATTAAAAAATTGATAAAATAAATTTTAGTCCATATACACATATCAATCTATATTATACAATCTACACGTACCAATCTATACGATACAATCTACATGAAGTATGCTACTTGATTAGTTAATTTGTGTAACAAGAAAAGATACACAAATAGCGTCACCTTCACATATCATACTCAAATATACATCTTATCTCGACAACGATAATCTAACAATCACAATTCAACTCATATTCTACTCATAAAATACACAAAAAATAGATCTCAAAATTACAACAACATACATTACAATATCTATATTAATTAGCATATTCATTAACATATGTCATGTCTAGTCGAAATTCATCACCAATTAAACATATATTAAACCACAATTAGTTTATAGACTTATATAATTTGATTTTAACAACTTTGTCACAATTAATAATTATTTGTTTTTCAATTTTTTTAACATAATTTTTATTTATTTATAAAATTTAACTACTTTTATACATTCAATCAAATTTTTATATGTAAAAGTTTCTTCAAAATGATATGCTAGATCACAATTATACATTTGACATTAAGAGTATCATTCTATTCTCATTTCCACAAATACATAGAAGATAAAGAGGAATATATTATACGATTAAAAGAATAATTTTATATTTAGAGAATATGACTAAAGTTCGATCCTGATTTAATTCATAAAATAGTTAATTTTTATTGAGAAAATTATAAATCAAATGTCTCTTATACATAAAGTAAAAAAAAAATATTAGAAACTTTAAAATGACAAATAATTTTTTTTATTTAAATAAAATAAAAGTAATAATATTTTTTAAGAGATTATTGAAAACATTAAAGTAGTCTGTGTCACTCTATACTCTATGAGACGTAGAAACTCGCCACTACTCCTCATTCCAAAGAACCTCCGACAATTATCATATTTCTTGTCTCTAGAACCCAAATGTTTCACTTTATTTACTTCTTTCAAATGCAATATACATGTAATCCTTAGACCTCATAATTCTCTCCCTTGATTTTTCGTCCCAAATCAGGATTCAAAACTTATTTAGATATATACTTTAGTGAAAGCCTACTAATATTATATATATTAAAAAAAATATGAGTGTGTGTTTTTCAAATAATCTATATACCTAATGCAAAACAAAATTGTCAAATAAATATTAAGAGTTCAAATATTACTATCTCTAAGCACATCTAATATATGTTACACATGCATTATATTAAAGAGTTGTCATGGACTAGTTTATTAGTATAGGGTGGGTGGTAGAAGAAAACGTGATAGAAAATTTTTATGAGATTTTTTAATTTATTTAATTATTTATTTTTTATAAATAGTGTATTTTAGTCTTTTTAACTATAATTCATTTAAACAACTGTATAATTATTAAACTATTGAGATTGAATATTGGTTCAGTTGTAAAGTCAAACGTGCAATCTTAATAAGGATAGTGAAAATACAGTAAACTTATTAAATAAATGTTTTTCGTTTCAAAAAGTTTACATATGTTTCAAAGCATACCAAAAAAAAATTCTCAAGTGCAAGCTTATTATTGAGTTAAATGAATACCTTTTTTGAAATAATATTATCCTGAATATATATTGACAATTGTTAGAAGAAATTGAAATAATCGGATATTATTATAACTTTTGTTGTGATTGTGGCCATAAATAAAATACACCACTTATAAAAGATAAAAGACTAAAATAAATCAAAATAAAGATAAAAGATCGAAACAACTATTAGATAAAAGATAAACGGTTAAAATTATATTTAAATAAAAGATTTATTTAATTTTTTTTTATGATAAAAAGTTTAGATTGAGCTAGCTGAATTCCAAAATTCACGAACAAACATCAAGTAAAATTGTTATAAATTCAATTATTTAGGGCGTATCATTCAACCAATAAGCTCTACTCTATACAAATTCTTCAATGGATCAACAAATCATTAATAGAAAAGGCAAGAAGGAGTAGCCTTCAATCTACCCAAAAAACACTTACCAAAACTAATAATTTTAAATACAATTTACTATGAACTGAATAAGAGACACCTAATTTAAATATATATATATAACAATTACTCAATCCTGAAATAGACTAAAAATCTCCACATCAATGTCAAAGAGACAACATTTATTGACCTAATACTTTTAAATAAAATAAATAAAAGACATTTTGGTGTTATAGATGCATCCACAATCCTCCTCTCCCCCGGCCCCCCAACCATAAAAATTCTCAAAGCCCTTTTAATATGTTAATTTGCATACAAATAAGTACTTATATAATTCAACACATTCATATAAAAGGTATTTATAATGTACATAATTGAAACGTGGTTGTTAGAATCTAGACCTAGCTAGCTATTGGATTATTGATTTGGTTAGACCAATAATACTAAATATAGGCTTCACAATAAGGTGATAACTAATTCATGTGTCTGCTGACCAATATGGCAAACAATAATTGTGCGATTAAGGGGAAAATAATATTTAAATGATATAATAATATCACTACCTAAAAAATAAAATAAAAAAATTAAGGAGTGTGCTATGCTATCTATACCAAGACAAAACTTACCTATAAGTGATGTAACTGCTCTTATTCAGTAAAAATATTTATAATTGTCCATAATAATATCGACGCAACACCTGAAGAAATTTGTAAACTTTAAAAACTGAAATTTTTAATTTCAATTTTTTGTGATTTTCAATTTTGAGTATGTCACGTAGAATAACATGTGATATCAGCACTTCTACGTGAGATTGTCCACAAAAATGAATTTGATCTCAAAGCATTTTACATTCCCATTTTCTTATTTTTTTAGTGGCATACAATATTTAAATCACCTATAATATGAGTTATCTACTATATATATATAAGTATTATCCTATAAATACAAAAGATGAAGAAGAAAAAATGAACCTAAAGCAACTATGATGGCCCATAGAATGTCAACTCATTAACCTAATGACATCATCTCTCCATCTATGCCTCCACTTCACTCCACACTCTAGACTCGTCTATTCATTTCACCATCCACCTCTTTTTTTTTTCTTCTAACTTTATCTACAAAAAGCCAAGCATCTCAATCTTCATTTTTCACCATACACCATTACATGTCTTCAAGTGGGAAGGAAATAGTAGAAGGAGGATCAACCTCACCAATCACACTTAGCCGCTATGAGTCTCAAAAGAGAAGAGATTGGAACACTTTTGGACAATACTTAAACAACCAAAGACCTCCAATTCCACTTTCTCATTGTAATTGCAACCATGTGTTGGAATTTCTTAGGTATTTAGACCAATTTGGAAAAACAAAAGTTCATTTACAAGGTTGCATGTTTTTTGGACAGCCAGAACCACCAGCACCTTGTACATGTCCCCTTAGACAAGCTTGGGGAAGCCTTGATGCCCTTATAGGGAGGTTAAGGGCTGCTTATGAAGAAAATGGTGGATCTCAAGAGACTAATCCTTTTGCAAGTAGTGCTATTCGTGTTTACCTTAGAGAGGTTAGGGAGTGTCAAGCTAAGGCTAGAGGTATCCCTTACAAGAAGAAAAAGAAGAGCACAAGCAAGGGACATGATGAATCAACCTCCTCCACCATGCACTTTTCTTGAACTTCCAAATATTGGTAATTCATCAATTAATTAATTATCTCTTTATCACTCAAATGTGATGTTAGCTAGGATCCAGTAGTACTATTGCTTACATCACAACCTACTTATTATTATTTAAACTAATTTGAAATTTAAATTTAATTTAAAATGAATTAAATATAATAAATATATGACATTAAATTATTAGATGTTAGGTACTATACTCAACAAAGTTTTCAGGTAACAGAGTATTCACAAACACACCTATTGTGTTGCTTAATTAGTTGTGCTTATACTTAGAGAAATGCGTTGATTTCGGAATCAATTTGTGTTTGGTTTGTTGGTTGTCCGGTCCTTTTGACACTTTTGGTTCATTCTTGCAACGATTTCCTTTTTTTGTTTTGGATTTTCTTGATTAGTTTTAATATGTTTTTCTATTAAAAAAATTATACACTCTCCATAATAGACATAGGACTAACTATGCAACAAAAACACTATTTTGAGTTACTTTATATTTGTTACTTGCATGTTAGCTTTCCCCTAATTTTGCCTTTTTAAGATTTTGAAGATTTTGTGTCCCATATGATTGTTCGTGAGATGACATATGCTCTTTCTTAAATTACAAAACATCATATAAACAAATGATAGAAAACATTTGATTAAATAAGGTTTGAGTAAATTGTAGATAATACATGCTATATTTCATGTTTTGCCTTTATTTTTGGTTTTAAGAGAAATTGTAATCTAATATTTTAAAGTTTGATCAATAATTATTACAAATTTAAACTCAAATTCTCTTAAATGATTTATTATGTTTATTCATTGAGGTAATACATGCTAGCTCTATTCCAAAATTTAATACTAAAAAGTGCATGATTGAATGGAATATCTCTTTGGAGTAAATGTTGGACAAATTAACCTAATGCTGCAAATGAAATACTTAATATTTTATTAGCTTTACTCATAACACTTCCCACCATCCTCACCTCAATTATGCCCCCACTATATATATAGAGAGAGAGAAGAGAGAGAGAAGATTCTTTATAAAAAAATAATATATAAAAGATCATCCATGCAAAGGGTTGCTTGGATGTAACACTTTGTTTTCTACCAAGATAACATAAATATAAATATAATTTTGATACAGAGTGAAGCTGTGTATTGTTGATGTTATATCAAAGATGAAAGGAATATAATATATTCAGTTTGCACGGCAAACATATATATATAATTATTGTACGTCTGCACAGTTAAGTTCTATTGTGTCGGTTGGAAGCTGGGTGGCAACTGTCAAGTTAATTAGGGTTTTGTTGTTTAGAATGATTAATTTGGTGTAGATGCTTAGTATCAGAGAATGTACATTAAGCTCAATAATTGAAGTTGAGTGGGGGTCAAACTTTACATTGTGTTTGTCCAACTTTTTCATATGACAAACCACCTGATTTAATGAGTTCTAATTTGGTACTATATGTATATTTTAATTTGCCAATTATACTTTCTATTTTATTTTTAGAGCACATCAAATATGTGCCGCGGTTCAATTTGTGTTTGGATAATGTGGAGTTAAATCAGACGTACATGATTAACATATTAGTTGCAGTTGAATCGAGATCACATAGTTTATATTTGAATGTAGATTTAAAAGAAAAAATTGAAATAAAATTGAACCATTCAATCTCAATTTAACGATAACAGTGTGCATGTTATATTAATACAAAGATTGCGGAATGCATGCTACCCACGTCAAACAATCTAATCTGGAATTAATGGGTTTGCATAGGTGTGAGCTTTTATATATATAGAGATTTTTTAATTTATGTTCGCCTATTTTCACATGAAGGTGTTACACATTTTAGTTTTGAACGGAAAAAATATTTTATTTAAATTAATAATCTATACATTTTAATTTCGTACTTTCTTCTAAATTCCAATACACCTTTGGATATTTGAAAATGTAATAAAAGAAGAAACCCTATTTTCCAAACTTAGATTATTTTATTTTGGTTAACAAAATAATGCATGAAATGATGATTGTTCTAATTAAAAGGGTACTCTACCCCATGTGCCCTTATAAATGGCATATGTAAATTTGTTATTCAAATTAACTTGTTACTAAAAATAAAATAACGAGGTCCTTTTGAATTGTACACATACACACACAAAAATTGTCTGGCTAGCTACTAATTAAGCCATGATGATATCTCCTTTGCAGGATTATTAATGTAGCATATATAACCAAATTGGAGTTCCTTCTTTACAAGACGCACTCTAATGAAGGTTTGGCTTTCTATATTTGACCGATTAAGTGTTGGCATGCTAGCTACTCTTTAATGTTTCTATTATGTTTAGCAACTTGTAACCTCTTGGTCATAAAACTCATTGTGTAACCGTCAATTATGTATGCCTTAGCTTGGTCTATGTTGCATTCAAACATAAGTCACCTATGTAGTTGCTTCTTGCATATTTTTTGGATTGGTCCATGTAAGTTTTTCTTTTACCCGATTCCATTTAAGTGTTAATTGGGATCGTAACTTCAAAAATATTGTGAACATATTTAGTTTTTGCTTCTTCTCATCCATGTATATAGAATGCAAGCAATACAACTTTTTATACACATACTCTCAAACTATATACGTTAATAACCAAAATAGATTTTTTTTTTACTCAAAAATATATTTTATTAAGTAATACTTAAGTATTCTCAAACAACCCACGATTTATTTGTTAAAATTTGTATGAATTTTTTTAATAATAAAAAGAATGTATATGATTAATGTTTTCTCAATTAAATAGAGTTTATTAAGCTTGTGTGATTGACACAAAATGATATTGAAAAAAGACAAACATAATTATCATCTCTGAAATATATATAGATCTGAAATTCACAAATGATAATTATAATTATGTTTGTCTTTTTTCAATATCATTTTGTGTCAATCACACAAGCTTAATTATAAACTCTATTTAATTGAGAAAACATTAATCATACACATTCTTTTTATTATTATTATTCTACCGTTATATAAAAAGAAAGTCCAAGAAACACACTATTGTCTCTCCAAGAAACACATTATTGTATACATTTTTTTATTAGCTTAATAAACTCTATTTAATTAACACTTAAATGGAATCGGGTAAAAGAAAAACTCTATTTAATTAAACTCTATTTAATTAAACTTAATAAACTCTATTTAATTATTTAAGTACAAGAAACACACTATTGTCTCTCCAAGAAACACACTATTTTATTAGTTATGACCATTCGTAGAATATATATAGCCCAAGAAACACACTAATAATACGAATCGCCATAACTAATAATTTATTTATTTTTTTCTTTATAATTTGATCATTTATTTAATTTTAAGTAATAATTTGATATTTTATGCTTTAAAATGTCAACGATGTTATTTTTTTTATACATAAATTCAGAAAATTCATCAAAATCTTCAAACAAAACCCATAAAATTCATTATCAATTTCAACAAAATTCATATATTCATCAAATTTATCTCAAATATTTAAATAAATTTATATTTTCGTTCTTTATGTTAAATGAATGATTTCATCTATGTTTACAGGTAAATAAATAGAACTACCTATTGCGATAGTTTTAGAGACAATCAACGTTTTGCCTTGTATAAAATATTATTGGGAAGTTAATTTTGGTTCCAAGTTCCAACAAAATAAGTTCGCTAAATATGTTTCTTTTAAAGTAAACAATTAAATCTTGAATGTAGTAACTGTTAGTGCAGAAATGTTGTGTTGTTCACTAACTTTGCACAATGCTATAGCAGCTCCTTCTTCTCCTCAGAAAGAAAAAATGAATAATAGTCTCAGATAAACTGGTATACAAAGCAACTAAATAGAACATTTTCACTAACTGGCTTCAAATAACAAACTAAAAAACTGAATTACAACTAACACCCCCTTAATTCAATTATCCCAAAATAGAATTTTCAACTTTTATGTCAATTTTCTAAACATTTTAGCCTTTAAAGGCTTACTGAATATGTCTACAATTTTCACATTTTCTCATCAATGTTGTGCATTGTTCTAGCTCCAATTTCCTTTTGCTCACATGGCCACTTAAGTGAAATTTTGCTCCTACCCTGTGTCCCTAGATTCTTGACTAGATTGATACATGTTTTGTTATCAATTATCAGCTTCATAATTAGAACCCATCAAAATCAACTTTTTAAATAATGCTTTTGGCCAAGCTGCTGACATGGTCCAAATGATGTGGTAACATACTCAAGCACTCTATTTAAAAAGTTAACTTTTTAAATCAGTTCAGGCACAATTGAGTTAAAAAGTTGTATTTTGAAAACATCAATTTGTTTTCTGTCCTTCGTGCATGCAGAAACAAAAAAAAGTTTAATATTGCAACCAAAACCAGAATTGCACATTCATACATATATAGTTTATCAATATCAAACATGTTATATATGCAAAATTGCACCATAAATCCTTTAACTTAATATAAATTTTCAAACAAATAATTTATATATTTTTAAAAATTAAAAAGGTCTTGTCATCTTTCCAAATGATAACATCATTGAACTTTTAGTGATTTTCCATTCAAAACCATACAATTAATAATATAATTAAGTTAAAGGACCAAAATCATTCGGTTAATTTATTACACTAATATAAACAATTTATACTAATAAACAACAATCATGATTACAATCCATTATCAAGCATTTTCAATTGTTTGAATATACTCAAGAATCAAACTTGCACAGCATTGTCTGACGTTTTTAAGTTCATCGTCATGAAATGACTTCAAATTTCCAAATATCTGCATGGATGTTAAAATAACATAAAATTAGCACATCAACATTAAAAAAAATACATAATTAATTAATATAATATGTTAAAAAATTCTATTACCCGCAACCATGAATCAACAATACCGGCTGATACAATATTTAACATATGTATCATAATATAGTAACCACACTCATAAGTCTCTGATTGTCTTTGGCACTAAAATTGTTTATCAAATGGGATTTAGTGAGTAAATATTGTATATGTAGTAACTTTATAAATTAAAAATAAAATTCTACATGTTTTAAACAACTTACATCAGGGACAAACCATATTGGCTTCTTTCTAATACCTTGCAGCTTATTACATTCACCCAAAGCTCTACAAAAACAAAATATTTATTAAACAAATAGTTATATATTTGTTCTATAAAACATATCACAAAGTTCATGATAAAAAATTAAACGCTTACGAATCAACAATATGAATGATATCTTTTTCCGGTTTTCTTCCTAACGAACAGAGGAAGACTACAGTATTCTTCCTAGGACAAATAATGAGCAATTGCCAATGACAACTACATTGGAGAACAAATTGTTAGATTAGTGTTGATAGAATTCTGTGTATTATAAGTGATAAACTACAATGAACATGTACTTACTTGTTGTGATAAGGTGCTAAATAGCACTCTCTTTTATCCTCGAATAACTTTTTCTGTAAGTATGTTTGAGCATTAGTTGGATCAAGTTGACTCTTTATGAAATATGGATCAATGAATCCATACAGGTCATTCTTGCCCACATCAATACAAAGGCGATGTAGATACCTAAGATATTTAAATAAATATTACTTACAAATGATAATTAAAAAGTTAATTAAATTTACAAATACAAAATACTTACGTCAACCACAATTGTAGAATAGTTATGCATAACTCTTGTTTACCCATACATAACTCTATAATATCTCTCTGTGAAAGCCAAAAAATATCGGTCTCATCGTGTTCCAAATCAAGCCTTATAGATCCTGACATATTCATCGCTTTTAAAACCAATTGTTGAACAGAATCTAATTGAGGTTCCGACCTTTTGGGTGAAACGTCAGCTTTCTTAGATCCATCAACATCCTAAACAATAAAGATAAAACATTAGTCAACATATTTTAAGAGTTTTCAAGTGAAAACAAAAAAAGACATGTGAAAGGAATACCTTATCAGAAACAATCCGGATAAATCTTTTTGGCCATTGAATGAAATTGTTGGGGGCCTGCCCAACAGTTTTTACCTCGTCAGTGGGCATAGGTACTTGAACATTTGCATCTAGAACCTCATCAACCACCACCTTCACCATATCATTATCAAGGATTTGATTATGTATGGTGGGCCCTATCTTGTATGCATTACCATAGGCAACCACATGAAGAAAATTATCAACATACAGTTCACACCGTTCTGGGATATCATCCTCCTCTAATGTAGGCGTCACAACAGAACAACTACCCTTTGTGCTCGTATGTACAGTAGCATTAGGAGAACAAGTGGAAACTTTTGGGTATAGCTTAGAAAAACCCATAGTTGTCAGGTCTTGCATCAATTGCTCTTTAATCTGCTGAGTGAGCTCAACTTTCATGGTCTTTATTTGTTCATTACTAAGAACAGGTGTGGTGGAGTTACGTGAATGTGGTCCAAAGTATTGTCGAATGCCCACACCTTGACCAACACCACGAACACGACCAGGGTGCTCAGGTTGTCCAATGGCTTCCGTCAAGATATCTTTACGCCCTTGTGGAACAAAGGTTCCTTGAGTTGTTTGTTCAACCAAAGAATCCTACAACATATAATTTAAAAATAATTTTAGACTGTTGTAAATCAAGTGTATAATTGCACAATTATAGGAACATATTTACTTACAATTTTCTCAGCAATTTTGCGTGTATCCTCTGATGTGTAATCACCTGACGGCCTTTGTCGGGCTCTCTTCCACATTTCATGGCGTGATAGTGGAGATGGAGGTGCAGCAACTAAATCTACCGACGATTCTTTGCTTTGTTTTAATTTCTCTTGCATCATCCTCTTCTTAAGCAACTCATATCCCCCACGAGACAATCTGTGGGGACATTTATTATAAACCTGAACCATTTGTGCCTTCTTTCTTTTATCCTATTATAAATAATACGCCAATTAAATTAGTAATAAAACTACATTTTGTTGACCAACTAACATCCTACTAACCAGAAAGGAAGGGTCTTTTCGCTTCTGAATAAATGCTTGCCATGTTTCCTCATCAAGAAAATCATAGACCTCAAGAGGAGATTTGTTACAAAGATCTCCATGTATATATCTACTAGTCAGACAAGTCTTAAATGCCCTCCAACGCTCACCAGCGTATGAAATCCATTTCTTTTTCAAGAACTCAGAATTAAGAATATCCCATATTTTCTACATTTCGCAACAACGTGGAGGAGTTAGTGTATGACAATAATATAGCTAAATACAATAGTTGCAAACATAATTACAATTACCAGGATAGTTGCCCAAATCTGATTCTTCACGTTCTCATCTACAGAATCCCATTCATCTATCAAAATACTTACTTCGCTTCGACCTAGGAAAGCCACATGACTCTTGAACTTTGTCTTGTTTTCCCCTGACGGCATTCCAGTCGATTGATCAAATTCGACAGATATCCTCTGTCCAGCAATACGATTTAGTGCTAAGAACTCTTTCAACAATGTGGCACGTCTAACGTTTTTTTGGGTAGACTGAGCATTCAACTCGCTTTGTGAAGGAACTGATGGATCATTCATGTTTCTGATTAAATAAAAACAAAGTTGGTCACTAGCTCCTCTAAATAATGACTAAATAACATAAGACAATAAGATAGAACTATCATCTATGGATAAAAACTACAATAAACAATCAAAGTAATAATTATTGATAAAGTAAAAATTATTCAGATAAAACTATCATATATAGATAAAAACTACTGTAAGCAATCAAAGTAAAAATAATTGAGATAAATCTATCACATATGGATAGAAACTATTATAAGCAATCAAAGTAGGCTGGAACAAGACCGAAACAATAAGACCCACCTAAAACTAAGATTCATTAGAGTAGACTCAATTAGATAAGAGGGGGGAAATAATGGAAACGAGGCATAAAGGAAATAATATTTTTGAGAGAACTGAGGAAGCTTGGAGAAGTAAAAACTTTTGGGAAGTATTTCTTTCCTTTTTACTTTAGAGTTTGATCATTCAATAGAGCAGTTCATTTTGTTTCCCTGTTTTTCATCAACTTAGCTAACAGTTATTCTTTGAACTGAGTTCTTAACATAAGCTAACCATATTCCATATCTTGAATCGCGCAGTTTTTCGGAAACATATCTTAAACCCCTAATACAAACATGATCAGAAATCAAAGGTTCTGTTCCATATATTTTAAATTAATTAAATATAAAAAAGAAGTTACACATTAAATGGTCATCAGGTTAAGAGGAATTTAACCATTTAAGTCTGTCTAAACCAAATACAATGCAATGTTCTATTTCAAGCAAGAACTATTAAGACCATTTACTTTGTGAAAACATTGTGTTTCATTTTTTAAAATGTGTTCGTTTTACCTTGATGAGAGACTCTTCAAATGAACCATTGTTATCGAGAGAAGATGAAATGCTAGTTAATGAAACGCTTTTCTAAAAATAATGAAAACGGTTTTTTGACATTTTCATTGTTTGTATAAATATAGACAATTCTTTACTTCAAAAGTCTCTCACCTACTCGTTAACAAGTAAAATTAACAAAAATTTTAGAAAATGGAAATAGAAAACTATTCAAAAAAATAAAGTAGACCTAATTTTCTCTACAATATAAAACAATGTACATTACTACATCAACCCAAATCCAAATGTAACAGCTAACAAGACTACACATCTAAACAATCTATATTTCAACATCAACTAAAAAATAACAGCAAACACGACTACATTTCTATCTAAACAATCAACATCTCTACATCAACTCCTAAGAAACACAAATATGTTCAAAAAGAAAACAGAAAAAGAAAGAAAAAAAAGAGAGGAAGCTTACTTGGAACGTTTAGTTGTTTTGCTCTGATATTCCAAATCCTTTGCAGATTGCATCTTCTGTTTCTCCAACTCCACCATTTCTCTCTGCTTCTCTTCCTCAACTCTCTCATATATCTCACCAAACTTCTCTATACCACCAAACTCCATTTCATTTATTCCCCTCTTCAACTTCTTGCTTTCATTGATCAAACCATCTGAACTCTCAATCTCTGACTCCGCTGCTTCAGCAACCGCCGCAGCAAAGGCAGATAAATTCCGTCGAAAACACGAGTCCTCTCCCTCCTCCTCTTCCTCCAAGCTCTCCAACGATGCCGATGTAGTTGTCACTGGAGCCGGTCGTTTCTGACTGCGAGATCGAGGACCAACCGGTGCTAATGCCCATGCCGGAGCCTTCATAGGAGGTGTCCATGTCGGAACCTTTACGGGAGGTACAATTACCGGTGAGAGATTCTTTGCCGGGAAAGTATCTCCAATTAGGGAATCAAGTACATCGAAAAACGGCCAGTAATCGGCGTAATCGCCGGATTCAGAAACCCTAGCTTTCTCGATCTTGTACTTCTTTTTGAGCGCGTCGATTCGGTTTTTACACTGAACGTTAGTGCGTCGCGCCTTCTTAACGTGGTTGTGACGGTCGTTGACGGCTTTTGCAATTTCCTTCCAGTGCTTCTTACGGAGGTTGCTGCGGTTGAGCTTCACGTAGCGTTCGCCCCAGGCGTCGATGAGTGTGAATGTGGCTTCCTCTGACCAGCCGTCTTCGTAACCGGTGAGTGAGTCTTCCATGAATCGCTGTGCGGTTGTTTGTTTCTGTTGGAGTAAGGGTTTTTCAAAACGGTGGGGTTGGGAAAGGGCTTAAATTGCCATTTCCAGTTGTTTGTTGGGTACAATACTACTACTACTATTAGCATCGGCTCTTTTTGCTACTACCACTTGACTTAAAAGTAATTTTTTTAATATTTATACATCTAACTGTAAAAGGGTTACGCACTCTCCATCTAAAATAGTTTTACACAATTAATGGGAATGATTTATTTTTCAATGTCATAAAATATAAATAGGGTCTAGTGAAATAATTTGGCATATTACATAATTGTGATTGATTGTCAAATTAGATATTAATATAAAACTTTTTTATATTGTAACTCGTTCTTTATAAAAGAAATTATTAATATTATTTTTAAAACCACGTCATAAAGCCATGAATATATTTTTTCAAAATATATATTAATTTAGTTAAAAGATAATATTTTGACCATTTCTTTTAAAATGTCGTCGTTTTTGAAGTTTTTTTTTCTTCTTTTTAATATTTTTTTTAAAATCTTTCACTTTTTATTGGAGAGTTATAAATATGTGAGACAAATCATTATTTTTACAAAAAAAAAAAAACTTGACAATCAGAAATATCTATAAAAATATGAAAGTGGAGTAAAGAAGTGACTACTCCATTAAGGTATGAGCTACTTCAGTTGTTTGTCTCTTAATAAATTCTACCTTAGAGTTAACAAAAATAACGAGAAATCGTGTTTAATGTATTTGATAATTGACCTAAAATCAAATGCATTGTCCTAAATATTATTAAAGGAATCAATTACTCATTTGGAGTTCGGTTCAAAGTCAACCTTTTCTAGTTTAAGCTTGTGGACCCAATTAATGATAGCTAACAAATCACAAGTTTCACCTTCATTCATGGAACATATCGAAGATATCCAATTTGTTTTTGCCAAAACAATGCTACCAAACTTGTCCCAATTACACATACCCAAACTAAGATAATTTCTATGGCGAGAGAAGTACGCAACAATATTACCTTTCAACCGATCCATAGATGGTTTGATTCACTATAGAGTCCAACCAAAAGCAACTCTGATATCACCATGTTGATTTCGAACCTGTTGAGTCAATCGTCGTCCACGCAACAACTCAAAGCCCCACCTCAAAACTTGAGAAGAGTCATCACTTGTATTTTTTCAATTAAATGTATTTGATAATTGACCTAAAATCAAATGCATTGTCCTAAATATTATTAAAGGAATCAATTACTCATTTGGAGTTCGGTTCAAAGTCAACCTTTTCTAGTTTAAGCTTGTGGACCCAATTAATGATAGCTAACAAATCACAAGTTTCACCTTCATTCATGGAACATATCGAAGATATCCAATTTGTTTTTGCCAAAACAATGCTACCAAACTTGTCCCAATTACACATACCCAAACTAAGACAATTTCTATGGCGAGAGAAGTACGCAACAATATTACCTTTCAACCGATCCATAGATGGTTTGATTCACTATAGAGTCCAACCAAAAGCAACTCTGATATCACCATGTTGATTTCGAACCTGTTGAGTCAATCGTCGTCCACGCAACAACTCAAAGCCCCACCTCAAAACTTGAGAAGAGTCATCACTTGTATTTTTTCAATTAAAGAGAAAGTAGTATAAATATACTCAAATATTAAATCTCATTTTTAGTTAGTTATTTGTTAATTACTCATTCTCAACTATCAAAAGTTCGAAATTTTAGACCTATTTGCTGGCACTAGTGACATTTATTGTCATTACTGAGAACCGACTTTATTACCTTTATCAAATATTTTATATCACTTTTCTCGTTGGATTTCTCCAACTTTTACCATAAGAAGTACTACTTTTCAAATTCATTAAAATCTACTACTTAAAAAATCTAAATAAAACTAATGAATTTTAATGATGAGATAATCAACATAATTCTCTCATGTTAACGATGAGAAGATCCAAATCCCCCTCCAATGCTTGTGGGAAACCCAACGACAAAGTCGTGCAATTGTGGTTGGTGTTTTCTCTAGGGATGTCTTTGTTTAATGCTTGTGGGAGTTCCAAATGTCCCAAGTCGAGGATTCATCTATTGTGGCCATTTCACGGGATTTGCTTGGCCATTGGGTCGCACCTCGATGGGTTGCACTTCGATGGGTTGCACTTTATCAAAGGATATTGCCCTTCTCGGTTAGCAACTATGTTGACTTAACTGACACAGGGTGGATAGAGATTGCAATAGGGTATTTGAAGCTGATTAAGTTCTTATGTACAGTTATCGCATATCAATGATAAAAGGTTTAGGGCCTTGATTTTTTATTTTTTGCTTTACGAACTTAGAAGGTTGGACTGATTAAGTTCCATATGTATGGTTGGCGCTTCAATAATTTGGATAATTGGATTAAACATGTTTGTTATTGTGGGAATGGAAAACGGATTGGGAGGGCAAAAGTCAAAAGAAGAGGCGAAGATGCATCATCATTATCATCTTGGTGCATTGTTGTTTCATGCAAATCAAATAGAATGGATACTAGTACAGTGACAATTGGGACAAACTATGATATCTTTCTCTTTGGACATGTCCAATTTCGGAGTTGAGAATAAATCATGCTATTTCAGATCAGAAATAAATTAGTTATTTTCATATAACTCAGCAAATAAGTGAGATGTATTGAATTGATCCTTCTCATTACCTCAAATAGAGATAAGTTTGCAACACGGGTAGGACAACAAGAACAGTGTCCATTTATATTTCGGAATGTTCTGAGAACAAAATTCACAGTATCCACAACATCAGCCGATAGATAACACAATGTAACAACTCTACCCAAAGTTTATTATGTACAAAAGATAAAAAGATTGTGTCAACAAATAGAGTACTCCATGTCCACCAAACGAGAGAGAATCTCATCACAATTTGGCCGCTCGTGTGATTCTGCCCAACAGTCTGTAAACAAAAATAAAAAATAAAATGATTAAGTTGGATAGAATGGGTCTAAAGTTTGTCATCAAAATCAAAATGTGATAAAAGAAAAGTTGCGGAGACCTGAAATCAGCCTGCCTAGTGGGCCTTCAGGAATCTCTAATCTGGAACCCTCATTAGCAACAGAATAAACCACCTGGTCAAGAGAAAAAATGATTTTTTTTATAAATGAAACGTATAATAGAAATAGAAAACACAGTCGAAAATGAATAGATTATCAGTTGAATATACCCTCTCAGGTGGTACGCCTTCCCACGGTCTGTTCAAGGTGCACAGCTCCCACATTATCACCCCAAGGCTAAAGATATCACATTTTTCAGTGAATGGTTCATTTCGGATGAGTTCAGGAGCCATCCATTCTGGAGTTCCGGCCGACGAAGAATCTTTGATTGGAGATTCTATCATTATTCTTGAAAGCCCAAAATCACAGATTTTCACGGTCCAATGCTTGTTCACTAGACAATTTGCACTTTTCAAATCACGGTGAACAATCTTCATACGGTGTATGCACATCAAACCCCTACACATAACCAAGGTGTTCGTATCGATGCTGACATATCTAATGTAATTTCCAATACCGTAAACAATTGAGTGATGAAATTTTGAAAAGACGTAATAGATGGTCTAACAACACAATTTCAATTGAACAAATATTGGCTTGACTGAAATGGTAGATTGTCTGGCATTTGATAATGTAACGCCCAAAGTTTCTTATTAGCAGTAAATTATGATCACCTTAATCCAATTGAAATCAGTTATAATTACTTGATTTCATACGATCCAACAAGACACTGTTTCATATTACATGTTGACAAGACAGTGATTGATATCGTGTGATGAACAACAATCAACTCCGAATGCACCTTTTCAATTATTCCATTGCTCTATTTTCATTCTTCTAAAGCAGGGATTCCACACAGGCTGCAAATAGTTACTTGTTAACTCTATATACACCTTATTTGGGTATACTTTTCTCTATGTGTTGACATATGACATAAACCACTTATGGGTTCCCTATGGTTAAGTTTTTTGTTAATTACTAGTATCAAATTATTAACTTAAGCATTATACATAACATATATAATATATTTCAAGCCATGTTGCATTGTGTCTCTAAATCTTAAATCTTACATTTGATAAGATTTACAGTTCACAATTTGAACCTTGATTTGTTGTTAAAATAATGAAAAAGAAAGAAAATAAGGTCATGGAACACAGACAATAACGGCAGTTTCTCGTGTGAAATTGAATGGACAGGAGGGAACTTATGAGATTGATTGGAAGACATTGAAGCAGTAATAGACTGTAACATCTGTTTAGCGTAAATGCCAATGAAGACAACAAGATTCTGAAAAAGTAATAAGTATGCACAGTCGTTGTAATACTTACTTGCAGATGTCACGCAACATCTTAAGTCTTCTCCGCCAACTGAGCTTTTTCTTCTGACCACTCAAATGTATCAAGTAATACAATGATCCCATCTCCATATATTCCGTAACCATAGATAAACGAGGAGGCTTTGTGCATGCACCAAGAAATAAGATGACTGCATACAATTTCATCACTATATAAATAACACCTAAACTGAAAGAAAAGATGCTACGTCATATACTTATTTAACCTAAGTTGCATTTATTTTTTTACTTATCAGTAAGGAAGATTCTACTACAGACAACAATTGAGAAGCCCTTAAATAAATTACCATATGTATAAAACGAATATCCAAGATCAATGTGAAATCCAAAACTATAGAAGTAAATAGTTAAAATGTTGGAGAATACCATTAGGATGTCGGAGTCGGCTGGATGAAAACAAAACACAAAATAAATAAAAAAGAGAGTCAGAAAATGTTATACACAGCACAAAAAGGTTAACAAACCGCACGCATATCAACAACCAAATACCTCAGAATAGATATTTCATTGCAGAAATCTTCCATGTTTTCAGCAGTTAAATCTTGCTCTAGAAAAACCTTGATTGCAACATCAGTGCCATTCCATATACCACGGAATACTTCTCCAAAGAAGCCTGAAAAAAGAAAAATACGTAAATGATCAAACAACGATTAACTATTTCATTACTAGATCATCCCTCAAGAACCCTTGAATTAGCAATTGACCATGTACCATAAAACGATATGTTTTATTATTATATTATTAGATTCTAACACTCAAAAACCTTGTATCCTGATTTGTGAATTTGTAGAAAGTAGCAAGAGCCAAATAATTAATATAATAGCTTATTTGTAAAACAATATCCTCAATAATAAGAATTACAGGATTGGAATCAATAGAAATTATGGGATTTTAGATAAAGAGGGGACAAGAAAGAATTTAAACTTCGAATTGTGGTTATGGTTTGATTATTCAGAAGACAATGTACTATCCTTATTATTAAAATTATTTTCAGTATGATCCTAATTAAATAGTAATGGAATTACAAGACTCCTAAACCCTAATCCTAATAAAATCAGGAAAGAGATTTGAAATATAAAAAAATGTGGAAAACAAATATTTAAGGAGATGTTTTCAATATATTCTACCACACCTCAAATAAAGCATACTAAACTTTAAAAGGAAATATAATTTGGGCTCCTAAAACATGGTTGAAAAGGCTAAATGTAACGGTGTGTATCATGGCCGCTGAATCAAAAACTTTACGGTTTAGTGGCAGATTCTGGTCTCGGGGGTAGTGGTTTATCCAGATAAGGTCATCGGAAAATTACCAGAGACAGCGGACAGTGGTCAGAAGCAGCAACAATGGCCAGAAGAGACAGGTAGAACACTTCTGAGAGTAGATGACGACAAAAAAAATAAATAAATAAAACTCTAGAGGAAATTTGAAATTAAGAATGTGGGTTCAACAAAGAATTCTAAATACAAGTATACAATTTAGGAATGGTCTCAAAGTAGGAAAGGCCTCAAATTTTCAGAAACACGGTAGCAGAATAGTGATATGATAGGCCAAAGAGGACCGAACCAGACTCTACATACCATGTTGAAGTATGGGTTTTAAGTAAAAAAGGAGATAAATAATAAGAGCTTGAATAACTCAATCTTGAATAAATAGGAAAATCAGGAAACAAATCATAACAATTATTAATAGGTAAAATAAAAACTAATCCTGAGGAGGTGCTTGTTTCAAGATTGTGAAAATAATTCCCGAGAATGTGGAGGTTAGAAATTTGGATTCTTGTGTTTGTTACAAAGTTGGAAAATTTATTCCCAAGTGTAAAATATTGTCAGGAACAAAACAACTACCACTTTCCTATATTTTTATACCCAAGGAAGAGGGTCGAGAAAAAGTTTTCAGAAATGTCATACTCGTAAGGATGAGCCAAAAAACTTTTTCTAAACAATACCCAGGAATAAGATTCCCAATGTTATTTCCCACGAAAGCTATTTTCAAGAATAAATATCCCAACCACGAAACAAACGCCCCTTAAGTGATAATGTAAGATACTCTAAGATTATAAACTGATCTTAGGAAATAAACTAAGATACTCTAATGTAATATTTTCTTATATTCTAACACATTTAATACTGAAATTTTTTAAGGCTGCAAGTCCACTTTTCTAATTCTAATTGAAATCGAATTACTGAAAAAATTGGCTTTTACTGTCAGCTGCGACAGATCTGGATCCGATTTGTCGCAGATCTGCCGCGACCTAGCATGGAAAGGTTGAAATTCAACCCCATCCAAAAATTAGCATCGTGTGGTTTTGCCTGAAACTGTGATTCAAAATCATCTCCACAATTCAACAGCAAAACTTAAACGTGCAAAAAAATTGCATCATATGCCATACAAATTATATCTAATTGCACTATTTGGAAATCATTTCTTTTGATTTTGATAACCATGAGAGTTAAAACGTACCTATTCCAACACGAGTTCCAACAGTTAATTCTGAGAAGTCAATATTCCATGCTTCATATGGCAATAAAGGTTTGTTATTGAACATTAGAGATTCAAGTACTTTATTCCAGGTCGACTCCATTTCATCATTCACTCCATATCTTGATAGTTCGCTTCTCTCAGAAGCTTGACTTCTATAGTCATGTGGTGAAGATGGTAACGACATTGCCTTTTGTGATGTTAATTGGTCACGCTGAAAAGAATATAAGGTGGACCTTTCATCATGACCATCTAGATGGAAATTCGACACCTGCCATTGCAAAATGAGAATCACATGTAGAATGTGGTAGATATTTATGTGAACTGAATAAAGAAAATAACCCTTCTCAAAAACAAAAAGACAAAGACAAACTGCATGTTTAAAGAGAATGGCTAATCCAACTTTTTAAAGACCACTACAATAATCGATAGTAAATGACAAACATAATTCACAAGACACTAACTTCAATACAACCGTGAATTTTAAACGGGCTTAGGTAAAAAATATTTGAACTCTTAGAATTATTATGTGTTGAGAGAAAAGAGAAACAAAAGGCATATGATGAATCCCCCTCAAAGATTTAGTATAAGTGTAGAGTTTTGTCCATAGAGAACTAGTTTTCTTTTATTTAATCTTGAAGGATAAATAACAAAATGTCTATTAAAATGACTGTAATGCATTCTTTTCCAGGAAAACGAAAGAAAAAATGTCTTAGAATTATGACATCATACTGCTCATTCTTGATTTAAAACCCTATAAGTGATGCCAAAGGTCTTTTCTGTTATAAATTTTTCCATGGTACCAGATCTTTTTTTCTCTATTTTGGAAGATATGATTAATCACCAGATCAATGCCATATATCCTTCAAATGTCCCTGAAATCCATCATTTCGGTATCTGTTCTCTCAAGTACAGTTAAAACCTAAAAAAAGTATTATTGTATTACAGTAAACTTTGTAGCATATCAATTGGCAGATGTCATCAGGACTACCAAGAGTCCAAACAATAGATCAAACATATATAGTTTGGAAACAAGACAAAAAAGAAATGTTTGATACGAAGCTGAAGATTCACGGGCAGAGTGAAAAGGTTGCAACAAAAGCATACCCAACGTTACCAAAATAGAGAAGACATACATTTTTCTGAAGATTTGCATCACTACTATTGTTCGGAGAATGGGAGAATGAGTTATCATCCCCTCGTTCTCTCATAAGACGATTTTGCTTTAGTGTTTCATTCATTGCCCGTACAGCCCTACAATAAATAGATCATGAGTTATCACAGTATTTGAAATACTTCAAGCCCACAGATAATACAATACGCAATTAACACAACAAATAACCGTGCATGTTGAAAGTTTGAAATAAAGGATCATCAATGCACCTGACATAAGTGTGTATTGTAATCATGCACTATCTGCATTAGTTATTTAACAGATAAAATAGCAAGCCTCTACTCATTAAAATCTATCAAACTAATTCATTTATAAGTTGAGCTAACTACAAGCAAAGATTAACTAATCAAGGCATTGTGACCCAAAGCATTTTTTATTTTCCATGCCAGTATTTTATACTAAATGTGGAAGGGTACATGGCACAAGAATGAGGAATCCTCTAAAAACAGAGATTAAAAAAGAAAGGGAAGAACAAATAAAAACATATTAGGTAAAGAAAATTCTTGCAATGAACTTTTAGCTCAATTAACACTGACCCACTTGGATGTGCAATAATATTAAAGGTCTGATCCTCTACTAGGCCACCTATATGACCTACCAAGTGCTTGCACATCCAGTACTAAAACAATGTTGTTTTGTATGAAATCAGGAGATAAATATTTTCATCTAAAATCTCTATTATTGCATTCAAGCCAAATACACTGCACATCACAAAATGCAAGCTCCTAAGTGCCTTGGTGGAAGTACAGTAAGAGGGAGGGTCAGATGTACTATGCAGCCATAAGTAGAGAGACAGTTCAGTGAGAAAAACTGTCACATGCAAGCATCATCGTCATTTCACAAGGCTCCACTTTTAACAGGGCTAGTTTAAATAATTAGGTTTACATGGAACTTCATTTACCTATGAATTTTGAAACTACCAAAGAACACAAAGAAAAGCCACAAATGAATAATATCCGACTTCAAATGGCATAAAACATTATGTATGCTCATATGTTATGTTTGCACCAGCCTCCAAGTGGCCGAAATTTTATGAACCTACTAGATAAATCAAAATAAATAGTCCTGACCTAAGCATCTACAACCATTCATGAGACTCAAGAATCTGTTTTAAACTAATCTGTTGAATGAGAGAAAGTAAAAGAGAAACGTATGATGAAACCGTGTGTCTGAACTACACAATGAAGTCCGTTTTATATAGGCTCAAGGCAATAAATACAAAAATAAATATATGAGATAATACTATCCCTATTTACATAATATCATATGCAATAAATACAAAGATCATAAATGTATTTCCAACACTCTTAGTGAAGACATTTGCCAATTGATCATTGGAATTAACAAAACTAGTAGTGATGTCGCCTGATTCGATCTTCTTCCTTACAAAGTTACAATCTATCTCAATAAGTTTGGTCTTCTCATGAAAAACCGGATTAGAGGCAATATGCAATGTTGCTTGATTATCACAAATTAATGTCATTTGTGTTGTCTTTTCAAACTGAAGCTCTTTGAATAGCTGTTTCAATCAAATGAGCTCACAAATCACTAATGCTATAGCCCTGTATTTAGCTTCAACATGGGTCTTGCAACCACACTTTGTTTTTTACTCTTACAGATGGTAAAGGAACCAATTCTCAGGTACCACTACTCTGAAGTGCACACATCTCGTCAATCATTGTTTGGCTCCACTCTGAATGGTATCTAGAGCCTATTTCGATCCTCCTTGAACAGTCACGCCACTATTCCGCCATCAAGTTCCCAAGAGTTTGTGAATATTATAATAGTTTCTCTTTTCTAATATGATACCCTCCGTTTTGACATTCTCCAACACTTCTTTGTCAGTATTCCAGCATAACCCACCATTATCGGAAAAAAATTCGGCGAGTTTTCCTATGAGTCGCCCCACTGCAGGCCTTGTCTCCTCCGATCTTCCCTATACCGAAAAATTTGTGGCCAAACTCGTTGCCAACCACTACTTTCTCCTGCGACATGATCTCACGCACTACCGTCTCCACCGTGTGTCCCGACACTGCTCTAGTTACTGCTTGGACTGCCTATCTTGCCTCAGCCTCATGGTTTCAAATCTGCCCTTACTTTCTAATTTTGATCAAAGGAACTATATGTTCTTGTTCAAACAGTCCTTATCTCTCCTTGGTGTACAATTATTCTCTCTTCGACGGTTCCAACACCGGTGGGTCATATTTTCAACATGTCTTCAAATTCTCCGTTGTCTCATCCTTCTGGAGTGTTCAAAATTTCTTTTGTCGTCATTCACTCAGTCGGTCGACACTTTCGTCGTGTTTCACTCAAGTTGTGCACATTTAGTGTGCTTCATCTGATGTTTCCCTTTCTCTTCAATGTGTTTCTCTCTGCATTATGATGCATTGGCATGTCATTGTCTTTGTCCCAGATGTATTGGTCTCACCTCCCACTCCCCAAAGCCGTTATTAGACTTAATTTCAAATTAAAATATTTTGGGTCTCCGGTATTATTAACGTTAAGCTTCCAAATGCAATTTTTAGAAAAATGGGTTGTGCGTTGTTTAATTGCTTGCTATGAATTTCCCTCATGCTAATAATCATTCCAATTATCTGGCTAAGCTATATTTATAGCAATTCTCTCCGACTTCACCTACATCCCTCAGTTGTCTTTCCATCCATTTTTATTATCTTGCAGAGCAATGCATTGTTTTCTTGTTACAAGCTAAAGCTTAGTAAGCTTTAAGGGGGAGTGTTAGAATATTATAAAATATTTGATATCTTTTATATTATATTAGAGTATCTTGAGTTATTTCCTATAATTAATTTATAATCATAGAGATATCTTATAATATCTCTCATTATTAGGATGATTTGTTCCTGATTTAGGATTGAATCTATATATCTCTATAAATAGAGAATACTATTGAGTCTTTTCTATTAAGTCAGCATAAAACATAATATTCAAGCTTTGATACCATGTTGAATGAGAGAAAATGAGAGAGAAACCTATGATGAAACCTTGTGTCTGAACAACACAACGGAGTCTATTTTATATAGGCTCAAGGCAATAAATACAAAAATAAATGTATGAGATACTATCCTTATTTACTATGATATGATATGCAATAAATACATAGATCAGTTTGAAATTAGGAACAGAATCTGTTGTTGACCTGTTGTTGACCCAACAGAAAACTCAATTAACTAAAAGAGAAAAGGAAAACAAACCTCTTAAACTTGAACAATCTAATGCAGAAGATAACAGGAAAGGAAAAAAAAATTATAAATCAAAAGTTGATTAACTAGGTACGTATGTAGGAGCATATTTAGTGAACGGAATGATCCAGAAATTATCATCATTAACACATCAAGGAACTGACATGAGCATGCAAATGTCCAAAAAATAAAAGGAATCATGTGGAAGAAAACTAGCTAAAACATGAAAAAGCGGCATTTTACACAAACATTTCAAAGACAACAGAATGCAAACCAAAGACAATACACTCCACAAAAAAGCAAGTACAAATACAGAAGCATCATGGAACAATGATCAACCTTACGATATCATCCCCGATTTCTGGCGTAATGCTGATGCTTCTTCGTCGTATCCTACGAGCTGCTGATGATGATGCACCATCTGATCTACAGCTGGATCTGAGAAATGAATTAAGACCTTATAAATCATTTATTTAAAATATGAGACAGTAAAGAACAAGGACCAAAAAAATGCTAGATAATTCCGCAAATGCTTATAGCAAACAATAAACAAGAGAAAATGAAGTAAATGTCAGCCAACATGATTTTATATTCCTTAAAATCCCATCCAATTTAACAAATCTATTTGAAGAGGAAAGACACACACATCAAGGAACATAAATATGAAAACAATGTCTCAAAGCAACAACTTGAACAACAAATTTATGAGCAGAGAAAAACAAGTCTAGAGTGATGGTAATTCAGATTATTACAATTTAAGTCTTTATTTTTTCTACTTTAGCTTTAGGTGTTGTCAGTTTTTATGGCAGTACTTCAGACTTGAGCAGATACACACTGAATGTGAAGATATTAAAGATTAAACACACAAACTTATCCAAAGTTTTTAAGCAAGATTCTTACCAATTCACAATTTTTTTGTGGCATCTAGCAAAAATGCAAATAAATACAACATCAAATCTACATATTCCATAGCGCAAGTATATTCCCAACAAACCAAAATAGTACTCTCATGTCTCATAAATTTGTCTCAGTGAATCTCGTCACAAATTTATCTTCAATGAGTTTGATTATACCTCAAGTAGCAAATCAATTGATAAAGGACTATGCAAACGCATTGTGTATATTACTATGTTTGCATCATACAATTAAATATCAATTATCAGTTTTTTTATAATAATCAGTTATCACTTAACACCATGTCTTACCCTAGAATGAAAAAGGAAATAGTCATAACATCAGGTATATAAATTGATTATTAGTTTCATAAGAACAAAAAAACAAAAGCGAAAAACATGACATGGTAGTACAAGCTTGGGTAAAGAAAAGTTTATTAGCAAAGTTCTTTTCAAAACATAGGAAGAGTCAAAAAAGAAATTGTGGCTAATGAATATAGTGCGTGTTTAGTTGTCTTTGGAAAGTTTCAAGGTATGTATGGGCAAAAGCTTATCCTTACTCTCTCGTAGCTTTTGCCAAAAAACCCTAGTTTGGAAATTCCAAACAACAAACCAAATACACTTATATGATGCTGACAAAAACATGCAAAGCATTATAAACTATACAGACATAATAGAATATACACAAACATTTAAGGAACCTAAAGGTAAAAACCTTGATGTAGCCTGGTCATCAGCAAAATCTCTAAAGTCTGTCCTATCACCACTAAGCATGGACCGTGCACGTGCTCGAAATGATGGATGTTCTGGACTGCAAAACCAGAAATATTTCAAACATAAAAAGATGACAGAACATAAATTTACAGAACATAAATTTTTTAATTAAGTTAGAGCATACAATTTGGAGATTGTTTAAATACCCTTGCTATATAATATGCAAAATGACAACATGTACATGAAAAAATTAAGAAGCCAATTGCCATGTTGTTGTATTGTAACTAGAAATATTTGGGGGGGGGACTATACTATAGAGAGATAGAGAAAGTAAGGGTATCATCGACCCTTAATTTTATGAGTTAAGATTATGATTCCTCCTTTGAATCAAACTAATGGTGAATGATACACCTTTACTTGCTTAGTTTAGAAATAAGCTCCTTTTATAGAAGCCTTATCCATCCAAATGGATTCACAATAAATTTAAAGTTATGTATGATTTGGAGATCGTTTAGATACCAATGCCACTGAGTTGACAAAATTATAACATATACATAAGTCAGTTAGAAAGACAAAAATGGCATGTCTTAGCATCAATTTGTAGTGTCAACAATATCTACAGCTATGCCTTGTAGTGTCAATTGTCAAACACTCTAGGCTCTAGCTTATCAACAGTATAAAACTTCACATGCTGATAGAGACCAGGAGAAAAAGAGCAAACCAGAGTCAAGAAATACCCATACTGTCATCCAAGATAAGTTAAAGGCTTTATATAATTAATCACACTAAAAGCTTCTAAGAATTATGATTGACGAGGCTAAAAAAACCAAACCAAGGTCAGGAATAATACAGATCATGTGTACTGAATCTAAACCTAACAGATGTCTACTCATCAGTCATCAGTCCAAAAAAATAAAAGGAATTATGAATAACCTTGAACTAGCTGTCCTCTGTTCAGCAATGATCTTTCTCCGACTACGCCGACCAAATGCAGTTGCAATATTGGGTTCACTATGAGACAAACTGAGATAATTGACAGAACCATTTAACAAGAAATAGTTGGTACAGTGCATGTTTTAGAGATTCTAGTCAAACAAAGTTTCACAATTGAATAAAAAAGTTGACCCTAACAATAGAAAAACTATATGTGGAGACATCTGCTACTGAGATGAAAACAATGGGAAAAGACCAGCATGAAACATATCTGGATAAGCAATGGAAAGTATTACCTCAAACTGCTATTTGATCGTAACATCATATTTCTTAGGGAAAGTCCTGTTACATTTGAAGATACTTCAAATCTTCTATGGAATTGAAGGTTTTCCTCCTTCTCAGCACTGTAAGAGGGGACAAAGAAAACCAATACCAATCAGTGGACAACTCTATTAGCTGGAAGAACAGCTATAATGATAGAGGCCTAATGGTTCTGTACATATAATCTCACAATTCACTTCTTATCGAGAATAAAGGAAGGTTATATTTGACTAGATGTGCAGTATAAGATCAACTGGACAATTGTATGGTAAATGCAACACTAGAAGTTGAAATAAAAAGTAGAAGGCAGAAGGACTTATGACTCTTTTAGGCATCTGAGTTTCACTAAATTCTGATTTTGCTCCACATATTCTCATTTGCAACTGTGTTATCCTCAATTATTAAACACTTATTTGATATAATTCATGTCCCCCATCAGTTTGATTTAGATGTTTTCGTTTTGCTTCACATGTTCTCTTTGTTATTGAATTTGATGGTTTGGAAACTATGTAGCACAATCGCACATGCATCTACCTTAATCTAACAAGAGAGATTAATTGTAGCAATTGAATAACTACAACAACATTGTACAATTGAAATTAGGGGGACCAAAATCAAACTGAAGGGGAACAAAACTCTAGTAGGCCCAAGCAAGCAACAATAGCAACAGTTTTCAAACATGTTAGGAACTAACCTCTCTGAAACACCAAATAAAGGACTGTTTGGTTCTAACGGCGAATCACAAGAATCATTTTCTGCTGAATCGCTCTCTCCTGCTGCGGATATATGACTCATGAAAACTGCTTTGGTTGATTTTGGTAACAATTGACCCGGAAATCGCATAAGATCAACCAGCATTTCCACCGAATTTAATACAACTATCACAGACATATGCTTGTATGAATCTACACATTCAACAGCCCCATCATTTGGCAAGCCCTATAAAGAGAACAACGGTACAAGACATATTCTTCAAAAATTAGATAATGATGATGAACAAAATTGAATAACAAAAACAACAACAACAAATCAAGTCCTTATCTCTCTAGGTAAAAAGAGAGAAGTTAACTAGTAAACAAGATTGAAAATTTACTAATAGTTCTTTTGACACACATTGTAAATATGCAACTATATTGAAACAATAGCAAACTAGCAGGAGAGAGTATACTGAGTATCACACAAAAATTAAGTCCGACAACAGCAATCAGAGCTTACCACCATGAGCCTGCTTTCAAGACCTACAGTATCAGCTAATACTTTAAATAAGATAGCTCGAGGACGGCATGAACCATGCTTTATTTGCCCCAGCATCTGGACACCTCGATTCTCAAACATGTGAGAGGTTTCATCGAGTGCAGCTTTTGCTGGACTTTCCACACTGGATCGCTTATAAAAATCAGAAACCTGTCCAAAAATAGAGGTCGGAGAAAAATGCAAAACACTTATAAATATGCTTAGCAAATAAACTAAATCATAGATGGAGGCAATTAAAAGAAGGTTATCATGTGAATGATTTAATCCCTGTAATGCCCACCAACAGACTTGGTACTGATAATAATAATAATAATAATAATGAAATGTTTCTTCAAATCAAAGTTGCAGCTGGCTAAAACTGGAAAGCAAAAAAATAACTCAGCCCAGCCAAAAAAAAATCTAAAATAAAAATGTTCTTGGAAAATTCTATAACTGATTCTATGACAATTATGGAAATCATTTGACAACTTAATTAAATGTATTAACAACATACAATTAAGTTATAAAATACATTCTTGTATAGTGAAAAAAAATAAACTTATCTGACAATGACAACAAGGCAACAAACATATATTAGGACATCCTCGTATACAACATGAGCTGCACATTAAAATATAAAAAATATAGTAAATACATACCAATCCAGCTATCTTCTTAATTATTGCAGCTGGATTTGAGTTTAACCCTTTAACTAATGTCACAAGCAGTTGCTTCAACATGGATAGTTTTTTATCTTTCACTGAATCCACGAGAATGATATCAGCCTTATAACCCTCTCCACCCAAAGCATGAAGCTCGTCCAAGGTAGGAATACTATCAAAAAGTTCCTTGAGTCTTGTCTCCTGCACATTATCATTAGATTAATTAATGACAATATAATGAGATGGAATAATTATTATAGCACATCACGATCCGGGACACCACCAAAAAACTCAAACGACATGTGCAATGATCCATGAATGAGTAGAGGTTATTGAACAACATTGTAACGCTCAAAGTAAAAAATGGCATGTACAGCTGAATATTCAAAAGAACTTTACAAACTAGATAAATTTAATAGTGTGCTGAAATATGATCAGCTTCCATTACGAAACTTCACCTGATTGACAGTACCATTGTTATTGTGGTCCATCGTCTGAAAATTTTCGGAACAATACTTCCACATATAATAGACTTTGTAATCAGAGCCATATTCAAGAATATACTGAATTTCCTGTTCGTACAAAATTATACCATCCTTTCTTTAGCAATCAATGACACTCTAATGATATGAAAACACCAACTACTTTGCACATGATCAGACATACATTTGGCTCGCTGTAACCACCGCAGTTAATATGTTCTGTTAAGCGACAAAAACTTAAGCCTTCTCATGTGCACTGTACCTTCAGCTCAACTAATTATAAACATCTATTGTCAACGACCACCTACATTTGTATAAACAAATAATTATACCAAGTAGCTGCAGAAGATCGCTAATGCTGTTTCCACAGACTATATGATCTAAACACTTACTTGCCTGTACTCACCTAGGTAGTTAATCCCAGATAGCGGTGCGTCGCGGCCAACCCCAAAAGTGGGATAGCGGGATAACACGTTCCGGGATAGGCGGGATAGTTGCTATTTTTTTGAACAAATTACATGAATAATATTATATAAACCTATATTTAATGCAAAATTAACAAATGACTCAAACTCTGAAACATTCATAACTAGTAATAAGAATTTACAAGTCTTACTCTTAGTCATACATTGAAATACAAACAAAAGTCAAGGAAATAAAGATGATCCATATTGAAGTCTTTAACACACTAATAAAATAACTAAATATTAAAACTCACATGCATGTTCTAGCATAGGAATCAAAGATAAGCATCATCTTCATTAGCATATTCTACTTCTTCTTTTTAGGTGAAAGTAGAAACAATAAAACACAGAAGGAAGAAATAATAGCCGGATTTCGCTGGGAAACGTTAGGATTAACTACGCCGGGATAACGGGATCTCGCCTCGATCTCGTCGGGATCTTGTTTCACGCTATCGCGGACACGCCGTCGCGGTGAGGCAATGTACCGCACCGGGACAGCGGGATCTCGCCGGGAAACGCTGGGATTAACTACCTAGGTACTCACAAAAGTCATTGTTCTTATAACACTCATAATATATTTATATATATATAAATATATATACACACAAAGAAAGAAAAAACTTCGGTTCCCAGAGGAAGTCTTTTTTTTTTGTTTGGTTAAAAAGAATTGTTGAGTCTCACATCGACTAGAGATAAGACCTAAGCGATGCTAATGAAGTTTGGGCAATTCTCACCTTACAAATCGGTTTTATGAGGATGAGTTAGTCCTGGAGTCCAATTCTAAGTTGTTATCAGAGTTCATCCTAAATTTGTTATTGGTCCAAGATCTCTATTATTCCACGCACATTTGCTCACGCTCCAGATGTGCAAACCTTTGTGCGAAAGGGTGTGATAGATCCTTGTTATTCCACTCACAATAATCCACACTTCAAATGTTTAGTCCTAAGTGTACATGTATTGAAAATCCTCCATTGATTAGAGATATGACCTAGATAGTGCTTTTAATTGTTGGGTGGTCCTCACCTTACAAGTCAATTTTGTGGGGAGGAGTTAAGCCTAAAGCTCAAAATCTAAGAAGAATTTTTACATTAAATAACTTTTAATTGAACCTCAGCCTCATCTAATCGCTAAAGTTTTTAGGTGAGTTGGCCCTTGAAAGAATTAATACGAATAAACAAAGAAGATCCCTTTCCTGTTTTGTCATTGGTGAGGCTGCAAGGGGTCTATGAAACCTTTCGCATGCAAAATAAAACATAAGTTCTGTTAGAATATATTTAGATTAGCTTTAGATTGTCTCAGTATGTATTGTGAAATCAGATTGTCATCTAATTGAGAAAGAAATCTAAGGAGATGTTTCTTAACTTCATTATATTTTCCTAATTTTTTTCTTATGTAATAAGGGTTAATACTCTTACTGTAGCTAGTGGGTTTGGGCTTTGTACTAGTAATATTAAGCTAGTACTTGGATCCTTGGGTTAATTTTGACACCACATCATAATGCACAGCACCATATCTGTTATGAACTCAAGAAGTGAATTCCAAGAATTTAGAGGAAGAACACTAATATTTAGAAAAGAGAAAGAAATAATAGGAGAGAATCTCTCCAAATAAAAAGATACACGAGAGCGGATACGCTCCTACAATAGTTTACACCACTCAATTTCTAATTTTGCAAAAGATGATTTCTAAAGGGGTGAAAGTCTCTATTTAAAGACTTCCAATACATTAGGATAGGGATTAGGTCCAAGGTAACCAACTAATAACAGAAACACCAGAACAGTTACACCTATATAACTAATAACAACCTAGGAACACAACTTCAAACAAACTCCTAATTATCACTATTTCTATATCCTAACAATATCAATCTAAAATCTAAATAGACAGTGGCACTGAATTAAGAAGGTAATGTATATATCAATCCTCACCGGAATAACTGAATAAAAGCCATTTGGTATTGGTTCTGAAAGCATTCCAGTGCGCCAGAGAATTTGTGATGCTTTCAGAGGTGACAAAACATCTTCATCAGAGAGTCTAAGAGATCCTTTATTATTTACTGTCTCGTCTTGAGAATCCAAAGCAACAGATCCAAATTTTTCAACAAAATCTGAAGGCCACCATGATACGTTAACATTAGATGGCCCTTGCTCTGTCGTCCCTGCATCTTCTCGTGTCTCCTCCATGTTCTTATATATTTGGAATGAAAAACCATTTCGCCACACTTGCTAACCCATAAGAAACATATTCAAGCTAAAGGAAGTTCTTAAAATACAAATTATTGAAAAATATCTTCAGTAGCTCCAACTGTTTCAGGCTGGAGGCCATGTAACCTGCATAAGAAAATAATAAGGTATTATAGCATATTAAAATGAAGCAACAAAATTAGCAATGTAAGGGGATGAAATGAAAATATTCAAAATCATTACATGATGCATTCACTACCAAAAACCCGGTAAAATCATCAAACAAGAATAAAAGTAGCAAATATGTTGAAATTGTCCTGGCTCCCTGCATATGAATCCAGGGACACCAATGGGACAGACACTAAAATGATCCCAAAAGCAAGCACACAAGATAAATTTCAGAAATGATGTTATCACGATCACTTAGAGCTGTGCAAGTAGTTCCATTTCCAATAAATCATATTCATTGGTACGTCGCCCACAAACACCAAATACTAAACCTATATAAATGTATTCAACCCTCGATGCCTCAATCTCAAATGGAAATAGAAATTTGTATTAAATTAAAGCCCACTACCAAGACATTCTATAGACAACTTCCGACTTAACACTTTCCCATTAATAACAAATGCACACAAAGGAATCATCATGGCAGAGAACCCCACATCAATTGTGTGGCTGCTGTGACCCATCATATATGAAGAAACTAGAATTCCTAAAGAGCAGAACTTATCTCTAATATTGGAGATGTGGACACAATTATACTGTATAACTGCAAATTTTTCAAATAAAAAAAAAATTGAGAATGTCAAATAACTGACATTGACAACTTTGTGAACAATGTGCTAACTGCAGACCCCTCAACGCCATGTATTCAGTATTTACAATTGTAAATCCAAATGCCATTGAATCCTCATCAGAAAGAACTTAGAACTTCTATATTAGTTTTAAAATAATGTTCTGAATTTTTACGGGTTCATAATATAATCCTCGAAAGTGTCATGGCAAACAGTATTTCAGCCATCTCACATATGGTCAGCAATGGTTTGTTGTATATATTGAAAACATTACAAACATTACAGGCAAATCAGCGAGGTAAGCTCCACAGAAGCAAGAAGAACTCCTTTAACTTAAGAATTAAGATCAAACACTGCGGCCAACACAAACATAGGTTATATTATCAGTATCATTATTACAATTTACAACTCGTTGGCATACAATTATTCACTGCACATCCAAATGAACACACTTGGCACAAAACAAAGGTCTCCAAAAGTATAACTCAATCTCAATGCTTTATTTTGTATAACAAATATATTCTCCTATAATTTGTCTTCTTTCATATAACTTCATTTCAACCTGTATTATTTAATTGATATCCATCATCAATTTTCCTGCTAAATCAACTATTCTCTCCCCATGGTCAACTTTTCTTTCCGTTTTTCCAAATATTCGCTTGCCTTTTATAGTCTACACTGTCAGTTTTAGACAAAACAATAGGGAAAGCTCCAAAAAAAATTAGTGCCATTTCCTTGTATTCGCTTATTAAATTATTACGTATGTATTTCTATAATTCAATTCGATTCACCGTGAACATCAAAAACAGAAAAATAAATAACATTAAAAATACCACCCATGGCACGAGGATAGAACTTGTTACTTCTACACCAAAAACACAACTCGCTGAGCTCAAAAACTGCCTAATATGGAAGTTTGCTCTCATAAGTCCCCAATTAACATGAGAGGCTCTTTTTAGCTTAATGCATTTCTCTGCTTTCTCACTCTGTCTCGTAGTCTTAACAACTTTTCCTCATCAAGCTCAAGCTTCAAGCCGTGGCTCCTTCGGCAGAAAACAAGTTGGTGTTTACCCTTCAATGGATTATGGCATATGCGCCTCTTTTGTTATTGTTTATGGATACAAGTGCCATGAACTTGAGGTAATAAGATCAATACATAAATTCTCAGCAGCTATCAAATTAATCCAACCAAATTTAATTGATTGGATAGACAGAACAGCTGCAGATGATAAATATAACACTTAATTTTGCAATAGTACATATCGAATTAGCATGTACTCTCTCCGTCCCTTTTTATAAACATCCATAACATAATTGATATTTCACATATATATTACAAAAATTTGGCAGTGCAATTAATGTGTATGTGTATGACTATTACTAAATTACTGGAGCCAACTCAGCTCAACAAATTAGCATGTAATCCCTGTATCATTTTTATAAGCAATCATAACATATTTCACATATATAAGAAGAAAAAAAATTGGTAGTGTAATTACTGTGTATGTGTATGACCATTACTAAATTATCAGAGCAAATCAACTCAACTCAATTCGATTCCATTCATTAGAAATCACAAAAATGCGTATAAGATAACCATTGCGGACGGAGAGAACAATGATTGAACTGAGAATGCAGCGCTTAACGAAACACACACAGGTGAATTTGAAATTGCGATAAAATAATAATATAACCGAAAATAGAATGATCCGGAAGATAAAAGGAGTAGTGAATTAACCGTCGTCCTGCAGCAGATCGAAACATTCGAGTCCGAATCTGAGTTCGCGTCCAAATTAATTTGAATCTGTTTTGATCTGTTATAGAAACCGTGGAATGATCATTGCGCCATGTAATACACACCAGAATAGAGAGAGAGAGAGAGAGAGAGAGAGAGAGAGAGAGAGAGAGAGAGAGAGATTTGTTGGGGTTTGGATAGATGGAAGAAGAAGAAGAAGAAAGCGATGGATGGGCTTTTTGATTTGAGGGAGTTGAGAGAGAGAGAGAGGGTCAGGTCACGTGCAGTGCAGTGGGAGTGGGAGAGGGATCTGATCTGATCTAGGGACCTCTCCCCGACAGCCAGCTAGCAAAAGGGTTGGCTCACCAACATCCACACCTTCTTACGCGTCACTCTATACTATTCTCCCTTCCTTCTATTCTCTTTCCATTCAATATTCATTTCATTATTATTAGGTTTTATTTATTTTGTAAATCATTCAACTATTTGATAACTTTTTTCACTAATCCAAAACAATCAAAATTATCCTATTCTCCCTTCCTCTTATTTAAAATTATCCTAATTTTTATGTTAGAGTATAGAGTGCATTAGAGTAATGAAAAGTATGAGAATTTTATGTATTATAACAATTTTAATATAGTATTATCAGATAGTTAATCATTAAACAATAATTGTGATTTTTTTTTAATTTAATTTTTATATTATTTTATTATATTTAAATTTCTTAATTTATTTATTCCAACACTAATAACTTTATAAAATGTATTTTCATTTTGCCATTAAAAAAATTATATTTAATTATAATCAAGTATCAATACATTTTTTAATGCTTTTTGGTGGAAAATATATTTTAATTTAATAATAACAATATATAATATTATAAAACTCACGCGTCCAAGAGATTTTAACTCAATGATAAAACCTTAATTTTATAATACCAACGGATAAAATGGTAATGCAAAACAGTAATGTATGTAAAATAATAAATTTATTTATTTATTTTGCATGTGTAAGTTTTCAGTTTTGTTTTTAAACAGAAAAAAGGTCAGGCGTACGTATGTTGGGTACTACTATATGTACGATTTTGGTGGGACCTTAAGGTCAATAGATTCCAACCAATTACCATTCACCAGAAAAAAATTTGACTCCAACTACTAATTCAAACCTTGATCAAGCTGCCACGCACGTGGGGAATTTATATAGAACCAAGTTAATTGGTTGTCAAATTTGGCATTTTTTTCTCTCATTATTTATTTTATTTTATTTTTATTTTTTACTTCCTCTAAAATAAATATTTATTTAAAAAATTTAATAAATATTTGGTCTTTTAAATTTAAACATTTAATTATCATCGTATGATGACAATCCTTCATTTTCCAAAAAAATCACCTTTAAAATTAAAATGCACTTTTACGTGAAAAATAGTCAACTTATTTAAGGTTTAAATTCAGGTATTCGTCAAATAAACGTCAAAGAGTTTTGCGAGAAATAATTTAAAGAAATTAGATAATTTTATGAATAGAATAAAAGAAAAAGAAAAATAATTTTCAACTTTATTTGAGAGTTATTTAAAATAAAATAATAAAAATAATAATTATAATTAATAATATTTTTAATTTTAAAAATATATAAATTAAAATAGAAATACTATGAATTATTTTAAGTCATATGAAATCCTTCTCCAATACAATTTATCCGTATCACATGAATTTTCCATTATAAAAAACTTTTTCAGCTATTAATTTTCTAAAAGCCGTTTCTTCTCTTTCTAAACTCCTAAGCAAAACGTTTATCTCCAACAAACTTAACAAAAAATAAATACAACATTTATCTTTAAATAAATAAAAACGAGATTAGTACACACAAAAAATGAGTTTTATGATGAATTGGCAGCGAGGCTTTTCTAGTACGGCGAGTGGTATTCTCTTTTTCAATTTCCCCTCTGAACCCATTATATGATACATGTTTTTTTTCCTCTCAAATTCTGGCCTCCAAACAATAGAAATTTTTGTTTTTATCTTTGCCCACTAGCTGTCTATGAGCTGTAACTTTTTAAAGGAATAAATTCCAAAGCAATTGTGTCCAAAGGGGTCTATCATGGTCTTTAGCTTTTATTAACTCTTTTTTTGTTTTCACTTTTGAATACTCAACATTTAGATTTTGACTTATGACAATTAAATTCATAAATGGCAACACTTTCGTCTGTAATAATTGGGACGTCTAAGCATAGGTACCATTGGAAAATGTTATCCTTTTGTGGGGGTGGGTGTCAAAGCCATTTTGCACATGAAAAGTTTGATGTGAATAAAGTCCCTCCGCATATTCCACACTTTCCTTGGTGGTAAAAAAGTCGAAGCATCAGATGCTCAAAACTAGACATGCAGCATTGGTCTTAAGGAGACAAAGATAGTGTTGCTATATGCAATATCTAAAATAACAAAGTAAAGTGAATTTTGTGGAGTAGTAAGATGATTTTGGTGGTTTGAGTGATATAGAAGTCGGGAGTTTAACTCTCGTATTAATAAAACAATAACTAGTTACTAACATTGTTTTTTATTTAAATTAAGGTGAATTTTAACTTCATATGCTTCATGTTTGGTGTGGCACTATATGTTTCAATTTTTTTTTTATCCTATAGATAAAATCATAAATCTTATATAGTTAAATGTGATGGTTTGATAGTCAGTCGATAATTTGGATCAAACTGATTATTGTGACGGGTTTCTTATAAATGATCAAGTTTAGTTAATTTTTGAGTTAATTTGCTATCAGAAAATGTGACATTATAATTGAATTATGAAAAATTATGCGTGATATAAAAATTGTGTTGACAAATGTCATTAGAATAAGAGTTAGTTATTGTAACTATAAGTTAATTAGTTAGCTCTCAAATAACCAAAAAGTTTATCTCGCGTGTGCATAAGCTAACTAACTCGTGTTGTATATAAGCTCGCATTGAGCTTACACTAAGCCAATGAGTTGAAATGCAAATGAGAGTTAGGAAAACTTGGGTGTAATTTGGAATAGAGGTGGAACAAAATCATTGGCGATGGTGAGTGAATTATTCACGATATTCTTTGTATTGACTCAATTCCTGACTTATGAATGAAGTAGATGATGTGGTACAATGTCCCAAAGATGTAGGTCATTTAGATGGCTGAATTCCGTCATCAAACTCATGTGTTTTGTGTTCTTTATGTTCGTTTATAAATTTGCGTGATTGTGGAATAACCGAATAAGCTTTGTGACTATAAGTTTGTTGATCGTCAACTCGTAACATAGGAAGCTGGTAACATTTGACTCACGTGCTGACAAATTGTGTAACAAATTTCTGAAATACATATTTTAAAAATACAATGGAATAACTAAACAACTATAAGTAAAACTCATCATCGCTACACTTTAATGTATGTCATTCCTGCAAGAGTCTACGTCAAAGGAATTATCTAAGTTCATACATCTAAAGAGCTTTAAATTAATTATTTAATGAATCTATTATAAATTAAAAATAATTAATTAATTTTTCAAAAAACAGTAATGAAATATTATTAATATATAATATGATAAATTATTATTAAATACTAATTAATTGATGAATATATTGAGTATTAATAAAATGTCAAATATACTATAATATCTATATCAAATTAATAATCCTTTTTTTTAGGAGAAAGAATCCTAATTTAAGCATATGTAATTTGCTTTGTCCGTCGGTTTCTTCTCTTTTCTTATCAAATCAAATATTGCTTGGTGCTTATCTACAAGTTATGCACTAGATATTGATTTAGTATATTCCTAATTTTACCAGCAAGAAATTAAATTAAAAAGAGGGAGAAAAGAAAAGAGGATTTGCAATTGTTATAAACTTATAACTAATAAAATCACACCCTCAATAACCGAATACATAAACTGGGTTAGTATTTTTGTCATTTTAACTCATTTTTTGGGTGCAATTTACAACCTTTTTTCATTCATGTTGTATCATTTTTATTTTTACGTATCTTCAGCTCATTTTAATCGTGAGATTTGCGTTGTTGTGCGATTCTTTACATAAAAGTTATATTAATTTCAATAATAAAATAAATTTATTGAATTAAATATTTTTATTAATTGTAGTTAATTGAGAAATCATATGAATTGAGATACAATAAATAGAGAATATATTATTGTAAAAAAATAACTGAAGTTGTAAAATTAATTTTAGACAAAAAGAACAGACATTTAAAATGAGACAAAGAAAATATACAATACTCTTTATGTTTCAAAATAGTTGAATCATTTGATCATTGTAAAAAAAAATATATAAACGAAAGAAATAAAATATTTTATCGAATTATTTTTGTTAGATATTAGAACATTATTATTTTTATAAATACATAGTAAAAAAATATTACATTTAAAATAATAAAAATAATATTATCTAAAGAGTATAATTAAAATAATATATTAAAAATGTCATTCATTTTGTACAATATCAATTATTACAGGAATATAATAATATAGTATTTATTATACTCATGGTGATTACGGTGGCGTGGCTTTCTCCACCTTCACTAGCACACAAATGTCCCCTGCAACATGAAAATATTAAATATTGAGAATGTAACGTACATATTTTCATACAAAACTCAAGGCTTCAATAAATAAAGCAGATAAGAGAATAGAGGAATTTACTCACCTCTACAACCAAGCAAGCAATAAATAAATAAACACAAGCGTATTAAATAATAAATACTTTATTCTCAAAACTAATTCTTTTCTTTCTTTGATTTTCTTGTGCAACACAATATACTCTGTCTCTCAGGGTACTCTCTACAAAGAAAGCGAGTTGATTCCTTTGCCGACTGATTTTTCTAAGGTTCTTTTCTTTTTCCTAAACTCTTTCTCGCTGTGAATTCGTGTTTCTTGGATTTCGAACATTGTGTTGATCAATGGTACAGTGACTTTTCGTTCAGAAAACATCACAATCAGTTTATTTTTTTTATTTTTTTTTAATTTGTTCCAATGTCATGATTAAAACTTTCTGTGTTTTATTTATTCTAACTTACATAACTGGAATTTGCATTTCTTTGATGTTCTGGTTTGATTTTGTTCTCATGCATGGCTACATTAGAATGCTGCAGATTAAAAAATCTTGAAAAATTTTAGATTTATTTTTTTGGAACATTTTTTTTATATTTGTACTTTTAGATTGGTTATCAATATTCTATTTGATTCATTATAGGTATAAGATTAAAAATATCATAATGCTAAAGCTGTATCATATTAATCAATTTTCTAATGAAGACCAATTAAGCAGTTTATTTGACCTCTGCTGGTTTTCTTGTTTGGATTATGATTTAAGAGAGTAAAAAGAGATTCTGGAAACGTAAAATTGAATTGCATTTTGTCGCATGGAATTGATATTGGCTTCAAAATTGATCCTAACTTGAAGTTGTGTTTTGGAATTTTTAAATCCAAACATGATTCTTAGCCTCAATTTTATTATTCATTTCTTTTACATAAGTTTATCCATACATAAAACACTTTTCATTCAACTGATTTTAATTAAAGTAACTTTCCAACAAATTTATTTAAAATCAATTTTTGTCACCCCATCCAAACAGTTTGTTTAGCCAGAACATTTTGTTGAAAATGCCAAGTTTGAGTTTCAATTTAGTGTTTTAAAGAAACTAATTTCATGTTACTCCCATATAGATTTAATGGAAGAAAAGCAGCTAAACTTCAACCAGCCACTTTTATCAGTAAGGAGATTCTCATCAACAATAGCTTCTGAAGCAGATAACAAAAGAAAAACAACTGATAATTCATTAGCTAGAAGATTACCATCACCTCTTCCATCTCACAACAAATCAGAGTTAAAGTCAGGTCCAGTGAGAAATGCTGGTGCTGTTCCTTTTGTATGGGAAAAAACACCAGGAAAACCCAAACATGATGAAACCAAATTACAACAAACACATGCTGTTGTTGAGCAATCTCCTGTTACTCCAAACCTTCCACCTGGTAGAGTACCAAAGCTTATGCAACAAGATTCTGATGTAGTTACTGATAAGAGAATTGGAAACACTTTTTCCAATTCTCAAAATGTTGAATCTTTGGATAAGAAAGTAATGAAACATGAGAGTTCAAAAGAGGGAGATTCTGATTCAGATGATGATGATGATGATGATGGAGATGGGACTTATCAAGATGCTGTTGAAACACTTTCTAGGACTGAATCATTTTTCATGAGTGGATATGATGATCAAGAGGTACAAGTTCAACAACAAAATGGAAGTTTCTCGAGCAGTGAGCAACAAGCTCGCGATTTCATGATCGATCGGTTTTTGCCTGCTGCTAAGGCAATGATATCTGAAACACCTCAGTATGCTTCTAAAAAGACAATTGTTGGACAAGGACAACAAAAACAGATGTGGAAAATTGGGAGTACAGAAAAGTCCTCTCCTCTTAGTCAGCATAGACTGAAATTGTTGCAGCATAAGGAAGGAAGTGTGTTCGAAAGCGATGATTCTGAAAATTATAGTACTAATACTGCGGCTTGTGGACTATTTTCTCCCTTCTGTCTTTTGAATCCAATGCCAGGTGTAAGAATGGCGAATAAGGTTCAAAATAATGCAAGTTGTAATTTAGCTTCTTCTCATATTGAAACTACAGATGAGGTACTAATTTGCATCTATCTGAGTTTCTTTCATTTTTTATTTTGTTATTACTTCAATTCATGTGTAGTTTATCTTTATTGCACCTTTCTTATTCAGCAGCATGGGAAAAAGTCAGAAGATTCAAAGTCTGATTTTACAAAAGACAGAGAGATTTTTAGTCATGAAAAAACTAAACAAGTCACCAATCAACATCGAAGGGGCTGCGGCGAATCATTAGCATGCGAAAGCACTCGACTTGAAACTAGCTATGATAGGCCAATTGTTGAAAAAACTCTATATGTTGATTCTGTACACAATAAGATCAAGTTCCAAACCAGTCACAAAGGAGATGATTTTGGGAATTTGCAAAGAGATAGTGGCAACCAAGGAAGTGACTTAGATAAGGACTTGGTGTCAACTTCAAGTCCACAAATAGTTGAATGTAAAAAGATAGATGATGATGATGATATCCTTATTAAGAATTATGAATTTGATATAAAGAGTCAATCAGCTGCCAAATGGATTGATCAAGAATGTAATTTAGCTAGCTTTAAGATGGAAGATGATGGTGATGGGAAAATTGACTTAGAAAGCCAATGTGGTATGAAATTAAGCAATAATGACATATTTGATCCAGCAAGTTTTTTTGAGATTCCTCTTGTACTTTCTTCGCTGAAAGCTCCATCAGAGTCTTGGCTTAAACGTACTTTACCTGCCATTTCCACAAGGAACACATCTTCACATACTAACCTTGCTTCAAATATTTATTCAAGAAGCCAAATTCAAAAGACAGCATCAGTGTGTAACAAGTGTGAAACAATTGTTAATTCTTCTTATGTGCAACATGACCACCTTCTGCTCCGGGAGGTAATTCGGTACTAACTCATTCTCATATTAAGTGTGGTCTAAAATATTTCAGTGTCAAATTGTTTGTCACATTAGAATATTGAGAGAGTATTATTTACTTTTTTTAATATATTAAGTAGTCCTTCTACCTAACTCCTAATGCACTAAGAACTTTTCTTTAACTATTTTATTGGAGTGAAGTATTCATTATCTTTATTAATGATTAATATTCGTCGACTAACCACTATTAGTAGAGTTTTCTGTTCCAACCACATTTTTCCAATCCACAAAACTTGAACTTGAGACATTACTTAACTTACTAAGTTAAGATACGAACTCAGTTCCAATAAAACCAATATAATGTTGGTACACTAAGAATATTCTAATCAACAATGATTACTTTAATTTGAAAATGATTATAGTTAATGATTAGTGATTTTTCTTAAGATGTATGCATTACCTCAAACAACACTTCAGATTGCATTGAAGAACAAATTTTGCATGTGCATTGTTTTGTGTTACAACTAATTAATGTGGGAATTAAATGGCTTGAGTCTTACAATTTTTTCAGGAACTACTAAAACCAATTGCAGAAGAAGATTGAATTTATCAGAAAGAAGGCTTTTATAAGTTGAGTGCTTGCTAAAATGTACAACAGTTTTGGCAATGTAATTTTTTACATAATTGTTGTATGTTACCATCCTTCTGGTAACTTTTTGTAATTGAAATTGTAAATCGCGATTCCCTTTTTCTATCTTGGAGTAAATGTACATAATAAGTAAGTGGCAATTACATCATTCTTTACAGTAATCTTTTTGGTCCCAATTATAAAAAATATTTTAGAGAAAATTTTAGTCTTATTTATAAATAAAAAAAAAACTGTAATTTTTAAGTTGTATTTATTGTTTAAATAAATTTTTATTTTTATTTTAATGTTTGTCTTATAAATATTAATAAGTGTATTTAATGCCTCATAGTTTTCTATGAGAAGTATATTGATAAAAATATTCAAAAATAACAATAATAAATAAATGACTAAATACCACTTGTGATCCTTTAACTTAATTTCAATTAACGTTTTAGTCATTTATTTATTTTTTTGATAATTTGATCTTTTATATTTTAAAACGTCAATAATGTTATCCTTTTTTTTACAAAAATTCATTAAAATTTTCAAACAAAATCCATAAAATTAATTATATTTTGTAATATAAAACAAATTTAATCAAATTCATAACTCACATCTTCAAATAAACTCATATTTGTCATTCTTTATTTGATGTTGGAGATGAAAATATGAGTCTATTTATAAATTTGATGAAATTACATTACATTGAAGATGATAATTAATTTTATGAGTTTTGTTTGAAATTTTTTATAAATTTTTATAAAAAATAAGGATAATATTGTTGATATTTTAAAACACAAATTGTCATTTAAAATAAAAATAAAGGATCAAATAAATAAAAAATGACTAAAACGTTAACTGAAATTAAGTTAAGGAATTATGGGTGGTATTTAACCTAAATAAATTTATTGGCGATGATATTTTTTTTGTTCTTATAATTGAGAATGTCTATTTGGCATTTAATTAGGCCGGTGCCTATTTATAAAAAAAGAAAAATGATTGTTGCTTCCAAGTTAAAGATGGTTGCAAATTGTGACAGTTTCATCATTTAAGCACCGCTTGTAAAATATTCAGCCGAAATATAAAAACCTAAAACTAATTGGACACGTTACATATAATGCCACATTCTCCACCAAATCTTAGGATCAGAATCCCTATTTTATTGCATCACATGATGCTTTTATTTATAAGATATCGATTTACTCGCTAATTTTTTTTTTACAAATTTTCTTTATTATAATAAAAGTATATATATAAACCGGGAAGTTTTTTACGAAGTTAAATGATAGCTAACATTCAGATAATCAAGGAGTCAAGTGGACCCCGATTTTACATTTGATTATATAAAATATAATATAGATAGTGTATTCAGACCACGTTATTTTGAATGATGGCTAGAGAATTGCATCAAGCATATTGGTCGTATAATAATAACAAAAATGTTTTGGGGGATATCTCTTTATATACTCATGAGTTTTTAAGAGAGCAAGAGATCAAAGAAAAATGATAAGAGATAAAAGAAAAATTATATAATGTGTTGGATGTGATAGAAAGAGAAAGAGAAAAAATAAATATAAACTAAAGTGTTGAAAAATATGAAATGTGCGCATCATTATTCTAATAATAACTAAGGGGTTTTATCTTTTTTAGGAATAGTTTTTTTTGACAATTTCTATGATATTCTTTAAAAATAAAAGTGTATATTAATTTTTAATCAATACATGTGTTACTTTTCTTGCATATTTATATTATATATTAAGTTGATCAAATTATTTGTATTCATTTTTAATCTAATCCTTTTAAATTTAATAAAAAAATTCTTAAATCTTTTTATTTTAATTAAAATTAAAATTATTGTCAATTCATAAGTTCATAATATTTTCTCTTCATCTTGCAAAACTACTCTCCACAAAAGAAAACAGTTGTCCTCGCATTCCTTTTACTGTCGTGAGAAGAACTTTCCATTGTTTTTCTATCACCGTGAGAATATTCCTCGTTTGTTTCATTCTCAATTTGCTCGTGTTTGTGTTGTGTCTTAGTGTAGTCGACCACATAGTGTCATAGTCATGTTGTTGTTTCTAGATTTGGCTTTGATTTTTAATGAACTAACGACGAAAATAAACAATGCAAAATAGAGAAGAGATACACTGAAAAACGACAGAAATGATAATTTTTTATATAAACTATGATAAATAAATAAATAAATATTAATTATTTTAAAATAGAATGAAACTGTAAAATCTCCCTATTTAGTGATGTTCAATTTAAAAATAACCAAACTTACTTGTAGATGATATATCATTATACTATTGTTTGTTTAATTTGATATCATATAATATTAATTTTTAATTTAACCATATAAGTCCTCAAAAAATTTATTACTCTTTTTGTTATATTCATACTCACTTGCGGGGATAAGGAACACAAGTATAAGTAAGAAAGAAAAGGTGGATGCATGGTAAATATTTATCACTATATTTTCTTGAGGTGACCACGATCACAAGCATCATAAATATGAGTATGGTAAATATGTTCATACTCTTTTTTTTTTTTTTAGTGATGATGATCACAAGCATAATAATAATTTTATTAAAAAAATTAAAGAAACACATGTTAAATATTTATTATTGATAAATATAAAAATATAAGATATATATTTATCATTCATAAATATAAAAAACCAAAAAAAAAAACAAATGATAAGTATTTATTACCAACGAATATAAAAAAACATGTAATAAATATTTATAAATGATAAATATATATAAAAAAATACAGAAAAAATATTTATCATTGATACATCAAAATAGCAAGGCAAAAGTATTTCACATTAATAAATACAAAAGTACAGGCGACAAAATTTTATCAGTGATAAAATTAAAAAAATATATAAGATAAATATTTGCCGCTAATAAATATTAAAAAATATATAATAATATTTATCATTGATAAATATAAAATAATACATAATAAATATTTGTTACTAATATAAAAAAAAAATAATGGGGCTAATATTTAGCACCGTTAAATATAAGAAAAACTTACAAAATAAATATTTATCACTACTAAATAAATAAAATTCGAGACATATATTTGTCATTGATTAAATTTTATTAAAAAAATATGAGATAAATATTTATCATTAATGCATAAAAAAATATTAATAAATATAATAAAACACATAACAAAGGATACATATTTGTTTTTTTTTTTTTTTATATCTTTTAAATAAAAATAAGAATAATTATAATATACTAATTATAATTTATTATTAATACAATACACAATACTAATATTTATCATTAAAAAATTATTTAAAATTAGCGTCTAATAATGTCTATATAAAATTAAGAACGGTTATATTAATACATTAATTATACAAAAATCCATACATTGGACACATCTTATACTCTGTGAATGCAGGAGACTCTTACTAAGTGTTCAATAAAAACACATTAAAATTGAAGGAGTGTTATTTTATGATGTTCTTCCTCGGCAGAACTTAAACAGCAAAGCTGAATGAAATGAAATTGTGAACTGGTGAGGAGTGGATTTGCAGGAGTTGTTCTCTGATTTTAATAATTCTATTAGTCTCTTCTCTTTGTGCAAAATTAGAGAAGATTAGTAGGTTTGAAAGTTATGTCCTGCTTTATAATTTTCTATAAGGTTATTTTGTTAATTCTTCATATGATTATTTGATGTCTTTTCAATGCTTCATTTAGATGCTGTGTTGTTCGGCTATTTAGTTTTTGTTTTTGGAGGTGTAGAGACCAAGTTATAGCTTTCTTATGACAACAAATATCGAATAGATTTTCTACATGATTAAATTTTTTATTAAAAAAAAATGATTATTGATGCTTTATTGGCTAATTCTACTGTGTGGAACCGAAATTGAACTGACCTCACATTTATTTTTCTAGCTAGTGTCAAGTCTTTCTTCTCAGCATGACTTTTTTTTTTTAATGTCATAATAATGCCTACTTTATATATTATAGAATTACTCCTTTCCTTTCACAATGGTTTGGTGAGAGGCAACAAGGTTAATGTGTTTTGGCAAATGTTGTGCTTTAGTCACTGGTTTGGAGCTTATGAGTAATGCTCAAATCAAAGCATAGCTTCCAACAACTTTAGTTTTGATTTGACTTCATTAGAGATGCAATTTAAACAAATTACATGTTTCTAAAGGAGCAATGTTAAGGAGTCACGAAACGAAATTGGCCAACAAAAAAATCCACTAATCACATATGGGTGGTTTGTAAATTTAAATAATTAATTTTAATTGTAATAAGTATCTTTGTGATACTTTTGCGATCCATCCTCTCTAAAATGATTAAAATAATAATTTTTTCAAATTTTTAAAATATCCAATATATGTTAAATATATATTAAGATATAAACTCTGCAATCGGAAATTTTCTTTTAAAAACCCTCCAAGAAGTTAAGACATTATAAAAACATTGGTATAAAAAATTATGAATACAAAAAACACATCCATCGAGATCAAGGAGCAACAACTTACAAACAAAATCAGCTACAAAATTTGATTTACAAGATTCAACAACGTAAATACATTTACACAAGTTATTCAGGGTGAGACTATGCAAAATTTCGGAGTCCATAGAAGAAACGAGTGTTAAGCTTATGAGCTATATCCTTTTTCAATTGAAGTGGAACTCAAAGACTCAAAAGGAACTGCATCACCGTTGTGGCGTTGTTCCTTCCTACAGGTTGAACACAAAAGCGCGGTGGCGATCATCTTAATTATCCTTAATTGAATCTGCCCTCTTTTCGGTGGGACCATTTGCGTAGATTTGCTCCTTTGTTTGCCTTCTCTGTACTTCATTAGCAGTACTTGGGATGAGTCAATTGAGTCGTTAAATTGCATATTGATTTTCAATGCAGTGATAATAGTTGAAATTGAAAAGGGTTTGAAACAGAGGTAAACTTGTTGTGAAATGGGATTGCCAGTGAGGTTGCTATAAAGAGTGTGGGAACTAGAGACTGTAGCAAACGTGTGGCCCAAGAATCCAAGATTAGTATTTGTTTTTCTCCTTTTATTTTTTTTATTTTGAAGGTCTTTTGTTTTTTACTTTTTATTTTTTTGAAAATGAGAAAGGGATTATTACTAACATGCTTTGAAGTGTGTTTTTTTTTTTACTAAATTTTTGAAGTAGTTATCTAATCACTATATGAACTTATTATCTATTTATTATATCTATTATATACTTTTGTGATCATTTTACAAAAAAGATTATTTTAGAATTGTAATAGAAAAAGTGCAAATAAGCGAAGACATATATTTATATTTTTGAAATGTAAATATTTATTTTTTTAAAATATTTTAATTAAACGTAAATTATGTATATGTAAACATATTCATGTGAAAGTTAATTAAATAATATATTTGAGTATAAAAATTATATTTAGAGTCCAACACACACTTAATGAGTATCCGGTATGGAATCCTACCGCATCATTAAGGGCTTGAAGCGTATTTGGAAATAATACGGTAGTCATCCATTGTCTTGCGCTATTGATTTAAACACTATTTGCACCCTCACCATATTTGCATGGGTATTTGTTTGTCAAATATTTAAACATTTTTGCAATATGTATGACTACAAATATTCATGAATATTATATTTAAAAATAATAATAATTACACAAAGTTAATTCATAATTTTATTAATTTATTAATGAATATGTGAGTTTCTGGTACAAATACTTTTATATCTAATTTATTAAAAAATACCTTTATATTTATATAAATTTTGTAGTTATTTTAATTTCTGAATGTGCAAGATGTTATTATTATAATTTATTAATATATTAAAATTATTAAAACATATTTAAATGTGTTTTTGTTAGTCAACTTAATTTAAAAAATTATTAACAAAAGAGATATTTAAAGTGCATTTATAATTTTGTTACATTCATAAACCATAATAACAATATTTCACACATTCATCACCAAAACAATGGTTTATCCAATTTTCTTTTTGATACAATGAGGGGGCAAAGCCCAAACAAAGAAAATTAAAAAGCTAAACGAACATTGTTAAGCACGCGAGTATTAAGATACATAATAATAATAATTATATAAAAAAAAAGACGTTGTATCTCTATAAGATAAGTCAATATAATATGAGTTTTGTAAGAGGTTTGGGCTCGACTAAAGTTTGCTAGCCAATCAACACTTTGTTGCCTTTACATCAGGTGTAATTCACCGAACCAGTATGGGGATGGCCCCATTAAAGTTGCAATTCCCTGCTACCATGTATATCAAAGTTTTCAAATTATTTTCCACAATGAGGTGAGTAACACCCTATCTTCTAGCCAAACCCATTCCAATAAACATGAACTACATTTTCACTTGAAGAGCGT
>NC_021160.2:50327080-50336270 GCF_000331145.2 Cicer arietinum
AGAGCGTCACAAAGCTCAATCTTGCGACTGTAACCTTTAAGCCATCTACCATTTGAATCCCTTAGAAGACCTTGGCAACCTAGTAACTCCAAATAATCCTTGTATGCACCATCACAATTTAGTTTGTCCTATCATTCCTGAGGACACTTCCAATATATGTAAAAGGTTTTAGATTGACGTGTCTTTCTTATCACTTTATCAATTTTGAAGTTGTTGATATCATTCGCCGTTTTTTGAATCACAAAGATTGAATCCACATGACGGTGAAAGCTTTCTTCAAAGAAAAACTTGTTTCTCCAATTCCATAAATGCCAATAAACTACCATAAAAGTTGAAAACCAACTATCCCAACGAGCTCCTTGCGCCTGTTTGTGTAGGTTGTCAAAAATCCATTAAATGTCGTTCAAATAAGTGAAAAAGTTAGTCATATAATCATGAGCCACCAACCTTATCTAAATTTGAGTTGTATATACGCAAACCCTTTGAATATGGATGATGGTTTCCTCCTCGTTACACAAAGTAGGGCAAATTGGTGAGATATCCACACTCAGTCTGCTCCTATGTTAATTTGTAAATAGATGCTCGTGCATTGCTATCCACATGAAAATTTGACTTAAGAGTGGTCCTTTCACGCCCACAACTTTTTCCAATCCCCTTAAATGGGTTGTGAATTCTCACTCAGAAGCTCATAGACACTTTGAACTGTGAAATGACGTGTGCTAGTTCCTCTACAACCAATGGAATTCTGCCCATCAACATCAAAAGGTGTAGGAAGGGCTAAGACTTGGTTCACGATCCTCTTAGGCAAATTAGTCTTATAGTGTGTTTGAATGAGATAAATTTTGTAGGGAATGTAATTTTGTAAAGGGAATTCAAATCTTTCATGCAAATTACCTTGTTTGAATAATAAATTTGGAGAATTTTCAAAATGAAGGAATTTTACAAGGTATTTTATCAAAGCTAAATTTAAAAAAATTTAAATACCACCTATAACCTAAAAATTTCAAATTCCTTCTTCACTTTATAACATATGAATCATGACATGATCCCTATAATGTTTAAATTTACAATTTTGACCTTATATGTTTCAAAATTTGCATATTAGTCCATATATTTTTTATTTTTGCAATTTAGTCCCTAAAACTTTTCAAATTTTGCAAATTAGTCCTTACGAATTTACAAAATAATCCACCATCTTTATCAAAATTTCAGTTAGTAAATTTTTTATTTTTCCCCAAAACATTATAAATTTATAAAATTAGTCCAATTTTAAAACAATATTTTCTTTAACTAAACAACAAAATTTAAAAATGAAAGGAATTTAATTGAAACATTTTAATTGCTTATAATTATAATTTCTTTAAAATTTTCAATTATTCCATCAAAACACACTCTTTAAGGAAATTTAAATCCCAAGTCCCAGCTGCACTAACAACATCCCTAACTAAAAGAGTAAAGTCAATTAAATGTTGAATAATTGTCCCTAGAAAAGAAGAACCATGAGGAGACCATTTATCCGTCCAAAAATTGACATCTTTTCCAATCCCCAAGCTGCCACACAATGTTATCTTAAAACCTGTCGCATATATCAACTAATGCTTTCCACAAAGGAGAGTCACAAGGTTAAGCATTCATATAGCAACACAAATATCAATATTTGTACCATACTTAAATGTAAAGGACCTTACACCAGAGGTCTTCAAGTTTGTTGATCAAGTTCCAAATCATTTCATGAAGAACAATTCATTCATCTCACGAGGATTACATATCCCAAGGCCTCGTCTTTTTAGGCAGGCCGCAAACATCTCAACGAATTAAACGAAACTCACGGTTATGATCAGTGTCTCCCAAAAAAATCCCTTGCAATTTCTCCATATCATCTGATAAAGTTATGGGAAGTTTTACATACTGCATGTGACAATAAAGAACAAAACTACAAATTAATTTAAAAAACTCAAACACCGTTGTTTCCAACCACTTAACTTGTGCTGAATTTTAGACACACTGTGGTTAAATTTATCCCTTACAGTACGACTAGAGCTATGTTGGCTCTCATATGGTTAACCCGTGTGATTTCAATATGGTTTAATATGTCTTCATTGATACGTTGATCCACGTTCTTAGAGAAAAACTTTGGAGTTTTTTGGCTATTAATCTTTTGGCACGAGGCTTTACATAATTGGTCCAGGCATCACTAAGTTGGAGAGTTTATTTTTATTTTTATTTACAATAGACCCATGTGAGTTGGTTTAGAGTGAAAAATTCCGAATATACAATGGCAACCAAACCCAAGTATCCTCGCTCACCATTTGCCCTCCAAAAGAAAGCGTGTGGTTTTGGCGGGAAACAATAGAGTGAAGGAACGCAAGATGGCGAACAAGCTCATCAACCAGATGGCTTTGCCCAAATCCATCGCTAATATCTTCGCCGCTCGTAACATTATCACCGCCAAGGTATACCCGAACCCTCGCTATTTCCTATTTTCCCCCTTTCTATTCGCTTTTCGCTCACAACTTCTGCAATGCATGCTCGAAGATTTCGAATCATTCACCTCTCCCACTACACTATCGATTTCCATTACCTAAATAGTCACGGTTTTCGTTTTTCACTAGAATCGCTAATTTTGAGTTGTTATTTGAATTTTAATTGCAATTGCAATCATTCTTTCTCTAGTAACGATGCATTTTTTTAATTTTTTTTTCTTCTTATTTTTGTTTTGAAAATCGCAGGATGCATTATCTCTAACTGAATTTGAGTTGATGGAGTTGTTGGACGTTGGTATGGCAGAAGTAACATCTGCAATGGCGCACATTAGCGAAGTCGTCTGTCCACCTTGTCAAACTGTATGCAATATATAAACACCTTATTTAACCGCTTATAGCTAAGCGCTTATGTATAAACCATTTGTATAACACAAGATAAAATAAAGTCAAACTGTTTTTGTGTAAGTTATAAGTTATTTTTATAAGCTAATGTCATTAGTTGATTCTATAAGTTCTTCCAAAAGAGACTCACAAAAGCTTATGCCAATAGATAAACTCAGATAAATCAATCTAAATAAACCTTATATGTGTGTGTTTGGCTGTGCACACATTCTTTTCTTTCTTTCATTTTAGGTTTTTCGTTTATTATCAATTTTTTATCAGGAATTACTGAATCTTGTGATAATACTTTGGTAGGCATTACTTCTGATGGAGCAGCGAGTACGAAACGAGAGCTTGGCAGGTCACCTTCCCACTCGTCTGAAAGGTTTGGACGAAGCCTTGTGCGGTGGTATCCCATTCGGTGTTTTGACAGAGTTGGTCGGTCCACCAGGAATTGGCAAAACACAGGTATATTCTTGATTTTGTAACATTTAACTTATGAAAAAATAGAAGTGGTTGATTGTAGTCATATGTGTCGGTGTCCTTTAGGACATTGGACACGTCATCGATCTGAGTTGTTGGTGCTATATTTTTATCTGGTTTGGATTATGGCAATGTTTGAGAATGTTTTATTAACCATTTATCAGGATTGGTGGATTTTATATTGCAGTTTTGCTTGAAGCTCTCATTGCTGGCTTCTTTGCCGGTAAATTGTGGAGGCTTAGACGGCCGAGTGATATATATTGATGTTGAATCCAAATTTAGTTCAAAAAGGTAGTTGAAGCATACGGGCATTATATTGTTGCTTTGAGCACTTTCAGTCATAATTATCCTATTTACTGCCAAATGTTTTGATTTCTTTTAAAAGAAATTCTAGTATCTTCTACTTGTGAATTTGCTTTTTGCCTAGATTGATAGAGATTGGAACAAAGAGTTTTCCTGAAATATTTCACAAGAAGGGAATGGCACAGGAGGTGTGTAGATTGCTTTTCCTTTTCTTCTCCTATCTCTTTTTTTGTCTAGGTTTTCTGTCTCAACTGAATTCGATAATATCTAGGAAGTAGGAGCTTGATGAGGATTATTTTTACTTGACATGTCACAGATGGCTGGTAGAATCCGGATCTTACGTCCTACATCACTTTCTGAATTTGCTGAGAGGTGCGAATTTTCATATGACTTGATTGTGTAGCTATTCTCATCAACAGAAACTATGGTAAATAAAATCAAGATAACAATATATGAGAACTTCATAAGAATTAGGTACCATATTAAAGGGTTAAAAGACGAAAGCATACCAAAGTTTATTCATGTAAAATGAAACCTATGCAGTCTCAAAGGGATGATGTCTCATTGTAGAGGAAATTATGAGAACTAGAAGATGGTCATGAAAAATATCAAAGCTTTAATTCAGAAGGACAGAACAAAAGTAATGCAAAATAAAATGTGATAAATTGTTTTTCTCTCTAGAAAATAAAGAATAAAGAGAAACAATTTCTTTTGATGTTGTACAGGATTCAATGGTTATTACTTATTGTAGACTGTAGTTATGCGGTTCTGTGTTAAGATAGTCACTTTTAGCCTAAATTTCAGTCAGACGAATATGGTATGTCATATTTTGTCTTCATAACAGAATGAAAATGTTGAGATTCCATATCGACTAGAGGTATGACAAAATTAGTGTACAAGGTTTTGGCTATCACCACTCATTGACCTTGCTTTTGGGGTTGAGTTAGGCCTAGTCTAAACTCTAAGATGGTGTCGGAACCTATCCTGAATGTGATATTGGACCACTCATAGCCACACTCCAGATGTTCAATCCTAGGTGTGCGGGGGTGTCTTGCGATCTGTCCCTCTAAATACCCGGTCCTGGGCGTGAGAGTGTGTTGAGATCTCAACATCAACTAGACACATGCCAAATTAGTCCTTATAGGTTATATCTTATAAGTCCGTGGCAAATCTTTACTACATAGGTTTAGTAAATATCATTCTTTATTTTGTTTCAATATTTGTTTTGTTCGTTTCCGCAGTTGAAACAGGTTAATGATACATCACACATACTCTGTCAAGACCATCTTGTCCTTGGTCTTAAAGAAATCCATGCTCACAAAATATTAATCACTTCCATTTATATATGCCATTCAAAATCTCTTCAAAGAACTCTAGCAGTGAGAGCAAAGTTGATCACTAGTTTAAAAGTGGACTGGACCAAATTTTAAATTTTGTGGCTGATGTAGCCTCAATCTTGGTTGTGGAGACATGAAAAATCTTGATGTCATGGTCCATATTTCAGTTACAAACATTTTTTTAAAACCTTAGACTGGCTATGCCAATTGGGTTTCTCTTAGTCTTGAAGTCTGTTTGTGATTCATGACACTCTAAATTGATCTGCTAATTTTCGGGTGTAATACTTCCTGTTTGTAACATTTTGCTGATTATGCAGATAGGAACTGTCATAGCTCCTATTTTATTCTGCCTTTTCTTTCTAAGTTTATATAACTGTATGACATAATGTGTTAATAACACTACCAGTTTGCAACGGATCAAAGTATCACTCCTCCAGCAACAAGTGAAGTTGCTCATCGTTGATAGCATGGCTGCTCTTGTTTTAGGGTGAGCTTAAATTTTGGGCAATGCTTTAGGATGCTCTCTTCAAAGTTATAATACTTCTTTGAAAAGCAGCAGTGTCCAATTAGGATGGTATATGTGACTATCTGAGGAGAAAAAGAAGGAGATCAGAGGATCCCATCTTCTGAATTAATTAAACAGTTACACAGTGTAACAGAACAACTAACCAACAATGCTGGCTGCAGGTTCCTAACTATTCTCCCAATCCGGTGAATAAAACCATTTGATCAACACCTCCAATTTACCTGCATAATTTTCTTTTATGTCAACCAACTCTACAGGTTGTATATTCAACTGTTTTATTTGATAGCATTGGGGCAGAGGTTGGGCCTTAGGCTTTCTTCAACAAGGAGATTTGAAAAGCTGGGTTGGTTCTGCTGTGATGAGGTAACTGTCACCTGTATGAGATCTGGCCAACCCTCTCTGATAAGGCCCATAACAATGGGAACTTTCATCTGAGTTTTTAGCTAATGTCTTCATTCTGTAATGTAAAGCTACAGGTTCAGAGATACTTGATAGCCCATTTGGAAGTTCGTTGTTCTCCTATGGCTATTTTCTTGTTCTCCCAACTGGTCTCACGCCCTTAGAAAATTGCCTCTCAATTTAACCAACAACACATCTCTATGCTGTGCCTGTGTCAACTGATTTACCTCCTCAACCTTAAAGGGAAACGTAGTCTCCTTCAAAAGTAAAGGAATTTTTAATTTCCTCCAATGCTCATTCAAATACAAACTAGCTCTTTCTGCTTCCAACCTGATGTACATATTTTCCAATTGCCACGCCTGAATTTCGGTGCCTTCCCCCCTGCACGGTTCTTCCATCACCAATTGGGTGAAGTTCTTCATCATCTTCAACTAGGCTAGTGCAGAAGATACAATGAACAGTACAGCTCTTGGTATTCAAGAGACCCGAACTCTCCACAATAATGATTACACTCAATGCCTTCTCTCTCATCTCTCGTTTTCTTTTCCCTACTCTGCTAATTATCTCAACTAATAGTTGGTTAGTTGTTTTGTTACACTGTAATTGTCTTCATTAATTCAAAAACTGGGACCCTCCCTCCTAATTGGATGTTGCAGCATATCATTCTTATGATATACTCCTATTCATTAATGTCTCATGATGCATAGAAATTGGTCTCTTTTTCTGTTCAGTGAACATGATTGTGGGGCTTCTAGGCAACAAGCATTGGGTTGGCACGTCTCTTTCATCAAGTAAGAACCATACCATATTTACTGTCATACTTGTGAGATTTTAGCGAAGTGCAATTACGTGTTTCTTCCCAAAGGCAGTACTGATTTGAACATGTTCAGGTCACTTGCTGAATTTTCACGAATTCCAATTGTATTGACAAATCAAGTAAGATCTCATATTGGTGATGAATCTCTCATGTATTCCTTTCAAGGTATGATGAACAAATTTATTTTTGGATTACTTTTAACTAGAGTTAACATATCATTGGACATGTTAAGCAGCACAGAGCCGCCCTACAAAAGAAGACAATCCAGTTACATTTGATTCTCATCTTGTTGCTGCTTTGGGAATTAACTGGGCTCATGCGGTGACCATCCGTCTTGTACTTGAATCCAGATCAGGTTGATTAATTTGCTGTGATTTTTTCCCTCTTGATTTTAAATGTAGTCTTCTGTAACAAAAGTTTGCGTTCATGCAACTTTACTCAAACAATTGGAGTGGGTGGGGATTTGGGTTTAGGTCATCAAGTAAACTCATGATACTGACTTCTTAGATGCTTGTTATGTATATCACTATCACTTAATAACAAGTTCTAGGGTGATTGGAGTCTTCCAGATTGTTTGTTTAAACCAATTTGTTTGTACACATGAAAAAGAGTGAAACCAGAAATTAATATCAATTGTTAATCATCCAACATTTTTTTAAAATAAGAATTTTGTGTGGACGAGTTTTAAACAAATGTCTCTATTCTTAGTTAAAACTTTAAAAAGTGGCAAGAGCAATTAGATGTAAAGGGTAAAGGAGAGACATTGAGCACATGGTGTTATAATTTACAAAAGAAAGTCTGAATAATTGTTATACATGACACTGGCCTTATACCCAAGTTTGTATGACAACATTTGATCATTTAGCCCATCCCACCTAATGGGAAAAAACTTGATTGTTATTTTGTTGTTTTTAGGGTATGTTTGGATTAGCTTATTTTGGATTCCATATTTGTAACTTTCAATCTTACCAAACTTAGGGAGGAAAGAGAAATACTAGGCGTTTGGGTCAAGATCAAGTATAGTACAATAAGTAAAAAGCCAACCTAAAAACACCCAAGTCTAACTTACACAAATAAGTATCTAACTTAGCTCCACAATACTATTTAACGCAGGATTCCTAGTATTCTGAAAAATTACAGTGTCAATCATCGTATATTTATTGGGATAAATGGTTGTGTTTGTTAGAATTACAAATTTGAATTTCAGATCATCAGTTTCCTGCAGGTCAAAGGTTCATTAAGTTGGCAAAATCTCCAATGTCACCCCCTTTGGCTTTCCCTTTCAACATTACTTCATCAGGGATTGTTCTGCTTGACGACGATGGGATAGAGATGAAAGGGCCAGAAATAAACACTATACACTGCCAAGGTTTGCCACTTAGTACTTTTGATGTTAGGTCTGCTGAATGCATTTTAAGTGAGTATAAGAATTATTTGGAAAGATAAAACCATAGCATATGTAAAGAGTGACATTTACAATTAGTTGTTCTCTATACATAACACACCGTTTAAAATATAAGTAAATATTTATTGTTATATAAATATGCCTGATCAAGATGATTTCACATGATTCAATAGATGGACTAGTTAATTATGTGTTCTATAGAAGATTATTAGATTGTATAAGTGAATACTTACACCTACTGTTAAGTGCATCCCCTATCCTGTAATATAGTCACTGTTCTAAGCATTACTAAAAATTATAAATTTTAGGTTACACTTTTTCTATGGTTTCCTTTGATTGCCTAAATATATTAAAGCTCAAATCTTGACTTACCAATGCTGTTTTTTAATGAAAAACATGCAGGCCAAAATGCTTTGTTTAATTTTGAATTTTGAAAGGGTAAGGCACCTAATATCAGTCCATAGTATGCGTCTTTCAATTATATGGGATATGGCATGACACATTGTTCATACATTTTTGCTCATCTTCTAGTGAAAAGAGAAAAGTTGGACTTTGGACTACTAGTTCACTTCAGCAATCTATTTTCTTTCACATATTCCAAGGTTAGTTTAGTTATTTGAGCTGGATCTTCCATATTTATTAGTTCCAGTCGTATAACTTACAATATGTAATTATGTTGATAAATTATGGAAAAGAGTCCATATTTATGTTCTTTATTGTTATCATGAGTTTATTCATGACTGGGAGATTCTTTATGGTAGTTAAATCTGAAGTCTTTTCTTGTGTCTTACAGCTGCAGCCTATACAGTAATAGGAAGATGAACTGTGATTAGATTTTATCATATGATATAGATTCTTATATTTAGTTGTGGACTGTTGCTGGTATCTTGCTCGGCCATTGTTGCTACTAACATCTATCTTTCTTGTCTATGTACGATATGTGATATATCTGTCTCGCTATTTGGCTTCTACTTTCGATCACCATATGTGGCACCTAGATGGACGGGTGGATTGTCTTGGGGGGGGGGGGGGGGGGGGGCGCTTTTTAAAAATATC
>NC_021160.2:50336456-50378563 GCF_000331145.2 Cicer arietinum
TTTTGGGGGCCGCGGGTGGGGGGGGTTGTTTTTTGGGGGGGGGGGGGGGGACGGACGGTTATTATGAAAAATATGCAACAGATATCTACCTAGAAAATTTTGCTCGGGATGTATAATGCATTTTGCCTTGATACAACTCTTAACAACATCAAAAGGCCTAGATGTCTTGGCTCAAGATTGTTGTCAGTATACAGGGCCGGTCCAAAAACTTGTTGGCCTAAAGCAAGTGTTTGGCGATGGCTCATCCCGCCCCCCACAATTCTCGGTGTTTTACCGGATCTTATGATTGGATATTAAAACATGAAATTAATAAGTTTACCGGAAGCTCTAATCTAATAGTATTTTTTTTTCTTTCACATTTTAAGTAAACATTGAGGCTTTAAGTAAAATCTAATACAATATAATCATAGTACAATGTAAAATAAGAAGGAAGAAAAAAAAATTAAAAAAAATAATATAAAGTCTATATAGGAATTGAACTCATAATTAGTGTCTTAACCATTAGGTCATAGGTATTTCTTAAATCAATTTATTAGCTACTACAAATGTCTATGAAGTTAAAATATTGGCAGACCTAAAACTCTTTCTTTACTTGCCCAAGTTTGAGCTGGCCCTTTCAGTAAATACAACTTCATGAAGGAATGGTGCAGACATTTTCTGAATGATTTTTGCTTGAATTTATGGAGAATATTATACTACTAAAATAAGTGAAATATTATCTTATAGCATTTTGTGACCATCTTTGGAGGTGGGCATGTTTGATGATTTTGAAGGGTTTAATGACTTCAGGTATCAATTTTGATTCTTTTGAATTTTGGAAATGTTCGCAAAATCTTAGTAGTATTAGCCATATATATCTTGGCAATTGTGATGCGATCATATCTATGATATTATAAAAATATCCATGACAATATCTTTAACTTTTTTGTCTTTGATTTTCTTTTTGAAAACTAACAATTTAAAAGAAACCTATGATTAACAAAATATATATTGGTTATGGTATTATATACTTAGAGTTTAATTGTCATGCATTGTCAATGCAAAATGTTTTATACTATCAAAATATTACAACTAGTCATGAATATGATTTTAGAGATAATTATAGTAAAATACAAATATTTCTAATGATCCAACTGTTGTGATTGACTGTGTAAAAATTCTTTATACTGACTGTCTATATGAATTAAATTAATCTAACCATATATTAAAATAATAAAACTTGAAAATAAGAATAATGTCATGTCTAAGTTGTTATACGTTAATTTTTCAGCAAACGAAGTCCTCACAGAAATCAACAAGGACGGGGACAAGGAAAAAACTTAGGTGGGAAACTGAGACAGGGATGGGGGGAAATATTTGGAGAGGGGATAGAGAATTGGCTCCGTTGACATCGCTATGAAATGAGAGTAGAGCTGGAGAGGGTTTTAATAGAATGATAAGGGAGGTGTAGCTAGAAGTTCCTTCATTCCATGTACTAAATCTACACAAATTAATCTGCATGGACTTCATTTTTTCTCGACCCCCGTGTGCAGTTTCATTGGCGAGTTGATAGTAACTAATTTGAAGTTTTATATTGCACTATTTTTTAAACAGTATTTTATAATCTAATCAATAATACTTTAAAAATATTAATCTTATTGATATAAATTTTTCATAATAATAAATATAAATAAAAAGATAGACATGTATTTGATTTTGTTTTAGAAGTTTCAAAAAGTTTTTAATTATTGAAAAGGTACTTTGATGATTTTGTGATTAGTTTACTATGTTAAAGTGATTGTTTCATGTATGTAAGCAATGCACAATTGGTTTAGATACAAGTACTCGTCAAAAGAATAAGGGTACGAGACTATGGGTTCGCCAAAAAAGAAATAGTATTATTAATTATTTAGACATAGATATGGACACTCTTCAAAATTATGGACAAAGTATCTATGACATATATCCAATATTGATACTTTTAGATACTTTCTAATATGTATCTCAATTTTTTAAAATATTAACTATCATACATTTGGGATACATTATGGATGCAATGGGGCATGGCATAACCATCTTGTCTTTATTGCAAGAAAATAAACTCTCTATCCATAACTAAACAAAAGTTTGATATCTTTTTTTTTGTTACAACTTCAATGTCGTTGAAAATGTTAAAATTTACTTTTTATTTTAATTTTTAATTTTAAAAGAGATAATAAATTCTATTATAATTAATTCACGCAATTATGAGGTTTGAGTTTGAATTCGGACAAGACATTTTAATAGCGTCATTTGTCATTTGAGTTAGGAGTTACAGATTAAAATGTATTTTAATAGAGAAAAAAACTTTATAATTTTTGTTATGATAACAATTCACAAATATATTTTTTATAATTTATAATCATTATAATTATACTTTAATGAATAATGATGAATGTCTCTTTTCAAATATCTTGCATCTATCTATTCAAGTTTTTTATCTATAAAACTTTGTTGCCGTGTTGTATCTTGAATTTGTAAAATTGTTTCCTTCAAGACTTTTTTGTGTGTGTATAAATCAAAACTGTTACCTCAATTCCATTTTAATATCACGATTCGGTTTATTGTTCATTAACATGCGCATGATTGATTATGAAGACTAATGCCATTTGATTTGAAACTATCAGAGTATCCTTAGAAGTTGGGTTTCGGAGAGAAAGAGAGTGGATAATTTGTTTGTCTTTTTTAAATTAATAAAGCTATAAAATGTTTTTCAAAATAAATTAAGTGTAATTGAGATTGTTATAACATCCTTTATCATGTTATTTTTTTTTTCTTTTTCAAATTTCAAATAAATACCAAAATTCTCCAAAAGCCAACTACAAAACATATCTTTAAAAATGAGTTTCAAAATATCAAACATAGAAGTGACATGATTATACTAAGAAACTGCATGTGCTTCTCGATTAGATCACAGTCCCATGCATATATACTACTATATCTTGATCTTAAAATATCTTAGAAATTGCATATGCATCACGAGGATGACAATTTGTCAAGTGTCTAGTTTATTAATGATTTTTAACAATATAATATATATTGACATGCACTCCTTCCAGATTCAGTTCACAAATTTTTCTTTGCATAAGAATCGAGGAAAGGAAGGTTTTAAATCTTAACGTAAGAAATGCTAGGAATTGGTTGCTTGTTCATAGCTAAAGTACACAATAATTATAATTCCTTCTAGCTTTGGTTTTTTAATCGATAGAAAAGTACCTGCGACAACAAGCCAAAGATTCCACTGTATTTAAGTCTCTCTCTCTGATTAGCCTTTTATTTATATATTAATATTGTCACATGATTTCAGATTGGACAAATTGGACTCTATATATTGTTTATTTGTTCCTCTGGCTGCTACCAAATATGAACGATATCACGCAATTCGATCTGACTTTTTCCGAATTAAAAAAGAGCCGAATGATTTCCAAAACCTTGACGTTATGTCTTTGAAACTTGTTTAACTCATAACTTAAGGTACGTACAATCAAATATTATTTATAATTGATTAATACTGATCCTCTTTTGTTTATTGATTATTAACGTGGCATCTTAGTCTCCCCCAAATGTTAGCCTCATTCAATAGTTTATAAGGAAAGACAACCTTGTAAAACTTTAATATTTCTAGTAGCATCATATTCTGTGCCCTTGACCAACATTTTAATACTATTTTTGGTTAGCATGATGATTCTCTACCTTAATTAATTGGGTTTAATTGTAGTATATTATTACTATTATAAAAATTTAGTATTTTTAATAATTTAACTATTGTTATATTGTTATTGAGAGATAATTTAAAAATTATTTATATTAATAGTATATATGAATTAAATTTTAATTTTATAATTATTAGGTGTTGCCAACTTTTGGTCCACTTGACTTAGCATCATGTTACTGAAATATTGCTGTGAAGACTTCCATTTTTAAAAGAAAACTGTTTCCCAATTGGCATAAGGTTCAGTCAAGTTTTCTTTTTAACATATCCACTTTTATCCTTTTACTTTTTCCATCTGACTGTATGATTCTACATTGCATAGAGAATAAAATTCAATGTGACATTTAAATCACGAGTCTCCTATATCTAATGAACTCATTTTTTGAGTTATTTATGAGTTTAAATCTTAGCAATTGGTGTGTGTTTTGTTGATAGTTGTGCAACATAAATGGCTACTCATAAATGCTAGATTAAGGTACACTACCCAATATAGTATTGATAGATGAGTGAAACCGAAAGAGGGAAAACGTTAAACAAATTTACCACTTCATTTATTTATATATATATATATATATATATATATATATATATATATATATATATAATCTTTTCAAGTGAGTGATAATGATTTTCACACATTATTCCAAATGTATAATAAGTTTGAGATAAATAATCTTTTAAAGTTTCACGATCAATGCTCTAGACACACTAAGCCAAAAATGATATTTTATAGCGCGTCTTTTACAGCGCTTATTAAATACAAGCGCTGTTGTAGGTTCATATAGAGTCACACAACGCTTACACATAATGTTTACAAGGCTTTTATAGCGCTTTCTCAAAAGCGCTGTAAATTGAAGCGCCTTCACATAATGTTTTACAGCACTGTAAAATATAGCGCTCCTACCTTATGTTGCATAGCTTTTAAAGCGCTGTAAAAAACTTGCGTTTTCACATAATTAAAGGACCTATTAGAGCGTTTATTACACAAGTGCTGTAAAATCATTCACCTTAAATAAAAATCATTTACTTTAAATAAATAAAAACAAATTTACGAACCCTCATCTCCTTTACTCTGGAAACCCTCATCTCCTCTATATTTAGGTATTTAACTAATTATTTGGAAGAAAAAACAAATCCAAATATAGGTATTTTACTAATTATTTAGCATTTTACAAAAACTGAACTTATATTGTAAAAAACCTTAAAAAAAAATAAGGAGATCACATAGCGCTTGCACATAATAAAACAAAGAAACATTTTAAAGCGTTTTGTGGAAAAACGCTATAAAAGGGTGCTTGCACATAATAAACACAAAGAAGCCTTTTAAAGCGCTTTGTGGAAAAGCGCTGTAAAAGGGTCACATAACACTTGCACATAATAAAACAAAGAAGCCTTTTAAAGTGCTTTGTGAAAAAATGCTGTAAAAGGGTCACATTGCGCTTGCACATAATAAAACAAAGAAACCTTTTAAAGCGCTTTGTGGAAAAGCGCTGTAAAAGGGTGCTTGCACATAATAAACACAAAGAAGCCTTTTAAAGCGCTTTGTGGATATAGTTATGTGTTGTTGTCAATATGTTAATATGTATATGAATATGTTGTGAATTGATTGTGTAAATATGTAAAGTTATAAGTTAAAAGATAAAGTTATATAGTTATATTGTTGTGTACTGATTGTGTATTGATTGTAAAATGATTGTGTGAACTGATTCTGGATGAAAATGATTTTGGAAAAAAATTAAAAGACAGCGTTGTAATAGGTACATAATAATGCATCTATTGAATGCACCTTTTACAACACTTTTTGGAAAAAGCGCTGTAATAGGTGCATAATAATGCATCTATTGAATGCACCTTTTACATCGTTTTTTCCAAAAAGTGTTGTAAAACGAGTATAACAAGCTCGCAATATATCTACCTTTTATAGCATTATTTTTTTATTTTTAAAAGCGCTATTGTATCTTTTACAGTGTTGGATGCTACAACACTTATTTTTTTTTGAAAAAGCGCTGTAAAATAGGTTTTTCGTGTAGTGACAATTGCCTTTTTATATGATACAAGTTTGGAGTTGTATATTTTTTCAATTATAGTCACTATGCCAAAATTAACATTTTACAGCGTGTCTTTTATAATGTTTTTTATTTATTTATTTATTTATTAAAAGTGCTATTGTATAATATTTTAAAATCAACGGACGATACAAAAACGCTTTTCTTGAACCCAAAAACCAGGGGAATGATATCAACGTATACTTGACTCCTATAATTGAAGAATTAAAAAATATGTGGGAGACATGTGTGGAAGTTTATGATGGGTATAAAAAAATATGTTTCCATTTGAGGGCTATGTTGTTCAACACAATTAATGATTTTCTAACCTATAGTAATTTATCAGGATATAGCATTAAATGTCAACGTGCATGTCCTATATGTGAAAAGAGTACATATTGGATGCAGTTGAAACATTGTAAGAAGAACGTATTTCTTGGACATCGTACATTTTTACCTTTTAGTCATCAGTATTGTGGATGAAGAAATACATTCAATGGAAAATCATATGAAGGTACTGCTCCTTTAGCACTGACTGGATATCAAATATTTGAAAAAGTAAAAGGTTTGACCAATAAATTTGGCAAACCTTTTGCGGGAGAGCTTGTCAAAATTGGACGGAAGAAAAAATCAATTTTCTTTGAATTGTCATATTGGAAGTCATTGTATATAAGACATTTTCTCGATGTGATGCATATTGAAAAAAATGTATTTGATAGTGTTATTGGTACGTTACTCAATGTTCCACGAAAGTCTAAGGATGACATCAATGCAAGATTGAACTTGATCGATATGGGAATAAGAAATGAATTAAATCCCGTAAAGAAGGAAATTGCACATATCTATCTTCAGCCGCACATACTCTATCTAGAAAGGAAGAAATTGTTTTATGTAAATTTCTACACAAAGTTAAAGTTCTACAAGAATACTCTTCAAACATTAAAAATTTAGTTTGTATGAAAGATCTCAAGCTACAAGGTTTGAAGACTCATGATTGCCATGTTCTAATGGAGCATTTGCTACCAATAGGTATACGTTCCATTTTACCTGAAAAAGTTCGATGAGCCATAACTAAATTATGTTTCTTCTTCAGGAAAATTTGTAGTAAAGTGATCGATCCTCAAAAATTACCAACATTGTAGAGGGAATTGTTGTTACTTGGTGTGAGCTTGAAATGTATTTTCCACCATCGTTTTTTGATATAATGGTTCACCTTATTGTTCATCTTGTTAAAGAGACACAACTTTGTGGGCCAGCTTATATGAGATGGATGTATCCGATAGAACGCTATATGAAAATATTAAAAGGGTACGTAAAAAGTAGAAGTCGACCAGAAGGTTGTATTGTTGAACGGTACATTGTCAAAGAAGCTGCTGAATTTTGTATTTAATATATATCCAATGTTGAATCCATAGGGTTTCATGTGTCTCGTTATTCGTGAAGAATAACAAGAGAATGAATAATTGCAAAAAAGTAATGACTATATCAAGGACAAAATATGAGCAGACAAAATTGTATGTTCTACACAATGAGAATAAGGTTCAACTGTATATTACAATACACATAGATTAGTTATCTAGTTTGAACATGAATAGGAATCAAAATTGGATAACACGAGATCATAATCGAATTTTTATAACATGGCTAAAAAATCACATTAACTCAAAGTTTGATATAGACCTCAATTCAATTTCACAGAGATTGAGGTGGCTAGCAAATGGTCGGAGTTTACATGTTTTTTCTTATACCAATTATGTAATTAATGACTACACATTTTATACCAAAGAACAAGATGATCGAACCACTATGCAAAATAGCGAAGTCACTCTCGTAGCTGAAGTGATGCATATCTCAAGTGCAAAAGACAAAAATCCAATATATATAAATCTATCATATTTTGGGGTTATCGAGCATATATGAGAGTTATACTACACAATGTTTCGTGTCCCATGTTTGATTGCAAGTAGGTCGATAATAATAATGACGTTCGGATTGATGAGTTAGGATTCTTGCTTATCGATTTTAATATGGTAGAATATAAAGATGAGCCTTTTATTTTAGCGTCGCAAGCACAACAAGTGTTTTATATCACTGATCATGTTGATGATAAATGGTCCATTGTCCTATCGACCAATAAAATAAGTGATGATAACAATAACGATGAAGATTTTGGTAATAGCGTGCACCTATTACAACGTTTTTTTAATAAAAGCGTTGTAAGAAGAGTCTAAGAGAAGCGCTGAGCAATATAAAATATATTGCATGGATCAACAATCCAATTCAGAGTCACCAAAAACGAAAAATAATAAATTTGCAAACAAATTCATAACATCTATGTTAATAGTATAAAACGATAAAATGTCTACAAATGTGACAAAGTCTATAAATATGGCAAAATTGAAGTGTCTGAAATATCTATGTATTTGGAGTTGTAATGCCGATGGTGTCAAAATCATTGATTAAATTTGTATTAGATTGAAGATGATATGTCAATCTGAAACCAAAAAAATATTGCAACAAGATGAAAAATCATAACTACACTGCAATAAGAAGAAAAAATTAAAACAACGTTGCACTAAAATGACAAAATTACAAAGTAAAATAAAAAAAAAAATATGAGAATCATTTACTTCGATAAAAGAAAATAAGAAAATAATTTAAAACGCTCGCATAAAATAAAGACGTTAACAAAATATGTGCCAACTATAGAAAAAAGTATGTGCCCCCTAAATCCTAATTTGAAAAAAACAAAGTCATGTGTCTTTGAGGTAAATTATTTGTTACTTAATGTTTTGTTAGGTACTAGTATTTTAATTTTAAAATAATTTAAATATATTAAAAAAAATAAAATATTATTCCAAACAAAATTTTAAAGTACCAAGTATTCAACTTTATGTAAAAATAAGACACGTCTATGATATAAAATAAAATATAATACAATAAAATGTTATATGATAATATTTCATCCTTTTGGATATTTAAAATTATAGAATAGAATAGAACATAAAATACTAAAAGATATGAGATGGAGTGATTTATTTATTTCACTCTATCATAAAATATTAAAATATTAAATCCTAATTTCTTCTATTTGATTCTTCTCATATTCATTCATCTGATCTTATGCTCACATGTCCACGGCACAAGGCACGTCCTTGTAGAAACAATTAACGAATAATATACTTGTTATAAATAATAATATAATAGTTCTATTATATTAAGGAATAGTATAAACACATAAACGATATGATTCTTAAACCAATAATTGGGGGCGAGGAAAGTTGAAAGTATCAATTCAAATAATGAGGATGCAACCCTACCTGCTATCTCAAAGTGGAAATTGATGAGAATTAAATAATAGCAATGATTTGGATTAAAATAATAGAAAAATCTAAAAGTTTGACAAACCGACGAGATAGAATATTAAAGAATGCTTTTTCACGAATGGAGAAGAAGCATACACGTCTCCTTAAGCTCAAACCTCGTACATCTTGCCGACAACGTACCAATCCCACAAAAGAAAACCTAATCTTTTTTTAGCATTATTCAATTCTGGAACTCTATTCATTATCGTATTCATTACCTTGATTAATTATACTTTTGTCCATAATTTATTTTTTAAGTTTCATGGTTTTTGTTGTTTAAGTTTCTTAAACTACAAATTTTAGTTATTTCCCATCATTTAAGTTAATTTTCTGTTTGAGTCTATAAAATATTTTGCAGGTGCTATTTGTGTTGGTGACTAAGAACAATGAGAAACTCTTTAACTATTGGGCCACGTACTCAAACTAAAAACTAATTAAAAAAATATAATCCATAAAAAAGAAAATAGAAAGAACAAAAGTGTCCGACATTTATAACATACGAAATTAAAATAGAACGAAAAATTTGTAAAAAATTAAAATTAAAGTTTAAAATAATTTAAAGGGACAGAAAGGAAATTTAGAGAAAAAATTGTGAATTACTACACCGTCAATTATTATTTTAAGAAAATAACTTATTTTTTCATATTTTTTTTACATATTTATAACTTTTTAAAATATTTGCATGAATTTAATTCATATACACATTTAGTATAAAATATTTTTATGTTATCAGTCAATCACAAATATTAAATTATTAAAAATGTTTAATTTTTATTATAATTACTTTTAAAGTTATATGTCTACAAATGATTTTAATGCGATTACATCGTAAAAAAAATTATACCGATAATACATGATAATTAAATTTTATTTGCAATCATCTCGATATATTTGAAATTAACTAAGGCTTTTATAATACGGTGGTTGTACACAAAATTATTATGATTTGAGTATGTTTGATAGTTGTATTTCGGAGAATTTTAGAGAAAAAGACTTTTGGAGTGGAGTGATAAATCTATATTTTTATATATATACTTGCGATTTAAAAAAATTAAAAGAATATTACTGAATAATCCTATAACATTAATTATAAGTTATTAATTTATAGATTTGTTAATTCAAAAAAGCATTATAAACCCTCTCTTCTCCCCCTTCAAAATCCTTCATCCGAACATATAATCTCACATTCTCACCATCTGTAAGAAATGAAGTGTTTCTGAATGGAATTACTACTTTAGTGTCTACATAGCGATTTGTAGAAGGAATCACAATCTATGTAAATAGTCAAAATGTTTAATATTCTCTACATAGTTCAAATTTTATTCTAGTTCTCATGCTATATTGTCTCGTGTCTCTCACTTTCTCCATTGCTTTGTAATTATCTTATATTGTTGCAACCAAATTGTCTCACCAATATGAGTCGCCATCCATTTCAATTAAAGTTGGAAAAAATTAGAAAACTCTTAAAATTAATTGTTTTTCTAAGAAAAAAATTGTTCATGAATTGATTACTAGTAAATAATGTATTAGCCTTCAATATCATCAGTAAAAAGGGTTATTTCTTAACATTTTTTCTAAAATTATCGTAACTTCAGAGAATGATTTAGCCTTCTATATCATGGATAAAATGGGTTATCTCTTAAATTTTTTTCTAAAATTATCATAACTTGAAAATAATTTATTTTCCTGGACTTAGGATCCGTTTGGCAAAGCATTCCAGGTAACTTATAATTTATAAACTTTAAGTTTTGTTTGGTAACGGTCATTTTTAAGCTTATAGATCGTAGCTTATAGTATTTTTTGAAAAGCTATTTCAATTAGTTTATAACTTATAGCTTATTATTTTTTCTTTCAAGTTTACCTTATAATTGTAACTAAAATCCTTTTCTACCTTTTAAATATATTATAATTTTAAATAAATAATTTTTAAAATTTTGAAATTTAAATATACAATATTTTTTAAAATAATTTCTTTATTATAATTTAAAATAAACAAACTAGCTAAATAAATAAAAAAATATATCAGATTAATAAATAATTTATTTATTATAATTTTAAATTTTTTAAAAAATTAATATTTGAAGGAAATAATTTAAAATAATTTATTTATTATAATTAAAAATAAATATACTAACTAAATATAGATAAAAAAATATAAATCTTATTAATAAATTTTAAATTAATAAAAAAACTCAATTATAAATTTAAAAACATTTTAAGCATTTATTGATATAAATTTTATTTTTAATTAAGAATGTCATTTTGCATTATAAAGCTAATTGAATCACTAATTTTATCAAATACTTTAATTAATTTAACAATTATCAATTATAAGATATAAGCTATAAACTAATTTTTACCAAATAGAACCTTAAATCCCTGATAGAGTTTTTGAAATGTGGAACTTTTATGAGGTAATATAATTTTAGAGGTTAATTAAAATTCTTTAATGTAAATTTGGAAAAAATTTAAAATGTGAAATATTTATGAAATATTTTGTTAAAGTTAAATTTAAGGAAGTTCAAAATACTAGTTTAAAAAATGTGATTGGGAATTTCTAATTGATTTATATATGTTTCAAATTTGACATATTGATCACTATTTGTTTTTTGAATATCGCAAATTGGCCCTTATTATTGTGCTTAAATTTTGTAAAATTTAAATATTGATCTCAATAATAAATTTTAAACTTTGATTTGTTTGTCTTATAGTTTTTCTGAATTTGCATACTGATACTATATTTTTAAAGTTTTATAAATTGATCCCTCAACTTTTCTTCGGTTGCAAATTTGACCTAGAACTTTTTTAATTTCTCTTTTGAACCACTGCTCAGTATATATTGACACTATTACTCCGAAACTTTTAAAATTGATGAAATTTGTCCAACAAAGTCTAACAACGAAAAATTTTAATTACTTTTTTTTAATTAAAATTTTGAACCACTACTCCTTATATATTGACACTATTATACTCCAAAACTTTTAAAATTGATCCAACAAAGTATAGTGATGTTTTGAATTGCCTAGCACTAAGAGCATGAACGCCAAGTTGGTTCCGTTGCAGATCATCATCTGGATCTTCTGTTATGGCCTAGTAGAAAAAGAATGATACCTCAAATTTACTACACCAAAATTAATTTTTTATGGTGCACACAACATAGTGTATATATTATAAGTGTTATTAAACATTACAAACACTGTATAAACATAACATTTATAATATAAGCACTATTAAATATTAAATATTAAATATTACACGTATAGACAAAATAGTGTTTTTTTAATAAGCACTATAAAAGCATAGCGCTTCTTACATATAAGCGCTATAACTTACTAAATAGTACTCTTTCATTGACCCAAACAAAATTAATTGTTAATTAAAAGGAGTTTTAAAGCTCTCAAAATTCCTCCTTTCATTTTCACTTTGAATTTCATTTTCCTCTTTTTTTTTAGAAGTGAACTATTTCCCGTAATTCACATCAATTCATCCTTCCATTTCCACCTTTCACTTTTCCTTTTTGTTTATCGCTGTAAGCTTCCACGCTGCCATGGCTAAAGTTTGAAATGTTTTCATCTCCTTTTCATTTTTACATCTTCGTCTCATTTTCCATGATCTTTCAATGCATCAAGCTATGACGATGATGCACTAGAAGCTTAATTTTTCTTTCATCTTCATTTTTGTTTTTATTTCTTATTTAGGTTTATGATTTTTAGTCTATTTTAAAGTTTTTCAACTTTTGAGTTTGCCTTTCATCTTCTTACAGAAAAATCCAAGTTTGCTTTGATTTTGTTCATTTTTTGGTATTTTCTCTTCTTCCCTTTTAACTTTTCAATTTTTTTCCCAATTTGCTCTTGAGAAAGCCCTAGATTTATGATTGAATGGCAATCTATTTTTTCTTTTCATTTCATGAGTTTGGGGATTGAAAACCATTAGGTTTATGGTTAATTTGTCCTCGATTTTGTAGTATTTTTTTCCTTTTTTTTCCTCAGTGAGCTTTCATCTATAGCGCCAACAAGATGAAGATACATTCATGGTGATATCATGGATATTCGATAAGATGAGATGTCTGATAGTTTTGATGACAAAATTACACGAAAGAGGAAAAAGAGGAAGGTTCTTGATCTTGCTATCACACTCGAATGTACCGAGAAGAACTTTGTTATTATTGATCCAAGACTTCCTAATTACCCCCATTGTAAGAAATATATATATATATATATATATATATATATATATATATATATATATATTCTCTTTTCTATCTATATCATTATTTGTGTTTCTTTTGCATCAAAGTTATTTGTGAGATTGATTCTAATTTATGTAATTAATGTTGCAACACAAGATGATATATATGAATATGAGGGTACATTTTTATTTGGTTTTTCATATTTTTGCTTCTAATAGCTTCTTAGAGCTTACAAAGTATACCCGTAAAAAATATTGGGAAGAAATTGCAAGTATATACATATATATGATTTAAGTTAATAAATATGTCACCACAATGAAAATTGAAATCATCAAAACACTTTGGAAACTAAATTGCTTTATTGGTGCATTGCATAACAAGTATACTAATGTAACATGGGAGTCATTTATACTAATTCAAGTTTTATTTTCAAAGATTATACCTGAAAATGATCTAGAGAACTTTTGCACAATGCCTAAATTATGTGGCCTTTAATAATATGATATTTGGTGATACAAGTTAATACAAGGACTAAAATTATATAGTATCTTAATTCTTATTCTCACTTTCAAGTATTATGTATTTCATTTGATTTTGAGATCATTATTGTAACACGATGTATACTCCTTTATTGATTGATGTTTTTACATATTATGGAGTATTGAAGAAACTCAAGTTTCTTTATATTAGCTTGTCATTAACATAGAGAGAAAAATATTCATCAAAACTTGTAGTGGTTTGACTCAGTTGGTATAAAAAATGTATACATCTATGATATGAATGGTATGAAAGGTTTGGATAATCAGTGATGATTAATTTTTTTAACTTGAGACATGTGATATTATGCCTTACACAAGTAACTTACAACACACGGAGTGAAGATTTATATTTACAGTCTCAAATATTATGTCAAGCTTGTTTTTAAAAATATCTTAGTTGCAATTTAGAATATTTTACCTAATTTTATTGTTGTTTCCGTCAACGTCATCTGATGCAACAAGTAAGTCTATTTCATTCAAGGATGCAACTGGATTATTTGGTTCTACCAATAATTTTTTATTTCTTTATCATAAGATTTACATTGCTATGGCTATAATTTTAATGAAAGTTTGAGCATTTATATAAATTTATTTCATATTTTAAATTTGCTATAAATTAAGAATATATATATATATAAATATTAGTGATAAAACTGCCATAATTAATTAAGCTTGATTAATTTTTTAAAAACAAAAGTTATTTTAATAGTGTTTATTAAGTGCTATTATAGATGACTCACCTACATGAACACTAAATTTATTCGTAAGTTATCATTTTTTTAATAATTTTAAATTATATTATCAATATAACTTTTATTAGTTTAAATGAATAAAAATTATTTGTTAATAAATAAAAATTTGTCTTTATTTTTCTTCTTGACGGAATTGGATCCGACTCATTACTTTGGGTCTTGTACTAAGATTATAATACCAAATTTGCACTTCTGCCTTGAGTATGGTAATTTGTACGTGATTAGTATGGTAAAATATAGTAAAGCAACAGTTGGGCATTCGGATCATGTAAAACATGTGCTGGCATTGTAGACAGACAATGGCGCGTGATCCATCTTTTTACTGTCACTGGCATTGGCATTGGCATAACATATACGAAATGAAGGGAGACACCGAGGTTTCCTGTCTACAAAATAGAGGGACCACCATTTCCAAAAACAATAGCAACATGTGTTACTATTTTTTTACATTATGGTCTTTCCCAAGACAACTTGAGCAATTGGGCAAGTGTACTTATTTTTATAATGTTATTCATTTATTAGTTGTATATATCACGATTAACGAGTCTCCACTCTTTTGCACCAAACAAGTCTAGAATTGCTTTATTTATATATAGACTTGTTATATATGTGTATAATTATAGACTTGTTATATATAGAACAAGTCTATAATTTAATTACTTACTATCGTAGCGTAACAAATTCAAAAATCAATCAAATGAAATCAATCAAATCGGTTAATAATATTACGACACCAAAATAGATATAATAATAATAATAATTTATAAAAATAAATATAATTTAATACAATTATATATTTTTATATCAAATATCAACCATATTTCAAATATAAAATGTCAAATATTACATCGATAATAATAATTGATGAGGCTATTAAAACTTTGGGAGAGGCGGCGGACCCGTCATAAGTCCATAACCCACTCTTAATACCCTTGGATCTATCTCTACTAACCATCCACTTTTTTTATTTTATTTTTAAATCCAACTTCATTAGCATTATTATAATTATATACTACACATAAAATCAGATAATTTATACCAATTAAAGAAGTTGAAACCAGATAATTCATACCAATTAAAAAAAATTGAAATAGTGATTTAGAGATGTACAAGGGAATCCATTTACAATTTGGAAATTGTTTATAACTTTGTTGTTAATTAAGTGTTAAGAACACCAAATTTGGTGACGGAGTTTATATTTTTGTATAGTTATTTCAATATTTTTTAATAAAGTAATTTATTATTAATTATTTTGGCTTTCTCCGTAGTATTTTTATATTTGTATAGGTGTCTCTAATGAATTTATTTGCGAACAAATTGACAAAATCCAAATTAATAATACAAAACAACAATATAGAAATAATCGAATTCAATCTACAAATATGACAATATTCAAGTGTCTGAAACATTCATGTTTTTATATATGTAAATGTTGATGACGTCAAAGTTGTTGATTAAAATTTGTAATTGATCAAAGTTATCTCAAATATGATTATGTGAATCAAACAAATACTAACAACACGAGAAAACACGCACAAAATATTACATCAAAACGAAGAAGTCATAGATAAATTTAAAAAAAAAAAACTAAATTATATGAAAATCACTTTATTTACAAAAAGAAAAAGAAAAAACGAATTAGAGAATAATTTTGAATCCAAAAATATGTTTAAACCTCTATCTCTAATGGATGAATAAGAAAGAAACTAGATTTTTTGGAGAAAGAGTGGCATTATCTTCATGACATGATTAACTAATTGCTCTAACACTAACAAGCTTGTATTCATAAACTCAAACGAACTAATCAAAATTGAACAAATTTATTTGTTTCTAACTCTGTTGGGCTGGTCATATATAAGAAATTATAATAAGATGGTATTAACAAATAATGCCTTTTTTTACACATATTAACAAATTAATACCTTAAACACATTTTGATAAGTTATATAAATAAAAATTATTTTTGGTTAAATAAAAATATTTAAATTTCTAAATATTAAAAGATTTATTTTTTTTTTGCTTGATAAGAATTCTTGGGTCACTCACATATAAGTAGGGGTGGGTAAAGTTCAGTTCTGAACTAGAACCGCTTGAAAATTGAACCGAACTGATTTTCAGTTCGAAAAAATGAACCGAACCAGTTTTTAGTTCAAAAAACGAACCGAACTGGTTTTACAAAATGGTGAACCGGTTTTTTATTTTAAATTGAACCAAACTGGTTTAACTTTGTTTTTTTGTTCATATAAGCCAAATTTTACATAATTACCCCTAATTACTTATAAAAAACAAATTCGATTCAAGTTTTTTGAAATAAAAACTAGTTCGGTTCAAGGTTTTTTCAAATTAAAAATCGGTTCGGTTTAGTTTTTTAAACTGAAAACCTATTCAGTTCAGTTCTTATTTTAAAAAATTAGTTCAAAAACAGTTTGGTTCAATTCAATAATTTAGTTCAATTTTTGATTTTTTTAAACACCCTTACATATAAGTGTAGCATGTAATGTTATTTCATGTTTGTTTCGTGTGTGTAAGGGAAAAGCAAAAAGCATTTTATCATTCACATAATTTGCTTCTCTACCGTTGACAACTTTTTGTGGAATAACAGAAACATCCAACTATATAATTATTCATTCTAGTTATGGGAAACCCATATTGGATAACCAATTTTGACCTAAAACTAGAAAGTTGAGTGGAAGTGATAGTGGGTGAAGAATGTGCGTAGGAAACTAGAAAACGTGTCTCTTGACAATTGGTTGCAAATAACAAACGAAAAAAGGCACAAATTTTGTTATTCCCTAAACCGGCTATACCCGGTTTAAATGTCAAATCAGATAGGTAGTTGTTGGTCTAAATATAATACTAGTCAAGTTACCCGAATTAGAAAGTAATGTTTTCCAAAAGGATTTTAAGGTTGGAGGATTACCCTAAGAAGAAGTACTAATTCTGCCATTAAAAAAGGTTACCATTACTTTTCTATTTTTTATAAATAAAATTTAAGATGAGAAAATAATATTTTAATTTAAGGTAGAAAAGACGTTTGAATTTATTTAGTATTTATATAGAGAGATTAGGATACTCTTTTTGTATTATAAAGAGATTAATTTATAAAAAAGTAAATATTTTAAAAATATTTTTTATGATACTTGTTAATGACTAATGTAAAAATAAAAATTTAAAAGTTGGGAAATTGATTCTTTAAACTTGTGGAAATTAATATTTTTTACTATGAAGTTTTATTTATTTATTTTTAATAAGTATTCTTAAAACACTATTACAGTTGTTAATAAGACTTAAAATAATATGATTTCAAAATAAGTTATCTTCTTAAATTTTAATGTAAACATTAATTACATTTTTAAATTAAATCAATTTTATACATCGAATAAAATTAAAGCATGTGATAGTTATTTCTAAAAAAAATTACAAAATATAATTGTAAAATAAAATGAAAGATTGTAATTGAATAATAATATAAAATTACATTTTATGTATACCTATTAGACTCTTATATTACTACATGAGGTTAATCTTTTCTACTCTCTATACTTATAATAACAATAATAAAAATATATGAATATTTAATAAAAATATTATCTTATATATATATATTTTAAATTTGTATAAAATCATGGAATAAATCATTCATTATGACACAAGATTATTGTATTCTTCCGCGGGTCCACCTGTCTTATTCTTGCCATTATTTCTATGACCACACCCAAAGGGCAAGTGCCAAGTAGCTGTTGTTAGGTATCCCCTTTGTATGTTTGGCTATATATATTACGTTACGTCGTTGTTCGAGAGGAAAGTTCATGAAACAATAGTGGGGAGTGGGGACAATGGACCTACATACACCTTTCAACATTATTTTGTTTTAATGATTAGATAAGACACCTTATATTACTTTATTTTATCGTATCATACGATAGGTCATGCCTGACCTCGATTTTTTTCTTTAAAAATATCTGATTAATGCTATTTGATAAATTTGTAAAATGGTTCAATGTCGATACCAAACTAACTATATTATTGGTCATGAAACCGATATATTTTTTATTTATACAATTGTAAAAAAATTCATATACGATTATAATATTTGAAATTCAATTTCGATATATAATATTCTACTTAACATTTTTAATTAAATTCAATGTTTAGAGAATATAATTAACTATTGAACCGGTAAAAATATCAGTTTAAGGTTAGTGGTTCAAGTGAGGTTCAACTGCATCAAATCTGTTACAATTAAATAATATTATTTGAATTTTAAAAAAAATAATATATTAAATAGTATTCATTTTTAAGTTACAGTAAACCTAGCACATAAATAACTTGTTTTGTTTTCTCAGCAAAAGACGCCACCTACCACTACAATGTTACCATCTTCTTCTGTGTCTTTTTTTCATTGTTATTCTTTATGCCTCTTTATTTTCATAAGGTTTTAATCTTTCAGTACTTCGTTTTATACGAAAATCAGAGTATAAAAACGTGTTATGTGACGGAACCGGTTCTATCGGTTTTTGGTCGATTATCCCGGTTCTTTTCCAGTTCAATGTTACAGCGGTTATATGACTTTATCAGACCGGATTGAAACCGGTTGAACCGACCAATTCAATTCGATTTCTATAACATTGGTTGAACTATACCTTACAAATCATAAAACATGATTTTTATTAATAATTAAATATTTTTGTTTCATAAACACAGTTCAGATAATATACAATTATAGAGATACTTAGTATGTAGAAACATTATATCAAATCAGGCACTATAAGAAAAAATAGATAGACTCTTTGAACTAAAAAAATATCTTAGGTTTACACATAAGTGTGTATAGGGTAGCCCAACAAGGGAAACAAAAATATATTCTAAATTGGCCAAATAAATAAGGCGGTTGTTACAAGAAAATGAGTTGCAAAAAATAAAACTAAAAAAAGACAACTTTTAAATTGACCGGATGCTCAACTCACCCATTCAATGGGTTAAGTGGATCATAGCAACTCTTGAGTAATAGAGTCTAAAATCTCAAACCATGCTATTTAAAATAATGGATTAAATGAAGTGAACTATTAAATCCAACCTGTTTTTAATCATTACCTTCATTAGTACTGTTTGAAATTGGTTATTATTATAAATTCACAATACATTATCATTAAACTCAAAAAAAAAAAAATTAAGATTGATATGATTCATTTAATTTAATATTATAGAAAGAAAAATATGTATACTAATTATTTAAATGTATGAGTTGAAAGAAAGTTACAACAAAAATATATGAAAGAAAATCAAGAGAAAAAATAAACACATTTATACATTATTTGGATGGAGATAATTATTTTTCACTTTAGTTTATCAAAAAAGGTTTTATTTAAATACTAAAATAAAAATAATACAATAAAATTAACTATGAGTTGCAATATTTCACATCCACATTTTTAAATCAACACTAATATTAAGAAAGTCATAAACACGATGATATACATAAATATTTTATAAATCAATAAGAAATTATTATAATATAAACGATAAAAGCAAACAAATATGTCAATCAAAATTTAATTTGTAGAACCAAAATCGTCGTCTCAATTAAAAAGATGAAGAGTATTAATAATTTATATTTATGAAAAATATCACTGGTCATCGTTAAAATTATAAATGAGTTGTAATTTTTTTTTCCGACGTCGATGATAATTTCATTAAAAAAAATTTTAACAACAAATCTAAAATCAAAATATATAAAATTTAAATTATAAAAAAGACATATTTAGCTAAATAATAGAAAACTGAATTGCCTTACGACTAACAAATTAGTACTAAATTAGATAATCAAATCGGGTATTGGATGGTTGGAAGAGCGACGAAAAATATGTTATATGTCTATTTTGTATTTCTGTGTATCTCTAACTTTTTATCATTAATACAAATTAACAGTATTAATAAAAGTTATGTTTGTATTTAGAGACATTATTTTTCCTCTAAAGGACTCAAAATTAGAAAAAAAATACTTTTTACTAGAATGATACAACTCATTTTAATTAGTAGGAGGTTTTTTCCTATTATCAATATAAAATATAATAATAATTTAAAAGTTGTGTATTTAATAGTTATTGAAGGATAAAATAAAAAATAATAATTAAAATGCTATTAAAAATTTGTGAATGATATTTATTTTGAAATAATATTTTTGCTAAAATGATATTTATTGTGAAATTGAGGGAGTACTGTAGATGACGATTGAAGTTTAATTTTTGTGTTTTGTTGGCGAACAATTTATTTATTTATTATTACTTTTTTTATGGTTTAAATATACTCTTATTTCCTGCAAAGTGTAGAAAATTTAATTTTAATTTATGTAAAATAATATTTTTTTAAGTCTATACAAAATATATATGTTTTTGTTTTAGTCTCCAATGTCTCATACCGTTACTTTTTTAATGATAATTAATTACTTAAGATTTAAATATACAATTAGTCCCACAATAAGATATAAAAAATTTAATTTTAATTATTACAAAATAAAAAATAATGGTTTAGTTGCTTGCAATAATTTTAGTCCTTAAAAAAAGTTGTTGTTGTTTCTGATTTTTTTTTCCTTCAATTAAATCAACTAACAGTGATACCAAATCATCAATCTATAAGAATATATGGTTTAGTGTCACTTTTGATTTGAAATAATATTTTTTTTTAATTAAAAATATCATGCGCTATATGCTATAAATTCAAACATAACTAAACTCTAAATTATTATAATTCTATTCTCTTAAATACAAGAGGGTTAAAAAAATCTCAAAACTGCTTACAATAACATCTAAAAAAGATGCTATTGAGAAAAATTGATGACAAATATATAATCATCTAAATTTAATAGTTTGTCATTGTCAAATAGAGGCTACGAAAAATATTTTATCTTTAGTAAATGTGCATATTATTCATAGTTTTTTACTTTTTGTTGTTGTTGTCTATTTTATAGTTTTTTAATTTAATATTGTATATTTTCAAAGAAACAGTGTCATATTTATTTTTTGACTCAACAGTGTCATAAATTTAGATAAGCATTTACATATTTCTTCATAAAAGATAAAACATACTCCTCTAGTTGCAAAATAGTTCATTCATTTGATCATTTTATATGTATTAAGAAAAATGTATAGATAAAATAGGAATATATATACTTTTACAAAATTATTTCTGTTAATTATTGATACATTATCAATATTATAAATACATAATATAAAATATTGCATTGAAAATTATGCAAGTAGTATTAAATGGTACATTTGAAATTTGAAATGATCAAGGACTTATTTGATTTCGTTTCCAAAAATAATTTTTTAATTTTTAAAAATTAAAAATTAAAAACTTGTTTAAATACATGATTTTGCCAAATTATTTTTAAAAACTATTTTTCATCTTACTCTTTTTAAAAGGAAAAAAATCAAGTTAATGGTATGTTTTTGCGTGTTCAGTATTCACTTTTTGTACTCTAAATAAAACAAATTGAAAAAGAGGCAAAAAAAAAAAAAAAAATTCGTTTCATTAATGACATTCTATGTAATTGTTAAGATGGTTGTTTATATTTTTTTCAACCAAGTTATTTGTAATTATACGCAGGCAGAAAACTTACCAGTTACCACTTGCGCAATTGCACTCATGTGGGTGCTTTATTTAGTGTATCTCTCAAGTAGGATAATGAGATTTGTTTCCACTTGCTCTTTTATAGTTAAAATATATGTTTTTGGAAATTCTCAAAATATTAACTAACATTTTACTAAATTATTTTATAATTTTGAAATTATTAAAACATCATCTCATCCTAAATTTAAACAAAAATATATATATATGCTTATTCCGACATGTAATTACCTCAACTATAAGCAAAATTATATATGTCACACTTATTAAATAAAATGCTAACAAGCACTTTTGACTTTTAAATTTTAAAAAATACGATTTGAATTAGATAGTTTGAAAATTATAATTTTTGCTCTTAATTTTAGTTGTTTTGCTATGAATGGTCCTTTTGATTTTTATTCAGTTAATAGTTAATGGAGACAAATCTTCTTTTTTTATTTTTATTTTTATTTTTTTTATGATTTCGTGAACTTATATTTTTTTAACTGTCAGCTCATTTTATATAAAAAAATTTCTTGCTCATTTTTTATTTATTTTTAAAAAAATTGCTATATCCAATTATTAATTAAAATAAATATAAAATAAAAAAGATGGTACAAAATACATTTTTTATTTGTTAAAAAATTATTATGATTCTTTGTACACCTTTGAGAAAAAAATATAAGTGTACAACAAATCACAATAATTTTTAAAAGGTAAAAAACCATTTTTAACTCCCTTAATTTATCTTGTGGTTATTTTAATTATTAACTATATCTAATAATTTTGTAATGAAAAAAAAAAAAAGAGCTTATAATAATTGAAAAGAAAAACGAGTAGGTAATTTATATAAAAACTAAGAAAATGAAATGAGTGGAGAATTTTATTTTATAAAAGTTTTGAGTTGGTAATTTTTTTTAACAAAAAGCCATGTCGGTATTAAGCGGGTTAAAATCAAAAGATTAATCATTTATAAATTAAGTTAAAGTTAAGTATTAAAATTGTAATTTTTAAATTAAAAGATCAAAATCATGCATTTTAGCCTAAAAAATTAATAGTTAAATATATTTAGTTTTTTTGATTTCATATAAAATTAAAATATAACAACTAATTTACTGGTAATTATTATAGTCATCTCCAATAATATTAAAGAACAATATTAAAGAATCAATAAAAATAATTTTTTCGAACAATATCATTATGTTCGGGACGTGGCAGAACATACCTATCTTATGCTGGAGCGCATCAGTACTGTTTAAAAGTTTTATTTACTCAATGAATCAATTGTATATTTAATTATAAATATTTGAAGTTTTAATTATTAATTATATGAAAATATTTTATTCGTACTTTTTGTTGGTCTTTATTTTTTTAATGTATATTGGTTAAATTTTTATATTTACAAAAATATATCATAATTTTTTCTTTTTATTGTTAAATATAATAAAAGACTGTAGAATTTTAAAAAATGTTTGCCAAGTTGTGTTTTTTTTAGTTCTATTCTTAAAAATAGTTATAAAAAATTAGATAGCCAAATAATTTTTCTCTTTTCATTATCTGTAAAATAATTTTCAAAAATTAAATAGCCAAGGTTTTTCGTTATTCTCTTTCAAAAAACTGATTTGTAAAATGATTTTCAAAATTAGAGAACAAAAATATTTCAGAGACACTTTTTTTTAATAAAAGGTCAATTATTTTAAGATAAAAAATAATATTTTTTAACATTGTTTTTATTTTTAATAATAAAAACATTATTTTTGACTTATCTAATTTAATATAATATCAACTCATATAATATAAAATTTCATGAATCCTACTATATCATCATCATATCATGTCTTCTCCTCCACTGCATAACAAAAAGCCCTTATTGTTTTTGTTGTTATAATTATATATATAAAAAAAAAAGCCTTTATTGCCTCACCATAACAAGAAACTCTGCCGGTACTTGGGAACGGTTGTTTTGTTTCCTTCAGCAAATTAGTGACCGGTGACCGAACCAACCGGTTCCAACCATGAGAGAGAAAATGTTTATAAATTCCATCTTCTCTTTCATTCTATTCCGTTAGCATCCTTTCATAATTCATATCTCTATCTCTCTCAGGTTCCATGGCTCCGATAGTACCCGATATTTTCACTGTCTCCAGTTCTTAAAATCATCACCGTTGAAATGAGAAATGCAACTAACGATAACACATAGCTCTTAGCACACACTTCGTTCGGTGAGTTTTCTTTTTCTATTACCCTCTCAAGCTTTTCCGGTCGCCGGAGAACTTCACCGGCGTATTTACAGCGACTTGAGGACCTTCGAATTCTGTGTTTTGAAGTAGCTATTTACCTTTCTCTCTTTAGAAATTGCATCTTCACCGTTTTGCTTGCATTTTATGAGTACTTTAATCAATTTTTAACGCTGGAGAGATTACTTGAAGAGAATCTCCGGGGATGTTGAAGTTGTTATAGTTCGCTGTATATATCGTAGCTCGAATTCGCAACAACAAAAACGAATAGGATCAAAAGAAGAGTAGAGTGATATTGTGATAATATCTCGATTCTTGAAGATTAAGCAATATGTTAGATCTTAATCTGAATGCGGATTCGACTCAGAATGATGACTCGCCCGTGCTTTTTGAAAAGATTCCAGAAGCTTCTTCTGGAACTTCCAATTCCTCCATCGTGAATGCGGATGCCTCGAGTAGCGGCGCCGGCACCGGCACCGGCGACGAAGAGTCGGGCTCTACACGCGCCGGCGAGGCCTACACCTTCAATTTCGGTATCCTTAAGGTGGAAGATGGAAATGACGTTGTTGCAACGAAGGAGCTGTTTCCGGTGAGTGTGCGAAATTTGCAGGGGCAGTCTTTGGCGATGATGTTTCCGACGAGGAAGAGTGAGATGGATCTTACGCTGGATCATCATGGAGGTGAAAATGGAATTGTTCAGGTTCAACAACGACCTCAGGTGAAGAAAAGTAGGAGAGGACCGAGGTCTCGAAGCTCTCAGTACAGAGGAGTTACGTTCTACAGGAGAACTGGAAGATGGGAATCGCATATCTGGTTCGTGCACTTCAGTGTTCAGTTTACTAATTAAGCCTTTCCGGTATATTTTTCACTATTTTCCTATGTTGTTATATTATTTAGCTATTGAAATCAGCAATCGTTAAGTAGTTTCAACGAAGGACGATTAAGAGAATATGAGTTAGAAGTTTGACTATAACAATTATTAGTGAAATTTTATTTTACTTTCTATTATTTGAGTCCATTTTTTTTATTAAATTGGAGGATTGAAGAAAAAAAATTAATTATTGCTCGATTGATTATGGAAATTGAAAGTAATTATAAATTTATGTGAATTTTGAATTTGGTTGAATAATATCTAACTTGTTTTTTTTTGGGTTGTTTTTGTAATTGTGTGTTGTAGGGATTGCGGGAAGCAAGTTTATTTAGGTGTGGATTTGTATTTTGATTAATTTCAAGTTATTTATGTTGAAGTATTTATTATATGTTTCTTTGCTATTTTTGGAAATTTTAATGGAATTGGTATTTGGACTTTGTAGGTGGATTTGATACAGCTCATGCTGCTGCTAGGTAAAATTCTGCACATGTTTAAATAACATAAATTATGGGTGTACATTCATACACCTCTTTAAAGAGAGTGATATGATAAAAAAGAAAGATAAATAAAAAATAAGATGTTAAATATGTGTAGAAATCCCAAATATTTGGGATGTACATGTATAAATAATATATACTTTTATTTGATTGTTGACCAAAAAAAATACTTTCATTTGATTTTAATTTTAAGATAAGGATTTGATTGCTGTATTCGTTTATTGACTTGGAATTTTCAAATTCAGAGCCTATGATCGAGCTGCTATAAAGTTCAGGGGACTTGATGCTGATATCAATTTCAATCTCGTTGAGTATGAGGAGGATATGAAACAGGTTGGTAAAAATGCAAGACATTTTTTATTAATAGTTGCATCTAAATGGAGTTTGTAATTGGTTTTTCACCGTTTTTATTACTAATGATAAACAGATGAAGAATCTTTCAAAGGAGGAATTTGTGCACATACTACGTCGCCACAGTAACGGTTTCTCAAGGGGGAGTTCAAAATACAGAGGAGTGACACTTCACAAATGTGGTCGTTGGGAAGCTCGAATGGGACAACTCCTTGGCAAAAAGTGAGGACCTACACTTTTATTTATTCTGACAAGTAGTGTTTTGCTGTATAATAGGATAGGATTAGATATGAGTAAGAATTCAAGTACCTGTTGGTCTACAAAAGGAAAGGGAATTGATTTCAGCTTAGTTCTCAAGTGGGTGGGTCTATACTCTTTAGACTTTTTTGCCATGTTTGGAGAAACATGTCTAAGATGCCTCTTTCAAAGAAAACGATTGGCAAAGGTGTTTTTGTTATTATAGATATTGCAATGATTTCTTGCAGGTATATATATCTTGGACTATTCGACAGCGAAGTAGAAGCTGCAAGGTCCTTATGATACAAAAATTACATTCTTATACATGCACTGAATTTACTATCTTTAATTATCAAAGCTCATTAGGGTTCAAACCAACATGTATCTCCCTTTTGGTTTTATGGAAATTAGGGCTTATGACAAAGCAGCTATCAAGTGCAATGGAAGAGATGCGGTGACTAACTTTGAGCCAAGTACATATGAAAATGAAATGAAAACAGAAAGTATTAATGAAGGTAGCTAATACATCATAGCAATATCTTTTTCAGACATATTTGTTTTCCAAGTTATTGACAGTTGCGGAAAAAAGGTTGAATGTGAAAAGGGACTTAAAATTTTGTCTTCATTAATACAGGTGGCAGTGATAGCCACAATCTTGACCTTAATTTGGGCATAGCGACTCCAAGACATGAACCCAAAGAAAACAGAGCGTATCACCAGTTTCAGGCTGTTCCTCACAACATGCATCTTGGAAGGAGTTCAAAGGTATATAATTGAACTCTACATCATAATTTACTATGATACTTTTTACAAATTATCGATAGAAACGATTCATATACACATTATCGCCTCTTTTACACTCTCTAATTCCACAACACTCTTCGTAGGACACTAAACTAATAAAACATGATTTTTAATGGGTTCATTGATATTTTGGCTTGTTGAGTTCACTTGTACTATTAGCTAATCTTTGTGAAACATTTGAAATTAGATTCTTCATTAAATTTGATGGTAAGGTTGGGTTCATTTTATTTGCAGATGGAGATTAAGGCTAATTCAGTTATTGGTGACCAGTCTTTGAAAAGGATGGTTGTAACTGAAGAGCATCCTTCCACCTGGAATCATGCCACATACTCCAGTTTCTTTTCCAATGAGGTGAAACTTCATTGCCTATTCTCTCTTTGTCTCTGACACTCTCTGATAATCTGTTCATTGCCTAATCTTTAGTTTTGACCGGAGGGTATTGTTTTTTAGTTTCTCCACCTAGTGATTCATATAAATATTTAAGATTATTTTATGTTAGTGTCTGCATTAGAACAAGGAAAAAAATTGGCTTTTGATACAAATAACAGAAGTTGAGTATATTTGATGTTAATTGACAAAGTTAATGGATTTGTGTCTATCTTACTATATAGAGTATATTTGATGTTTTATGTCACTCGCTCATTCTTCTTTTAGAAAATGAATTTATTCACAAATATGTATTAAAAAAAAAAAATAGTTGTTAGAGTGGGTTGAATTAAAAAAATTGATATATTCTGTTCAAATTTTAAATTAATTATATCAAATTTTATTTGACTAAAATTTTATTTATATTTGATATCATAGAGTAGTAAGTGCTTAAAATTTATAGAAACATTATAACCATTCTAGTAATAAAATGATATCTCAATGAAAAACCCAATCAAATCACTAGGACCAATTTTCCCCGAATTATTTTAAATCTGTACTAGTATATGCTATACAAATAGAAATGAATTATTGGTGATGTATAATCTGCATTAATGGAACTTGATATATAGTTGTTGAAATATTTGGCAGGGAAGAAGAGCAGAGAGAATCGGCATTGATCCTTCAAAAGGACTCCCCAACTGGGCGTGGCAAGCACATGGCCAGGGACAGGGTAGTACTGCTTCCCCGGTACAACAATTCTCTTCTGCAGCATCATCAGGATTCTCCATTTCAGCTACCTTTCCATCAAGTTCCATATTTCAAACACAACCATTGAACTCAATTCCACACACACTCTGTTTCGCTCCATCCATTGCACCTGGTAGCTATGCATCTCAATACTATTACCAGGTCAAATCCTCACAAGCTCCCTAGCCTATATTTGGTAACAAACAATAATGATATGATTGATATATGAATGGAATGACGCAACAACATTTGCGTTAAAACTTATTGTATAATTCAGTTAGGAATCAATGTATTGTAATGAGAAATGACATTCAATCGCACCTCTTGGTTAAACCATTAAGCACTATCAAAGATAATACAAAAGAAAAGATCAAGAACAAACTATAAAAAATAAAAAAATAAAGAGGTGGAAAAATTTCATTAGATTTTATATTTAATTCTTCTTTTAATATTGTACACATGATTAAAAAAAATCATCCAAATACTTGAAGGATGTAGACACGTCGACCTAAAATAGGGACTACAAATGAAAATAGAATAATTAAAAAGTTAAGATTTTTTTATAAAAACTAAAAATAAAATTTGAAATTTTATATAAACTAAAAATGTATTTAATTTATAAATTCTAATTTTTTTTATGTATTAATTTTTTTATATTTTTTATTGTAAATTTTCGTAACATGTTGACATCAAATACGAATAAATAATTTTAATTTAAAAAACTTATTTCAATACCCTTTCATTAATTTAGGGCATTTGGAGTAGTTGTAAGATTTCGATTTTAGATTTTAAAAATTAATTTCAAAATTAAAATACATTCGGATAAAATGAAGTTCATATTTTTTTTAGTTAATTTTAAAATAGTTTTATTTAAACTAACAAAAAAATAGGTTTTGTAATTTTTGTTTTTGTTTTAAAATTAAAATATTTTTATCAGTAACACTCTAACACCACCAACCACTACCTCCAACCACCCATCTCTAACTACGGTCACTGACCATCTACCACCTTTGACCACTACAAACACCACCAGCCACTCACCTTTAACAATTATCACCATCATTTGCGATCACTGCCACCACCACTTATCACCATATATGACTACCAACAACCACCTAACTCCCACCACCATTAACCACTGACCTTCAACCACCATCTTTCATTAAGGACTACCTTCTTTCGACCACCACCACCTTCATCATCACCATCCACCCACCTTTCACTCTCAACACCACCAACCACCCACTGTTGGCAACCGACTTCCACAACCACCACCGATAACGTCCACTACTATAGTAATCCTCTATCATGCTCCTACCACCACCTCCAACTATTAATTGTCTTTTTAAAGCGTTGCAACTGTCTTCAGTAATTGATCACTATTATAGTAGTCATCATCCATAACTACCAATTTCAACCACTATTACTAAAATTATTACAATTAGATAAATTATAATTTTATAATATTTGAATTATTTTAAATAATTAAAATGTAATATTATTTTTATTTTTAATTATTCTTATGCATCAATCTTTATTTATATTTGAAGAATTCTTTGTGAGATATGGTAAATAGAGTGATTTAATTTAAATAAATAAAAACTAAAACTCAATAAAAAATTGAAATTGAAAATTAAAAATTGAAATTCAAAGTAAAAGTTAATGCAAATTTTTAAAAGTTTCAAAACAAAAAATCAAAAATCACCCTATATAGAGCTTTAGATGTTTTTTTCAATAATTTTTTCTCATAGAATAAGTTTTCACGAAGAGCAATTTAAATAATACAATTAATTTTTTTATTATTTTAAATAAGGTGAACTACTAAAAAGTTTGAATAGATTTTTGTGTACTTAAATATGAAACCAAAAGGGAGTAGCGAGTTTCATTTAATTTTTTTAAAATAGTTATTGTATTTTCTAAACTAGTTTCAATAAAATAAAAAAAAGTTAAAAAATAAAATAAAAATTAACTGAAGGATCAATAAAAAATAATAATGTTATATATAATAAGTTGTTAATTTTTTTGGATACATAAAAGTAAGTTAATATTTATTTATATTTAAGACTCTCAAAGAGAAAAAAAAAAGATTATTATTATTTATATTCGAGATCTAAGCAGTAATTTTCTTTCTGAAAATTTTCCAACCCAAATTGGTTTGTAGAGTGTGACGTAGTGCGTCCCCCACTTCATAAAAATGCATTATAAACGTGTGGCTCATGAGAAAACACACTCATGATATTTATTTTTATATTTATCTTTTTCTTTAGAGTGGGTGCTACGGGTGATGATAGGCCCATCATCATTATAACATTGTTGCCCCACATTTGTTGATTTGTTTGTTTATGATTTGTCAATGTTAAGATTGCATTATATATTTTATATCGAAAATATATTTTTTACTTATTAGATTTTTATAAATATCATTTTAAATTAAAAACTTTTAGTGTTCAATGTCGATCCAATTAGAGACGGATTAAAATTTCTATTAATTGGAACAAGATCATATATATTAATATTTATAAATGGAGGTGAACTTAAAAAATATAAAAAACTCTAACGACAAATGATTATATGACTGATCAACACAATAAACATATTTAATTTTATCCATTCAATATTATTTAAGTTATTATCTTATTTATATAAATAAAAATAATCATTAATATCTATTCTTAAAAGATAATTATTATAATTTTAAATAATTTTAAGTATCAACTCAACTCAAGAAGGTGGACCATGGTTCATATGAAAATACATTAATACATAAATAGTAAAATAATGACTTCATTATTTTTAAGCAATTAGAGATTACAAAAACTATACTCCTTCTGACATTAAATATAAGCAACTTTGTATTCAAAAAAATTGATATATTTTATCTAAAATTTAAATTAAATATATAAATTTTTATTTTTATTGATTTAAAGTTACTTATATTTAAGGTTAGAGAAACTATATTACCTATACTGCAGTGTTAAAAATTATTGACATGTAAATTACTTAAGGTAGAATATTACATGTATTGCATAAACTAAATATTTATACATCATCAATTTTAACATTGTGGCATAGATAACGACACTTCATCTCCATAACTTGGCACTTTAACAAAAAGTCAAATTTAACGAATGGACTAATATGTCCTCTTTATACAATTGTTAGGAATCAATTTGAATATTATTTTTTTAAATGACTTATAATAGTCTATATCCAAATTATCGGAGACCAGTTTAAATCTTTACTCAAAAAATTAATTTGACAAGAAATTGTAAATCAAAAGCACAATTTTCCTAATTGTGCTTATTATAATCATAATAACAAGCGGAGTAGTATAATTTAATTCCAAAATTACAAATGTAGTATGTTTTGTTAAATACTACTTTGAAATAAAATATAAGTAAAAAAATATCATAAAACAAATATATAAACATTAATGTATCTGATCAAACATTAGTTCAAATATATTAATTTTTTAATAATACTTTTGTTTATATTTCATTATGGAATGAGTAACAATCTTAATTTATCTTAAATTTTAGTCCTCCTAAAAATTCAGTCAAAAAATACATAAAACTTAGTCAACAATTCAACTAGAGACCGAACTCAACCACTATTGAAATGATTTCTATCTTAATAAAAGCTCATTATCTATTTTAGTCTAACTTTGATCAAAACTTATATATGATATTTTAATGATACGTAATTGTGCAATTAGCAGAAGCTAAAAAATTGCATAGGTCAGAAGGACCATAAACCTGTCCTTTGTATGTATCGTGCATACGATGAGATAAAAAATTTGAATTATAAAGATTACAATGTTAAAACTCAATCTAAAGAGCACAAGACTCAATGAATGACTGATTTATGGTGCATAATAAAAGTAAAAATAGAAATATTATAGTTTTCATATAGAAGAAGATAAGCCTTTATTGAAATGTGAGTTACTTTCATTCAAGATAATTGGCATAGCTATATGGCTAAGACATTTCCAAAGTGACCTAACAGAATATTCTAAAACTCTTTTCACGCACAAATGGCACCTCACCAAAACAAATAACAATTAAAAATAAAGTATTACCACACATATATATATATATATATATATATATATATAGTAATTCTTGTCCTCAAGTATATTCTTGTCCTCAAGGATGAAACGAAGAAACTTCTTAAACAATCCATATATGACTCACAAGTAAATCCTTCCATTTGATCAAAACCTTAGCAGCTTGAACACTTCCGTTGTGAATTATTGTCCCAACAACAACATACTTTTTTTTGTTATGCCCTATAGCAATCTCGGGATAGTAGCAGATGTGGATATGGCTTCTTCAATAGAAGTGGTTTAGCATTAAGAAGACTTACCTTGACACACACATCATGATATAAACTTATCCATCTTCCAAAAAACCCATGGTTGATAATGATACACTTCTTGATCAAGAAAAACAAGAGTAAGACTCAGAACCAGTGCACCAAAATTTGGCCACCCCACAATGTTCACAAAGGACTGATTAATTAGTTCATAAAAGATGCCTTGCATGGATTTTACTTCTTCATGATACCGGAGAACATATTTTAAACTCAGCTCCCGCCTCGCCAAGGAATAAAACTCATGATGCATTAGCAAACCAACTTCATGTCCAACACCTTTGTGCAGCAAAGCATACAAGACTTGCACCCATGTTATTAAAACATGATTAAAGAACTCAAGTTTGCAACTCAACAGAGTTCCATACAATGCAATTGAAACACAATCAACTAGAGTTCTAGCAACCTCAAAGTCAAAGATAGTGGCACCATTAATTTCAACAAAGTTCTCCAAAATCAATTTGTCCCTTTTAGCAAAAGCTAGAAGGAAAGCATTTAGTCTCTTGGACAATTCATGGTTAGTCACTCTCCCACCTGAGGATGGAAGTATTGTCTTTTGAAATTTGAACTAGAAGAATGGGTCCAATAATTCTTCAAATTGAGTGCTGCATAATAGTCCTTATATTGGCTATGTGCTTATAACAAAGGATGTCCCATCAATTTTCCAAGAACAGTATCCTTCAAATTGTAAAACTGACGATGATTATGCATTATAAAAAAGTATGACAATGTGTTATCCTATAGGCTTTTGGCAAAGCATCCAATTGTACAGCAGCTTCCTTAGTTATGCTATATATTGGAGGGATAACAACACCCTCTTCAAAAGTAAATACTCTGAACCTGGATAGCAAATTTAATAGCTTGCATTCAACGGTAATTGACATGGAGAAAATAATCCATACTTCTTCAACAAAATTACTGAAAATTGTACTAACACAGCCCTCTTCAACCACACACAGAAGTAAATGGAGAACAGTACCGTAGATGGTTTCCCATAACATGATCATGACTAATGTAAGTAATAGAATGGTGAGAAACATCCCAATGCACATATCAACATTGAAAGCATTGAATTTACCTGAAATGGTTGTATATGAAGTAGTGATTTCTAACGAGTAGGATACTCAAGGTCCAAGTACCCATAAAGGGGACAAAGGGAGGCTGACACATAATGTTTCACATTTTTGCAATAAAAGTACAAACCGTGATGTTACCTTCATCGGCAATGTCCATACCAACTAGATGATGAATTGATAATCGTCGAAGACAAACCCTTCTTCTCCATAGGAAAATTTTGCACCTCCTTTTGACAAATATAATTGGAAATCCTAAGTCTGTAGTGGAGTCTAACCGTCTTTGGTACCCATGGCCAACCCAAAGCTTGTCCAAGTGATGACTCTATCGATTAGAACGAGATCAAAGCAGAACATGGTGGCAGAAACAAGAGTGACAACGACACACCGGGATCGAAACACCTAAGACTGCTGAAGAAGCTTAGATGTAGTGATTTTACGAACACACTAATTGTGTTAGATGAGAGATGGAAATACCTTTCGAACACGTATTGCAATTCGGATGGTGAGGGTTACTTTGGTGATGATGTGCTCGATCAACTCCAAAATCATCTTTGAAATTGAAATACCTTTCGAACGTAGCACCGTATGCAGCACAGAAGATGTCGTATTCCGTTGTTGTTGGTTCAACGGTGTGAGTTTCTCCTAAGTTGTGATTGTAGAGTTTGAGCATGAGTGTTTTGTTTACAAGTGAAAGACCGCAGGAAATTTGCAACAACAACTTGAAATTCTGCATGTTTTGATGGTTGTTGTGGCTCACTGAAGAGCAACCCATAAAATTCTGGGTAGAGAGCATATTGCAATTTGGGGTCGATGGTTTTTGGAAACAGACCCCATCAACTTCCTCATCCTACTCAACCTTTCTAGTGACCACTACTAAAACCATGGTAGATTTGTGATTGAGTTAAAATCAGGGCTTGAGGATTGTGTTAGTTGGTCGCTAGAAAGTTCTTACAACTCTGAGCTTCCTCATTTTTGATTCCCACGTTAGTAGCAAGGTTTCTTGTTGTATGCCGCAAAACCACCCACATATGCTAAAAATCATTTGTGAGCATGAATTTGATTGCATCGACGTCTGCCATGAATTTATTCATCAATGACAATTGTCTTGCAATTCAACTACATTCAGTAGGATACGACGCTACAGTGCTACGATTTCCATGGCTTCAATTTCCATTTGATTGTGCATAACTTCAGCGGTGAGCGCCAGATGGAAGGCTCAGAACCAATTGAGATGGGAAATTTGGATTATAGGAATTACTCCGCTAAGACCCAATCTCAAGAGCAGAGAACTCAATGAATGAATAATTTCTTGTGCAGAGTAAATGTAGAAATATTGAAGAGTTTTCATATAAAAGAAATAAACTTTCGTGGAAATCGTAGTTAAAGTAATTGGCCTAGCTATATAGTTAAGGCATTAACAAAGTCACCTAATAGAATATTTTAAAACTCTTTCCACTCATAAACGACACCTCACCAAATCAAATAATTAAAAATAAAGTATTACCGCGTTGTAATTTCCTGAAACATACAATGTGCTCGACTGCCATTAAAATATTTATGCACACAAAAAAACATAAGTAATTGGTCAAAGAAGACAATAAACCTGCCCAGGTGGCAACAGAGTTACACACTCGGAAGGAATTCCATGTTATCATAGTCAAAAAGTGAAAAATTCTATATCAAATATGATGATGAAAACTGCTGCCAACATTTTTTACCATTGAATAATTCCGCACCAAACCTCTTATCTATATCCACAAGTTCAGTAAAGAAAATTACAATACCAATAAATATAGAGCTGATTATTCGACTGTCAATCAACAAAATTTCATCGTCTGCACTTATAAAGAGAACACTCGACGACGATGTAAGTGCTAAGGATCATGTTCTGATCCACGGTTGATTTCTTACATCTCACACACCTTGCTTCGGCAAATCCAGAACTACAACATAGACAAGGGAGGAAAATTGAGTCATAATTGCCATAATTAAAATATAATACTGGCTGACAAGTAGTTGAAGACATTTTATTGCACACATTAAGGACTATGCTATTAGAAGCCAACTAAACCATTTTAAATCAGGAAAAGAGGAAGCTTGAAATATTACCAGCAGCAGTTATAAACTGCACTTCTTCGAGCATCATCATAATGTCGAGAGATAAATTATGTCGAGAGCCAGCCCCATCACCTTTAGCAATGCAGAAAAAATTGTACTTTCCCATTTCTGCCTTGGCTTTGCCATGGCCAAAATTGACAACAATAGTATAGCCAACAAATTCAAATCCCAAATGTCCTGTTGTATAAATCCCCAGAATTTGGCATCCGGTACTTTGAATCATCATATCCTCTATAAAACTTGTTAAATCCAAGCCTTTCGTTTCTCAAAAGCTCAGCCATTCCTATATTATTTCCATTCTGCATTTCATTCCACCCATCCCAATTGCCATTTGACAAGACAGCATTTCTAGACTGCTGGAGAGACAGTTGAGGGAATGAAGTAAGATTACCGACTTGTAATTGATCTATCCGTGAAGAAATGCCATAAGAATTACTAAGCTGAGAAAAATTGTTCCCAAATTCTGAAAATCGGTGGTTTTGTTGTGGCGGGAGAGATCTTTGCATCAATAACTGAAGTCTGGCCTCATTCTCAAGGTAATTTAATTGTGGGGTGTAATTGGAACGTATGTCTAGCATTGGGCTGTTTAGCGCACCGTGAAATCTCCCCTCACCAACTGCCAAAATAGCGGGATCCATAAACTCAATGTCTCCTGCACCTCCAAAATTCCCAGTTGATGGTGCCTGATATGAATTTCTCGGTAAGAAAGAAGGGTCAAGCAATGAATTCCCTGTCAAAAGAAAAACAATTACATTCAACTTATATGCAGAAAGTAGCTATGAGTCGGATGAAGCAATAACTAACCAGAAATTGAGTCAAAAGCCTGTGCCATTCTCTCATGAGAAGAAAAACCGGGAGGTGGTGGCCTGCTTGGCTCTGAAAATCCTGGGGGCGCTGAAATTTGTGCTTTGGAAACAGCTGAAACCCACAATAAAGGAAAATCATTTTACAAAGATAAAAAGAATTTCGAAGATACTATTTTACTTTCAACTCGGTCACATGATCATAATCAGTGACCTACTCTACTGTAAAACACCACACAATTGAAAGGGCATGATATCCATACATTAAAGAGTAATTACTAACCAATTGACCTTTTTACTTTTTTTCAGAAATGTACAAGTGTACTCCAGCAATAGTCATTAGCCATTCTCTCAACTATGTCGAAAAAGCCAACTTTTGTTGATGTATGAGAGCCATTGATTTTAAAGTTAGCTCCCACCTATAGGGCTTTTATTAGATCCCCAGTTCATAGAGAGAGAAGAAAGAATCGATAAACTGAAGTATCAAAGGGCACTCCTCTGGCAAGGTAAATTTCCCTTAAAACTGATTATACAGTTTAATTACAAAAACAACATTTACTCTTCTATCATGAGAGCTATATCTAAGTACCCTACACCTAATTGTCAAACAAACTCCCCACTAACTGATTAATCTCTAGCTAACCTTTATTCCTTCTAGAACACACTTTCAACACTGGGCTTGGCCCTTCTTTGATCCTAACACTCCCCTAGGAGTTTCAACCTTTGTCCTCATGGTTGAATTGAGGAAGCTAGGTAGTGACAAATAGGAGAATTGCACCTAGTCTGCTCCTTTGCTAATTGCTCTTCAGTTCAATAACGACTCTAGTACAATTGCTAATGCCTCAATTGTGATTCTAGTGGTTGAACCGAACTACCTGATTGCTGTCCAACTGCATCTTCAGTTGGCATATAATAAGAACTGAATTTTGGCCTACTTTGGTAACTGTAATTGAAATGCAGATGCTCCCCTGCTTGACAAGCAGAAACGGCCCATAATATTCAATATCTAGCTTGGGTTGTAGTGCCTTCTCCAGTGTTCCTTGTCTGTGGTTTGCTTTTAAGGTAACCAATCTCCACATTGGTCCCTGTTGACAAGGTATTTCAATTGCCACAACTCTGCTTGTAAATCTTGAGCTACCGACTGCACAACAATTTCTACGGGAAATAATTCGGACAGAGATAGGGGTGAAGTCACGTATACTATCTCAAACGGGGTTCACTTGGCTGTAGCTTAGAAGCAGGTGTTGTACCAATATTCTGACACTGTATGAAGTCAATTTGGGCCTTGAGTTGCTCACTTGAAAAACATCTCAAAGATGTCTAAAATATTCTGTTTGTCGACTCTGTTTTGAGCAACAGTTTCATAATGGTAAGCATTACCCATGCGGAGCTGTGTACATTACAACTTGAACAGTTCCTGCCACAAACCACTCTGTGTGCCAGAAACCGCGTCATTTCCCTGGCAAAAAATCATGTTATCGAGTGGGCAGAATAAGGGTGTTCGATTGGGATAAAATGTGCATACTTGCTCTGCCTATCCCCGATGAAGAAAAATGGTGTCAAATCTATTGACTTTGGAGGGTCGTAATAAAGTCAACGCTAACCTCTTCCCAAATGGCATTGGGATCTGCAGCCATTGCAGGAGTCCTTTGGGGAAGCACCAAGTATTTTCTCTTTTAACACACATGGAAGCTGGATAAAAAATTGGTAATATCTCTCTTCTTTCCACTCCAACCAATATAAGGACTGCACTATCCTTCTACAAGTTCTGTAATTTCCTAAGTGGCCCTCTGAGAATGATGGAAAATTCCTGCAGAAACTTAGGGGACCAAGCTGAATTAGGTGTTAATACAAATCTGCCTATATAGTGCAATCAGTTCTACTTCAGAGTATAGTGATGGTGAACTGGGATCCTTTTCAAGCTCCTCTATATTCTGCCTCAACTTAGAATCCCCCCTTCACTGCCTCCTCATTTTGTAACAGTTTAGGCCGGAAAGCATTTCAAATTGCATACATCCCCATGTCTTTCTCACCCCTCCTCAAGTGTGTTCAATTTTGGCCACTTAAGAGGTCTCTAATGCTGGATCTCCATCACTAGGTCCTTATCATAAATGGATTTAGAGGTAATGGGAGCAAGAGTTTTGTTGAAATAAGCGATAGGTTGTTGTCTTTAGATAACAACGTACCTGCTCTCTTCCTAATGCATCACATTCAATGGTAAGTAGTTTGTTAAAATTGAGCAGGGCTAAAACAACGGCTTCCATTATGGCCGACTGTAATTTTCTAAAAATAACCCTCAGTCTGCATGTTCCACGAGAGCACCCTTCTTCAGCAAATTTATTAGGGCCCTAGCAATCGTCCCATAATCATCAAGAAATCATTTGTAATGGCCTATAAATCCCATATATCCCGGTCAGCATCCTTTGGAATTGGCCGTTACAAAGTGTTATCGACTTTCTTTTTTGGGGTAGGGGGAATCCATATAAATCCCTTACCGGGAAATGATGTGTCCTAGGTAATCGATCATCTTACCAGAGTTGTACTTTTAATTTGCAACGCAATGGGATTGCTGAAGGGGAGTCAGCAATATTTCAGTTTTCAGATGTTCTACTGTAGATGAGTCTACAGAACTAGGGCTACAACGTTGAATCCATTGCATATTGGAATGTGGCAGGGCGTTGTGTAATCCAAATGGCATGCCCTTCAACTCATAGTCACCTTGTGTTTTGGACATGGTTTTTGGAATGTCAACTTCATATGTAGATTCAAATCTATTTTAGAAAAGAAATTTGATCCTTGCAATGGCAATTCATCTAGCAACCCTTCTATACACTTCCAATAGCTTGCTAGCTAACCTCTATTCCTTCTGGAATACACTTCCAATTGTGGTCTTGGGTCCTCTAGGTTCCTAACACCTATTAAAAGTATGTTCTAGAAAACTCCACCAAAAGTAAGATATTTTTTCTTTTTATTTTTATGGAAAAATAAGATATTTTTAAAATTCATATTACTCAAAAAGAAGAATCTTCTAGCAAAATTGGCACCAATTAAATAACATCAGTACAAAACTAGAAAAAGTAGCAAAGGAACCAATGATAAGAAAACGCTGTAAAAATCAACAGTGGCTAGTTTAAGTAAGCTATTAATACTCACCAGAAAGATTATTAGAAGCAATAAAATGACCACTGCCTAGATTCTCATATTCCTCAACTTTATTAACAGGAAAGCCATTTGCAATACCCATTTTGTCCAAAGACACGTCTGTTGTTTCCACAAAATCTCGGATGAGTGAGCGACTTTTGAGAAACTGTTGGTTGGCACCATGCGATGGGTTCAAATCAAAGGCTTGGATTTTGGATTCGTCTTGTCTTGCAAAAGAAAATCTTGATTGATTGGTTTGGACATTACAAGAACTAGATTTCTTTAGCAGACCATTCTGATTGTCAGTATTGTCACTCAACAACTTGGCCAAATTATGGGGTGATATTAGTGAGTCATCCCAGGGATCAAACTCCATGGACAATATATTTGAAATTATACTACTCTCACCCTTATCTGTAGAGGCATCACTTCCAATATTAACTGCTTCGCTAACTAATCTTCCTATGTTATTATCATTCCTTTCATCATGAAGCAACCTGTAAGAGTTGGTGCTGACCAATTTCTCAGGATATCCATTGCATAATGCTTTTGGATCATCCCCAACTACATTATTTGTGGCTAAAGAACCGGAATTTACAAAAGTACAAGGATCACCATGCTGCAGAGGATGAGGATTATAATTATTTGACACACGAAGGAAAGGCGAATAAGAATGACAAACAACTTCTGGATCCTTAAGTCTCTGGTTATCGAAAGATGTCACATCATCATCATCTACTTCAGCATAACCTGATGCTACCTGAGATTGAGAATCCAATTTCAAATCATATCGTTCCTTTGAATTATAAAACTCGTTATCCAATACAGAGGATTTACTGGCTGCATTTGTTATAATTACATCTCTAAATTTTTCAACATTATGTTGTGATCCTTGAGATTGCATAGGCTTAACCAATACAAAATCAGTAGGTGGGCTGCTGGGTTTGGTTATGTTGTAATGTTCATTTTGGGCATTTCTATCAAGGTCAACAGAGGACAACTCATAGGACAAATTTTGAATCCCTTCATTGGTAACAATAATTGCTTCCTCAGGACTAAAGCTGCCATTTGAACTTGTTGTGATGTCAATAGAATTCGTTGTGCTTGATGTTGTACAACCCCCTCTATCACTTTCTCTGGCTAATGGTATAGAAGGGAACTGGCTGTTAAAATTCACAGGCGCATCAGAAGCCAAAGTTTTTTCATCAGCACCTGCCACAACATCTATACAATTATTTTTCACTTCAGGCAGTATACTATGACACCCATCACTTGACAGTGGCCTCTCTATTGTTTCACTATGCAATGAAGCTTGAATTGGGCCTGCAACAGCCGAGGAAAAGGGTAGTGAGCTGCTGATTGAATCAGGCTTGGGCTTCGACAGTCCGTTTGGACATAATAGACCACCAGCAGCTGGCTGACAATTTGTAGTCCGCAAACCCCTAGAAACACAGATTGGATCATTAATTAACTTCAAACAATCTCAAGTAGCAACGTTCCAATCCAAATCCAAACAATAAATTACCATGCAGGAGCCATAAGCTTTGCAGGACTTCCATCAGGAGGCGAACCTTTTACGGTGCTAACAGAGTTCTGCTCCACAATCAAAATAAAAAGTTAGTAATAAAATGTTCAGCTGCAAAGTGCATTTTGCAGTATAGTTAATCTGGAAAGCAACTAAATATCAAATCAGAACATGGAAATGATGTGATAAATGCCAACACCCAAAAATGGAGGCAATATAACATAAAAAGAGCTAAAAGTAGAGTGAAAAGAAATGCCATACACTTAAAGAATTTTTCGCAATGGGTTTGCCTGAAGTGTTGCTCATGTAATCATCCAATGGAGGAGGCAATACATTCCCTGACCGCCGTTCCGTGTTGCTTGCAACACCGGTAACTTGCTGAACACGACTTCTTCACACAAAAAAACCAAGTGACTAAACCATTATAAGACAAGTATTACATGCAGTTCAAATAAGAGATACCGGGAAACGATAAGAAAAAATTCTGGCATCACAATTTTTTTTAATAAGTTTTAGGGTCGAGGATGGTGTCCCAATCCAAGATAGGGAAGACCTTAGGGTTCATTGAGAACTTACAAAAGGATTTACATTTGCCTCTCTCCAATGGCACTAACGGCGGGTAACAAAATTTATGCAATGCTCCGTTGTCAATGGCGGCGATATCGCGAGTGACAGCAGAATGCGGTGCGCTGGACATCGTCCCCGCAGTGCTCTGGCTGTGAAATTGCTGTC
>NC_021160.2:50378892-50398343 GCF_000331145.2 Cicer arietinum
AGCAGGAATAGCACCCCAATGCGCTGATGCGTCGCTCCCCTACCTGGAACCATGACCCGCTACTCTATTTTTAAAGGTTTTGTTGATTTTTTTTAATTTCATTAAGAGTCTTTGAGTCTTTTCACACCCTCCCTATTATTTTATTGTTTCTTGACCTTTCTTCCTCTGTTTTTGTTCTTCTTCTCATTTTTTTCCTTCTCGTTTCTACATGCTCTTCTTCTCCTTTCTTCTTCAGCTCCTCTTCCTCTCGTTTGTTTCTTATTCCTCTGTTTTTCTTCTTCCACTGTTTTTCCTCCGGTAGAATTCTTTGGTGGATATTAATGACAAGAAGGTTGTTACTTGTGATTTTTGTGAGAAGGTTACGAAAGGTGGTACTACGAAAGTTCATTACTTGCTATTTTTTAGTATTTTTGTCTATTGTTTGTATTTTATGCTAGCTTATATACTGTTCTTTTATCTTCACAATAGCGGTCATCCCACTATCTGCAATCCAGCTATCCCATTTTCGGGGTTGGGCGCTCTGTGACTGACAACATAGATGCAATGTGAAACCGTTCTAATCCATTCAAAAAATAGATGCTTTCATTAATTAGCTACTGTAAAAATAGCTCAAGCTTGCCAATTTCCTTTAAAAACCGTTGCACTACATGGGGAGTTTCAATTATTATTGCAATCCTTGCCTTTTATATTTCATTCTCTCCTTGATTTTCTAAAATGACAGAGTCATCAAGATTCAGACTCCGAACATTTAACCATAGTCAACATATATTGACAAAGTTAAAATTTCAGCTATCCTCAAATAGTTTAGCATTACAGAAAAGTAAGGTAGATCGATCAATTATAATTAAAAACTAAATGACGATGTGAAATGCTTACATGACAAGGGAGAAGAACCAATTGCAACATAAGATTTCATTTTTAAAACAAATCATAATACGCCTCACACATTCAAATTCAATTAATAGAAGTACCTAGTGTAAGCTGAAACTATTTCATCTTTTGTAAAACTGTCTTCTTCAGAGCCAATCTCATGCAGATATACACAATCTGGATTGCTGCAAGGCTGGTTGTCGAGATCTATCCTCAATTAATAACTTAACTAGTCGAGAAAAAGATAAAAGTCTATAAAGGAAATAGGAATTTTCAAACCGTGTTTCTGAGCCATGCATGACAATACTTAGTTGTTCCAAAACAAGCCCTGAAATGTACAAACAAATAACATAAAGAACTGAAAAGCTAGAACCAGAGGTCAATCATCCCATTCCCATAATTAGAAGGCCTCAACAAGTGCAAACATTGATACCTTAAAGGTCTACCCTCCAAAACAAATCCATGTACATTTTGAATACATCGAATAGCTTCTTCTTCCTTTGAATAAGTAATATATCTGAAACCAAAAATCCTTCCTTTAGGAGCTGCAACATTTAATAAAATTATGATAAATGAAATAAGATATATAAATGGTCGCCAATAGATGATTAGAAATACAGTTTTCAACTAGAAATTTGGGTAGCCCTAGAATCACATCCTAAGTGGTTTTGATATGTGTGGAGAAGACCCATAGAAGCACTGGTAACGAGGATTAACAAGATGGAGAATAGTCTAACAGTTAAAGCTTAGAAGTAGAGGGGGATCACGAAAAACTATAACAGGCCAAAAGATTAAAGGAGATTTAGAGTTAAACAGTTAACGGTCTAATTACAATGTCAATACATAGATTATGACTGTCAAAGTGATTTCTAATCCCCAAAATTAGATTTTGACTTTTTAGAGGGTCAATGGACCAAGAATTGGTGATATGACTGATTTGAGCTAGTAGTCCAATCTCATATGCCATGAAACCGGTGGGTCTCTGATGGTTTTCCAGTTCAACTAGTGGGTACTCAGACCAGGTCTGGCATGATGTCGTTCCATGCTGTCTTTTTTTGTTTTCAAAATAAAAAGCAGAAACAAGCCTCCTCACATAGCAGACCGTGCTTCTGTAGCTCACAATCAATCAGCAAAGAGAATCCAGATTTCCCCCTCAACAAGGTGAAGTCCCAAATAAAAATCATTCAAGAAGATGCCTTGAGGGTTGCAGACGGTGGCTGTCATGTTAGGACATCATAGGGATCAAACCAATGCCTTGACCTCTTAAAAAATAAACACTTCCATTAGACCAACATGTTATTAGCTATATCTCTTCCGACTAATATATATTCAGTCTAAACTTTATGAATTTAAAATATACCAGTTTAGGTCGTTCAACTAGTGACACTATTTTGATCACTGACCAATCAGAATCTAATGACATTGTCTACTAGATTGTGGTGGATTTTGGAGAGGATAAAACAAAGAACGTGACTACCAATAGATTAGCACCACTAACTTTTAGGAATGGCCAAGAGCGACTCTGCTATGCCACTTTATTGGCTGCCATGGCTGTTATGATGATCATGCAAATACGACTAAGGAAGAAAAGCTAAGCCACAAACTTACACACTACATGTATTGTTTGGAAACTGCTGAACAACACCAGCTGCCGTCCGAGACATTGACACTTTCAAGACTGTCCCATACTGACCAAAATACTCACGGTGCTGGAGAAACTGCATAAATGACCATAAAAAATCAAAATCTTACACTGAGAACAAGAAGGAGAATGAAAGTTTGAGGATGGGAAGGTAGAACTTTTTTTGGAAAAAATTTGCACAAGATGGAAACTAATGGAAGCAGATGTGCTAAAAATATTACATCTTCATCAGCCAGATTGAGAGGCAATCCCACTATGTAAACAAGATTCCTCTGAATAACTCGAACACTGCTGAGCTGCTTCCGTCCTTCAGATGATTTAGACTTCGCCTTCTGGCTCTTCATCTTTCTATCCATACGAACAGCCACCAATCTAAGCAAATATATTATCAGCAAGAGAAACATACATAAAAGGCCAAGTATTGAAGCATTAAAAGAAGCTTCTAAATAGCAAGATCTATGAAACTGAAAATGTAGGGTCTGTTTGGCTATCGTTTTCTACTTTCAAATTTAATCACAAAAAATATCACCATGTTTTCACTCTGTTTCTTGTTTTACAAGTTTTGAACAGAAAATAGTCCAAACAATCTTTGAAAACGGGAAACAAAGTAAAAACAAGATGACATTTCTGCAATTAAAAATGAAAGGGATTAGGGAATAAAATGGAAACAAAATATTTTCTAAAACCAAAAGTACAACAACAGAGTTTCCAATCCTAATAATAATATAGTATTATAACTTAGTTAAAAAGTTTATAAGACATGACAGATAGTTATACAGATGCATGCATGCATAATTAAAAAGGGAAAGAAGGGAATGTGTAAAATATAAAAATTTCAGGCCTACTGATATATACTGTTAATAGAATAACCTCTCACAGTTTGCAGCCATCCCGACAATCTTTTCCTTATCGTATGGAGAGCGACATGCAGGGCACCGTCCCTCTGTGTCGTCCTTCTCTGCCATGTCCATTATGTGATGCCAACACCAGACACATATCTACAGTCGTTTACAGATGAAATTGGCATTCATCATTATTGGTGTTTGTGATTAAAGAAAACAAGCATGTCTCAGGAAACAAAATACAAAGAACAGAACCTGTATCTTCAATACATATTGATTTATAACAGTGACGGGAGTAACACTTAATTCTGACCAGTAAAAGATCTAACTTGTACCATATAGTTAAGAGAGTAACCACAGTATTCATTTAACAATAACAAATGCCACATTGTATTGTACGATTAAAGGCTGCATAAAATAGGACTAAGAAAGGACAGGGAGGGAAGAATAGTAAGCAGTGAAGAATACCAAATGTTAATAAATAAACAGATAAAAAAATATACAGGGACCAACAAATCAAGTGACCCAATTGATAAAGAAACCTTACCCAAAAAAACACAACATTATCTTATCCAACAGGTTATATAAAAACCTTCAGATTATTGCCCAATAACAAGAACATATAAATAAAATCAAACCTGGTAGCCGCATTTGCATGGTCTCAATTGCTGATCTGTCAAATCCATCTCTTCAGCACAGAGAGGACAAGTCCTTTCTCCTTCATCACTCATGATTGCACTGGATGAAAATTCAGTAGACCAGAAAACACACATCAGACTGTCGAGTAAACATTGTATGCAAGGGGACATTATAAACAGTATAATCCATAAACTGTATCCAGAATTTAATTATCATCTACCCCTTAACGTAACAACTAACAAATTAATAAGTTTTACACAGTGCCACAGTCATTTAAGATATACTGTAAGAAAATCAGGGAAAAAAACATACAGTTGAGGATTGGAAAATTTTAATATAAAAATAATGACACCAAGGGAGTGAACTACAGCTTAAATCCAAACGCTAACACTCAAATTCAAATTAAAAATATAGATAAATTGCAGTACGCCCCATAGATCAACTAAACACTAATCAGAGCATAAAATCTCACATAAAAAGAGGTATAAATTAAAACAATCAAATTCCTAATCCTAACAAAAATCAAAATCCTACAAAAAGCGAGAGACAACGCTTGATTATGAATTTAAGAATTAAAAACAATACAACAAAGCTGAATTGCGAGTTGTAAGAATGATGGATTAAATCAAAAAGGTAAAAACAAACCGCGAATCAGTTAGGGATCTGTAAAAATTAGGGTTATCGATTGGAAATGGATGACTTACAGTGGTGAGATCGGAAAGAATATGAAAGTGTGAGGTGAGGATGAGATTGTTCGAGAAGGTGCGATTGCGAATACAAGAGCGGAGGGTCAGAGGAAGAGAAAACCACAACAAGGTGTGTTTAAAAAGAGAGAGAGAAGAGAGAAGGCTTTGTTTGGATGCAACTTTTTGGCTTCTGCTTCTCCCTCTCTACGCGTCGTTGTCATTCTTGGCATTCTAATTACGCTTAATGCCCTTCCGTTTTGGTTTAATTACTGTGACTACCCTTTTTTATGCCCTCTTTGACTATGGTGTTCAGAATTCAGACATTCAATACTGCGGTGCATGCCTTTCTTTGTCGACACGTGCACATTTTATTTTTAAAAAATCGAACGGCATATTTGTTTTCTGGTAAAAAGTTAGGAGTACTTTTTTTCCTATCATTATGTCAACTTATTTTATTGAAAAGAAAATTATTTCTACCTTTTTTTACCGGATAATTTCTTTATTTTATTATTAAATAAAATTTAAGATGAATGATGTATCTCAAATTAAAATATTTTTTTAGAAAAAACAATTCTAAACCTCTTTCTGATTTCTTCTATTAAACTCCTAAAATAATTATTACAAATATGAACTTTTTAAGAAAAAAAATTTTGCTTTCTTTTCAATCATAGTTTATTTCAACTGGTTTTATATAAAACAAAAATCATATGAATATGAATAAATATTATACTAATTTTAAATATTTTTAATCGGTAAAAAAATATATTATTTCTAAAACAATAATTCGAAATTTTAAATTTTATCTAATAAATTACTAAAATAATTTATAAATTTAATTACATTTTCAAAATTGTTTAATAACTAAATATTTTATTAAATGAATTAAATAAAATATGCACCAAAAATGTAAATCATTTTTTTTTTAATAATTTATTTTAATGGTCAACCATCATCCACTAAATTTCACAATTTTAACTTAAATTATTTTTAAATATACATCATGACATGGTTTCTTTTGGCTTGATTAAATAAAACATCATGAAGTGGTCAAAGTCAAACCATAAATTTATTCAAAAATAAAATTGTAAATTATATAATGATTCACAACTATTGTACTATAATTTTGTTAAATAGAGATAACAATTAGTTGACTTATTTTATACTCATTCTAATACCAGCAGTATTTTAAAAATTGATTCATGGACATTTTTATCTATGCAATATGAGGTCATAGTCTTATTTTAGTCTCTATAATAATTTTATTTAATTTTTTATTGAATATTATTATACTTTTAGTTTAAATTAAAATTTGTTTTTATTATATATATATATATATATATATATATATATATATATTAAAATATTTTATGATGTAACCACTTAATTGACGATGACTCGATGACTCGATATCTATGAATTATAAATAAAATCTATCTATATTGTATAATTTATATTTACAATGCACACAATTGCAATAAGATTTAAGTTGAATGCACTATAACAAAAAATTTATATCAATTCTACAAAAGTAATACAACTACTAGCCCACTAGCTCTTGGACTCATGGGATGCACAGAAAATATATTTTTAAATTATAAATATTTTAAGTTATAAAATGGAATCCATTATAGTAAAAAACAATACATATAATATATATCAAGAAGTGTAATACTATTGTTTACAACCATCATAGGGAAATTAGCATCCATGTTGAATAAATCTAAACATAATCTAAATAATCAGTTTTTTTTGTTAAAGAATCGGTAAAATTCAAAACATTATTAAAATTGACATTGTTATATGTTTGTTTTTTTAGTCTATTAAGATCGACATAAACGATTTTTCATGATATAACAATAATTCAATAATTGATATGTTGATACTTTTTATAATGTTTGTTTATAATATAATTTGTTAAAATAATAAATAATTTTAAATATAGTTTTGAATGACTAAATCATGTTCAAAATATGATTTTGTGTAATTTTCTTTTATTATGTTACGATTTTCATATTTAAAATATAATGTTTTTTTATTATATTACTATTTTTATATTCAAAATTTAATTTTCAAAATTTAATGACTAAATTGACCATATATTTTTAAACAAAATGTTACTTGCGATTGATATCAATTTTAATATATAAGATAAAGATAATTGATTTTGAGTATTTTTTAAAATAAAATCAATTGACTAAATTGACCATAATTTTAGAGGAAAATTGCTGCTTAAGAATCAATATCTTTGTGTATAAGATATGAAGATAATTAAAATATATATTTTTTATATATCTTTTTAATAGAAATAGATTATTAAGTTGATAATTTTATTGGAAAGACAAATGTTTCTTAAGATTGACATTAATATGTTTTTTTGAAAATAAACTGGATAATGCAATTGAAATAAAGGGTTGGCCCAAATCCAAAAAAAAATAGTTATAATGAAACAAAGAGGGGAAAGAGACCACAACTTATTGAGCTCAGACACAACAACCCTAGCCAAACCTAAACCAACATGGTACAACATCATCCTTATTGAAACATCATTAGAAGAAATTGAATTCAATTGTTCATCAACCACTAGGCACAACTTAGCGAGACTATCCTAGTAATTGAGAGGAAAAACTCCAGAGTTTATTGCCTTTATAACCACACCTGTTAGTCAAATCATATTCAATAATATCTCTTGCCTTGCTTTACAAAGGGAGTTTTCTCTTTATATATTAAGAGAATAAACTGTTAGGGGAAAAACTGAAAAACAATAACATCTAACAAACTAACTACTTAGAGAATAGGGGAAAAAAATAAAGACATAGTCATCTTACAAAGTAAACCAATAGATGACTAATGTATTAGCTATGTTTAATATGCCCCCTTAAACTGGAATGGATATCCAACATTCCAAGTTTGGCTAAAAGACGTAAGTAAGGAATTGGATGTAAAGCTTTTGTGAAGATGTCGACAACCTGCTCAGCAGAAGGTGTTGGCATTAAGTGAAGAATTCCATCTTGAATCTTGTCTCGAACGACATGACAATCCATTTCAATATGTTTCGTTCGTTCGTGGAAAACGGGATTTGAAGCAATATGAAGAGCAGATTTATTGTCGCAGTAAAGAACAACCGGCTTAAGATGAGGAATATACAGGTCCTCCAGTAGGTAAAGAAGCCATTGAGCTTCACATGTAGCTTGGGTCAGCGCGCGATATTCAGCCTCAGATGAAGAACGTGAAACAGTTGATTGTTTCTTGCTTTTCCATGAAATTAACGAATCACCAAGGAAGAAGCAAAACCCGTGACAGAACGTCTTGTGTCTTGACATGCATCCCAATTAGAATCGCAGAAGCCTTTGATTTGAAATGAGGAACGTGCTGGGAAAAATAATCCTTTACCAAGATTGTTTTTGATGAAGAGAACGATACGAAATGCAGCCTGGAGATGCAAGTATGTAGGTGCTAAAATGAATTGGCTCAACGTACAAACAACAAAAGAGATATCAGGACGAGTATTTGTAAGATACAAAAGCTGTCCAATCACTTTTCTAAAAACAGTGGCATTAGAAAGAGGTTGGCCAGTTGAAATAGACAATTTTAAATTAGCATCCATTGGCGTGGAACATGGTTTTGAACCAAGCAATCCAGTTTCTTCAAAGACATCCAAAGAATACTTCCTTTGACACAAGGAAATGCCATTGGTATTGTGAGCTATTTCAAAACCAATAAAATATTTTAATATACCAAGATCTTTAATGCTAAATACAGAGTGCAAAGAAGATTTAATGGATTCAATGTCAGTCAAATTGTTTCCAACAATTAGAAGATCGTCAACATAAATAAGAATGACAGTAAAACCAACAGGAGTAGAACGAGTAAACAAGGAATAATCAGATTTAGATTGAGAAAAACCAAATTGTTTTAAAGATTAACATAATTTGGTATTCCATTGTCGACTTGCTTGCTTTAATCCATAAAGAGATCTCTTGAGTTTACAAACAAGGTTTTTATTAGAAACATCAAGTTCAAGAGAGACCTTCATATAAACATCCTCAATGAGACCCCCATGAAGAAAAGTTGTGTTTATGTCAAGCTGAAATAAAAACCAATTGTTAACAGCAGCCACAAAAAGTAATAATCTAATAGTGGTCATTTTCACAACTGGACTGAAGACGTCTAAATAATCAATACCTTCAGTCTGATTGTATCCTTTAGCAATAAGGCGAGCCTTGTGTCGCTCGACATGACCATTAGCATGAAATTTTAATTTAAAAATCCACTTACATCCAATCGCCTTTTTATTGCGAGGCAAAGAAGTAAGTTCCCACGTATGATTGTTTAAAAGGGATTGAAGTTCAGAAGCTATTGCAAGTCTCCAATTGGAGTCTTTAATAACTTCCGAATAAGAAGTGGGTTCTTTCAAAGTAGAAACAATTATAGAAAAAATCTTGTGAGAAATCGATAAGTTGTCATAGCAAATGCAGTTAGACAAGGGATAAGGAATACCTTCAATGTTGTTAGAAGAACAGAACTGGTTATTGAAATTACCCTTTAACATGTAGAAATGGAAATCTTGAAGATATGACGGAGGATGAGTAACTCTAGCACTTCTTCGAGGAGTGAAAATAAGTGTGTCCTTTATTACATGAGGTTGCCGAATCAGCAGATTATGAACCTGTAATAGGGGCAGAAGAGCAATTCGAGGGGGAAAGGGAAGAGGAAATAGTAGAATTATTATGAAACTCGTTAAAGTCAAAGTCATTGCCAACTTGAATAAGATTTGGTTGCGGAGAACGTAAATTTATAATAGGATAAGGAAAGATAGACTTGAAAAAAACAATGTTGCGAGAAAGAAAAACTTCTTTAGATAACATATCAAACAATACATAACCTTTAGTACCCGGTTTGTTTCCCAAATAAACGCATTTGCGAGACCGTGAGTCAAATTTTTTTCTATTTGATTGCAAAGTTGTAGAAAAACATAGGCAACCAAAAACCTTCAAGATGGAAATGTCAAGAGCAGAATCATGCAATATGTGATAAGGAGAAAGAAATATTAAAAATTTAGATGGCAGCCTATTAATAAGAAAAACTGCATGAATAACAGCATGAGCCCAAAAAAGTGTGGGTAATTTTGCTTGAAATAAAAGGGCATGTGCCACATTCAAAATGTGTTGATGTTTACGCTCAACGATTCCATGACATAACCATATTGTTACAGCGATCCCAAGCAATAGAAAGTCGATCAGAGTCTGGAGGGCGATTTAGGGTTCCAAGAACGAATCCAGACTTGTTCTTGGATCGGATAGCAACGAGCATGGCACGAGACCAGGTGTGGAAATTGATGTTGTTAAGTGGCAGAGAGACGAGTGCAAGGCCCGAGTTATCACTTGGGTGCATGAAATATGGATCGAGCATATCATGTTGATAGCTTCGATTTCGATTTGAAGAATGCTTGGTTTGGGGATAAATCTGAGATTGATCATCAAATGAAGGAGAAGAAGGGCTGGGATCCAATTCCATCGCAAAACAGAAGCGGGAAAAAAAATTTGTTGCGGAGGAATGAAGAATTAGATGCACAAAGGAAGAAGAAGAACGAGAAATCACTGTGTATTTGTTATTGATACCATGTTAGTGAAATCATATTCAATAAAATCTCTTGCCGTGCTTTACAAAGGGAGTTTTCTCTTTGTATATTAAGAGAATAAACTGTTAAGGAAAAAACTGAAAAACAATAAAATCTAACAAACTAACTACTTAGAGAATAGAGGAAAAAAATAAAGACCTAGTCATCGTACAAAGTAAACCAATAGATGACTAATGTATTAGCTATGTTTAATAACACCTGCATTTGATTCCACCACCACATTCCTACGCTAAGGTTTATTTGCAAAGATACAAGCTTGAAAACTCATTACTTATATAAAATACAAAGACAATCAAACTACAAATTTTTATTTTTATTTTATGATTAAAAAATTCTCATTGCTCAGGTGTCTCATCACTGATAACAATAATTAATGTACCCTCATTTTTTGCCTAGCGTAGGTAGTCATTGTTATTGTTGCCTTTTTCTTATTCATTAATGTTTATTCATCCTTTTGTGAAAAAAAAAATGTTTATTTATCCTAACAAAATCAACATGTGACATGATTCACAAATAATAGTTTTTAAGTATGTAATTATGAGTTTAGTCTTCAACTAATATGTATGAAACAAATTGTCATTAGTTTATATTAAAAAATGAAACCTATTTAAATAAATTTTTGTATTTCGAAGGATTAATTAATGTTGGAATTACTTTTGACAACCAAAAGATCTATTGAATAAAAATTTATTTGATAATGATATCGGACAAAATTTCACACTTATACTTCTGTTTCATTATTTTTATCCGTGCTAGAGCAAAAAGTCTTTATATTTTTGTTTTTTGGATGTGGATATTGGATGGCACTCTGTTGGAACATTTGATGTGAGAACAAAAACGGATGGGCCTTTTGGAACCATAAAGCACACTGCTGAACAAGCCCATGAAGCTAACAATGGGCTATTTTTTCACTGTGATAATGTAAAGAAAGTTTTACCTCAAACCTCCTAATTATACCTATACACTCAAATTAGGAATGAAATGACGTTTTTGCCATTGTTTAAATAATAAAATTTCAAAAAAATTATCATTTCTCATTTCAAGCTTTCCGAAACTTAAGAGTGAGTTTTTTTTTTTTTATAAACTTCCGGAGAACTTGAATACAAGTTTTCCGGTACACAAGATACACTCCGGAAAACTTGTTTGAAGTTATCTGGTACAGAAGCATCTTCCACAAAATATTTTTTTAAGTTTTCCGGTACAGAAGACTCTTTCGGAAAACTTTTTTGAACTTCTCCGGTACAGAGGCTTGTTCCGAGAAACTTGAGGCTTAACATTTCCGGTAGTTACCAGAGAACTTGAACCTCAAGTTCTCAAGAAGTTATATATATATATATATATAATTTTATAACTAATTGTGATTTATTTCTTTTAATTTTTTAATTTTTCAATGGGCGCACGAGGAAGAGACGGTAAAATTATACGAATTACACGTGACACTAATACTTTTCATCATCCACGATGAATCCCCCAGAGAGGATTCGACCGACAACTTCAAGGAGAAGAAGGCGGATGACAATTGAAGACGATGATGAGGGACATCATGATCATGGATTTATCCCAGATGTGACAATGTATCAGCAAGATGAGCCTTTTATAGTGCATGAGGAGGAGGAGGAGGTTGCACCTGCTCATGAGGGAGAGCATATGGAGGAGGGGAATGATGGAGCCGAGGGACCTGGTGAGGTCACACGGTATCTTGGAGGACCTTATGATTTGTATGTCCTTACACGATACCGTCACCATGTTTCAACTAGATTATGGTTTGGTGAGATATATTAAATTAATTATTATTTTTGGTATATATTTAATTTTAATATCATATATTTTTTTAGTATACATGAGCGACCATTGCTGAAAGTTGTTGCGCATGGAAAGAAAATGCAACAATTTACCCCGTCGGTACTCTCGCGACCCACAAAGAACTGGGTGAATTTGTCAGGTTTGAACCCATTACAACGGGGTAGTTTGAAGATGATCGACAATAATCTGATTTATGTGTTTGTGGAAAGATAGCATTCCGAGACATCGTCATTTCACATGTCATTTGGTGAAATGACGATTACTTTGGATGATGTTGCCAATCTTCTGGGATTGCCTATTAGGGGTGAGTTCTACAGCCCACCTGATGTAGATAGAGTAATTGCATGTAATCTTGTCACGACTCTATTAGGAGTGACCGTATAAGAGATCTGGGAGGAGACCAAAAAGAATAGAGGTGGCGCACTATAAACTGAATTGGTTGAAAGAGGTCTTCAGAAGACAGTGGGTAACATATAGATTTGATTGTGTTGCTATGGTATATATGTTGAATTTAGTAGGGAGTACTATTTTCGCTGATAAGAGTCATACTTTAGTTGATGCAAAGTACTTTTCTTTATTTCAATATTTAGACGGTACAGATGAATATACATGGGGTACTGCTGCACTCGTAGTGCTTCGTTACTACCTCTCAGATGTCTGTTGTTATGACACCAAACAATTAGGTGGATATATGACGCTACTTCAGGTATCAATTATTTATTTAATTTTAATTATTAAATATTATGTTAATTATTGTTATTTATTTATTTTTATGTTTAATTATTAGTATTAATTATTATTTATTTTTATATTTAATTTATTAATTATTAATTTTTTGTTTATCATTAATATCTTTATTTTTATTTGCAACAATGTTGGATTTACGAATATTTTTCAAATATTTGTAATAGAGGTGACCAAGGTGCTCACGTGGAATGTTTTACCCGAATGAATAAATGGTCCCACAAACAAGGCAATCACAAGGTCCATGAGTACAAACGTATCATTGATGCATTGACACTTGCAGATGTTATATGGAGACCATGGGAGAATCATAGAGGTGTCGTTCCTTTTTATGATATCATGTTTTATATTGGTCACCTCCGATTACGCAGCACTATAGTGAAATATCTGTTAGAGAGGTGTTTGAGATAATTTGAATATATCCAATATATTCCTTCACCGCCATTTCCAGATCCTTCTAGATTATTTGATGTAGATGTGGAAGGGTTGGGATATGCAACGCCAGTGACGTAGATATTTCACAAGCTTCGTCCAACTACATATTCATCTGAGTTTGAAGATGAATATTTTGAGTGGTTCTATCAGGTGTCTCATCCACTGCTGGTGCGACCAGATGATGTACCCCAGGTCCCACATTATAGTGTACCGTCCACCAGTGTATATGTTTCTAGTTCACAGCTGCCACCTATCATACAACAGATCAGTGATCTTATACAACAGGGGTTGAATGAACATGAAGCTAGTCCGGATGACGAGTTGTATATTCATTTTTATAAAGCTTTGTATTTATCACGTAGTCACACTAGCTAGTAGTAATATTTTTATGTATTATTGTTATGTCGGTTACTTTTTATGAATATTTTATTAATTATTGTTATGTCGGTTACTTTTTATAAAAACTTTATTAATTATTGTTATATCGGTTAATTTATGTGTTATTATTATGTCGATTACTTTAAATTGTTTGTGATGAAATATAAGAAAAATAAAATAAATAAATTACAAGATAAAATCGAACAACAAGAAATTAAAATTAATTAATAACAAGTGATTTTGTATCAATTTTAAAACATTAAGTTTCATCTAATGACATTGCATCTACGAGTTCCGTAGGTGGATTTTGGATAACACGTGACAACCAACCTAATAAATACCTCAAGTATTGTAGACGCCCTGTATATGCTATTGCCCAATAAGTTGCTTCATTGGTGCGATATTGCATCCAACGTGGTGCAATGTCTGTCATTGAAAATCTATATTTCATGTTTAACTGCAAAAATTAAATAAATTAACAAAACAGAAGAAAATAATTACGGAATAAAAATTAAAAATATATTAAAACAGAAGAAAATAATTATCGAAACCCAGTGATTTCCATTAACAAAACCAATACAACAAATGCGATCATTTTTTGTCGATCATGAATGTGAACACCTCATAGGAAAGAAAGTCATTGATAATGTCTGACCAAACGTGACAAGAAAAATATTATATGTTGTCGCTATCACGTAACCCATATCAGATATGGAAAACCATTTATCCATGGGTTGAAGACTTAAACCGGATATCTTCAACGAATCTCTTACTTCTCTAATGCGTCATGTGAACAATCTATCATATGGAGTTACATGAGAAGCAATCTCCTGGTCCAAACTATTGCGGACCAAAGACCAACATTCTTCACCGTGTCCAATCAATAATGCAATAGCGTGAAAACTACAATTTCCATCCGATGCCACATCAAATATGTCATCAATGTATGGCTGAATAACATCAAGAAATTGTCTTCAGAACAAATGATTTGAAGATTCAGATGACTGAGAGGGTTGTTTCTTTGATTGAGAGGCTTGTCTCTTCTTTGACAACTGAGATGGTTGGGAACCAAGATCTTCACAATATGTTGCATTAACATGCTCAAAGTAAGAAAGATCTCGATATACATCATATCCATCTGGCTTCTTACTCTTACTTTTCTTCACTTGTCATTTGGTTTTGACTTTTTCAGGTGGTGGACACATTGAACTTCTACTTGGAAAAGCAAGTTCACGCACTTTACTATTCAACACTCATTTCCCTATAACATGAAGTGATCGAAAACGTTTTCATAAGACATTTATCTTAGTAGACATATCCAACTCTGATCCATCTTTTGTGTCGTGGGTGAGTTCACATTCCATGCTTAATTTTATCTATTGAATATGCACAAAATTTAGAGGAATTGGTTCACCCATCAATTTATATTGTACCGAAAAACTTGAAAAAAGTTTTTCGGAAACAGACTATTTATCACAAATCTTTTTAAATGTTTTTCCAAAGTTATAAAAAAACTTGGACCTACCGGAAACCTTTTTTAGTGCTCCAGAAATGAAAGAATGGTGGAAAAAAAATAACTTAGATTGTGTGAAATAGTAAAAAAAAAAAAAAAAAAAAGGATATTTTTGGTATTTTAAAATCTTTTTGGGGGTATAGGGTTAATTTTTCTAGTCTAAAATCTCATTTTTTTTTCCTAAATAATTTATGGGTTTGAAATCCAAAAATTCATGAATAATGATGAATTTGAAGAATATCAATAGAGTTGTAGTAAGAATCTAAACATTTATAAACTTAAAGACTAAATTGTTACAAAACAAATTTAAATGACTAATTTGAAAAAATAAATAACTTAAAAGATCAAGAGATACATTTAATATTTTTTAATCTTATTTTATTAGGGAGAAAAACGCGATTTTGACAAAGAACACTGATATGTTGACATAAAATTTTGGCACCCGTGTAGAATAAAAAAATGTTTCATGAATGTTGCTTAGTTATATAATTTTTAATTTGGAATTGTAATTAGGATGAAGATGCCTTCTTTGCTGATTATGCTGAGGCTCGTGTTAGGCTCTCCCAGTAGGGGGTATGTCTTCGTACTTTTTTATCTTTGGATTTTGCATTTGATGTCTTTTGGCTTGTTCTTGTGTATGAACTCACTTTGTATACCAAACTTTTACTACTCCACAGGTTTGGTGATCATGCAGCATGCTTAAGAAACAGAACAACAATATATGAGTAGTCAGAGGGTCGAACATAGCCACGAATTAATGTTTTTTTTTATTTATTTTTTTTTTTTTATTTTTATTTTGATGGGTTTTTTATTTTTTACGAGTAATAATATTTTGTAATAACATTTATAGTGACTCTTTTAAGAGTAATATATTTTTTTTAGCGGCCGCAGTTTTTTAACTTAATTTTAATTAATCTTTTAATTTTTAATTTGATATTTTATTTTAATTATGGGACAATTTAATCTTTTATATTTTAAAATATCAACAATGTTATCATTTTTTTACAAAAATTTAAAAAATTCATCAAAATTTTCAAACAAAATCCATAAAATTAATTATCATCTTCAATATAGGACAAATTTTATCAAATGCATAACACAAATATTCAAATAAACTCATATTTTTATCTCTAACAACATCAAATTCATCAAATAAAGAATGAATTAATAATATACTTAGGTTAAATTTTATTTTGATATTTTTTTATACATACAAATAAAAATCTCACTTGAAATTTATACATACGACTATAAGATCACAAGTTCAAACTTATAATATGATATCATATTTTATTATATCTTATCTTATAACACTACATTTGTCTTAAATTATATATTACTTTTACAATTCAACATAAATTAAGAAACTTCGTAACTTTTATTGATTTTGTTAAAAAATTAAATTACTTTCCTTACCCTAGCTTAAACATTTAAAGTTGTAAACTTGCATTCAATATGTTTCTACCCAAGGTATCTTTATTCTCGAGAGATAAAGATATCTCTCGAGAATAAAAGTAAAAGATATTTTTCATGTTGTTTCAATATTTGAATTTAAAAGAATTTCACATTTAATATAAAAAAACTATAATATATATTTCATTTGAATTCTCTTTTATTTAATTATTTTTTAAAAGTTAACTAAATGTTTATGTTATTAAAATTATTGCAATAAAAATTTCTTAATAATTATATGAGTTAGAGAAAAATTTGATTTTGAATTTTATCAATTTGAAATTAGGTCCATCAATAAAAATGTCATATAAGTGACGAGATGATATAAAAAAAAGTTAAATAATTAATTTATTAAAAAAAATTGTAATTTTTGTATACCTTAAATTGTGTACGATGTATTTTGTCTTTAAGAAAAGTGTTCTTGGATGTGTTGTTGCTGATGCCAACCTCTCCGTACAAAATATGAGTCCAAAATTGTGCCATGGATCCGTTGTCTTGTCCAGTTTCTTAGTTATCCTCGTGGGAGAACATTGAGGGTGACCTGTTACTCCACCGTAACCGTAGTTTTTGTTTCTGCGTCCTATCAAGCACTTTGTACAGCATCAAGTAAACTTACTTATCAACCATTATAACCACCAACTAAGGTTCCAACATATTGTGCTCTTTTTACTTGCTACCACCATTTGTTTTACAACGTGTCAGTAAAACAAATTTGTGGGTTCCAACGTTTAGGAGCGGACAAATTGTAAGAAAACAAATTTACAATTGTCAGAAAGTTTCTATGGTTTTAACTTCCTTTATATAATTGACTCCTAATTATATTAAAACTTTGAACCATTGTTTTTACTAAAAAATTATAACGATTTGATATGATTTGTCTAACTCATTACCAATTCAACCATAAACTAAAGGCATATATATTAAGAATTTATTTGATTCACATCTTAAAAATGTTATTTTAATATTTTAAAATTTAAAAACTAAAAAAATTGTTTGGATTACTTATTTTTAAAAACTGTTTTGTAAAACTATTTTTAACATTATAGTTTTTAAAACTAAAAAAATAAAGCAAATAAATGGTATTTTATTTTTCATTTTTCAGTTTGTTTAACTCTCTAGTCAAAAACTGTTTTTAAAATTGGAGTTGCCAAATAGATTTTTTTTTAATTTTTTTTTAAAAACAATTTCTAAAATTTATTTATTAAATTATTTTCAAAAAATAAAAAATAAAACACAATCAAACAAACTCTAATTATCTATATTTTAATTATCTATCTTTGATAATTTTCATCTATTTCTCTAACAAATCAATCTTTCTCACCTAAATAATTTTATTTTATCTTTAATCACTTCCCTAAATATACCAAAAGTCACCAAAATTAAAAGGTAGAGAATCTATTTCCCTCAATCCACTCCTTCAATTTCAAACCATATATGGCTACTCCTTTAGTGTTGCATATTTCAGTGATGCAAGGGTTAAATTAGTAGCCTTTTACTAGAAAGATTGAAGCAATTAGGACAAATAATAACAAACGTCATGAAGAAAATTTAGCCTTTAAAGTATGGACTTAGGCAAAAGTCAAAGGAATAAAGTTTTCTTCTTCTTTAACAGATACACACACTACAAGCCTTAACCACACGCTCCTGCGGCTTTTACATTTTAATTTATAAAATAAAAGTCGATATTGTTTTAGATTGTTTAATGAAAATCAGTGGATTATCAATGTGTCAAATGCGTGTAACACATTTGACATTAAAAATTAATCCTTGTAAATCTTCAAAAGAGCATACAAAAAAACAGAAAGAAGCATTGGTGCCATGATAAAGCATTGATGATTATGATAAATTCAACATATCCTCCACAAGCTTGGATCTCCTAAGTCCTAACCGTATCATCTCGATAATTTAGATTAACCAACACATAATGCCCCCAATAAGCATATAACACAAAAACCACCACTTGTGCTACCATAAAATTAAGAATAACACCTAAGTATGCTCCTCAACCATTAAAACTTTTATTTTTGTGTTAACTTCATAAATTTGTTGGCGGGGCAGCGACAACCTTGAATATGTATGTTTAGGTTAATAGTATAATAAGTAAAAGGCCCATAATTATAAAACGATACATTAATTGATATATTTAATTAAAATATTTTGTATTTTATAAAATAAAAAATAAAAAATATAAATAAAATTATAGTAAGATATTGTTGTTAGTATTAAAATTACCTCTGTTTTTTTATATCAAAACTTTACTTTAAAGTTTGTTTTAGGCTTCAATAATAAGTGTTGGATCGACCATAAATAACCCCTAAATGAATGTATATAGTTTAATCTTTGTTTACAAAAATTTATAAAGAGAGACATTTTCCACCTTAATTATAAGTTTGTTGGGTAAGGATGAATGAAACCTAATATAAAAATTTAAGAGATTAGATATATTATATAATTGAACAGTTATAATATATACATTTATCATATAAGGGATTATCTATAAGCTATTTCTATATAAAAAGACAAAATAAAATGATGAAACTATTGTCATGTAGGTAATTATAAGATGTTTTTATAAGCTATTTTGGAGAACATATTTATGAACAACGTCATATACTCTCTTAGACATTATTATAAGTACTTATGGTTGGTGTATCAATTAAGTGTTCGGACGAGTCTCACATTATCATAAGCTCTTTTAATATAATATTACAAGTACTCATGGTTGATGTATCAATCAAGTGTCAGGACGAGTCTCACATTATCGTAAACTCTCTTAATATAATATAATGTAATATGTAATATGGTTATA
>NC_021160.2:50398698-50446822 GCF_000331145.2 Cicer arietinum
TTCCCTACATCCCTCATGAACCAACCCTTACACCACTAAATGAACTCAAATGAACAACATCAATAGTGAACCAAACCTCACTAGTACACTAGTAGACGAACTCAAATGAACAAATCCAAATAAGTGGATGCATATAATGTTTTGCACACACACAAACCACTACGTGGGTCCGTCGTACACTTGAATTACTTTGGTAGTTTTGCATTGGCAAAATGTTTACTAATTCTTCAACAGAAGTTTATTAATTTCCTAAAAAAAACAAAAGTTTATTAATTCTCTTTTGAGAAGAAAAAAAAAAGAGAGCGGTTGATGTTGTGCATGAAACATACTCTCTCTCTGTTTAAAAAAAAAAGACATATTTACTGAAAAAAGTTATTCTAAATGAATATTTTTTTTTTAAATTTTAATATACTTTTTTTTCTTCGTCGTGTCATTTAATGAATATCTGTTACATTACTTCTAATATAATATAATATTTTTCTCTATACATTTAAGACATTATAATACATATATTTAATAAAAATAATTTAATAAAAAAATTATTATTATTTTTATTTATACATTTTCTAAATATATGTGAAATAATCACACAATCAAAAAAGAACATATACTTCTTAGTACAAGTTGAAATCAACATTTCCTATAAAAAGCAAACATCACCCGATTATGAAAACAGCAAGGACCAAAGTGCAAGAATAATGGATAGTAAGCTAACATATTCCCCAAAAGAAGAAGAGAGCTTGAGAGTTGGGAGCAAGCGAGGTGGTTGGATAAGTTTTTCATTCATCATTGGTCTGTCTCTTTTTCTTTCATCCTTAACTAATTCTCACCAACAATATTATTCACTAATGTTCATATTATAAATGGTTATTTATTTTTGATGTTGTTGAATAAATAGGTATAGTAACGGGGTCTTCACTTGCAAGCACAGCAATTATAGGAAACTTGATTGTGTATCTCATACGAGAATTCAATATAAAGAGTATCAATGCTGCTCAGATTGTAAATTTGGTTGTAGGAAGCACTAATCTATTTCCAATTGTTGCTGCAATCATTGCTGACTCTTTCTTTGGCTCTTTCCATGTTGCCTTTGCTTCTTCTTGTATTGCTTTGATGGTAAATAGCATCTATATCTATATATTATTTTGCACCATCTTTTTTGTTCCATTTTTCTAACACAATATACATGTTTCAATCTATTTCTCTCCAATTTGAGAGGATTCCTTTTCGCTATGAGACCTACATAATTTTTTTCAAAGATTTTGAATTGTGTTTTCCCTTTCAAGTTTTCTCTTCCTTCACTTTTATCTTAAGATAGATACAAGAAAGAAAGCGAAAAGAAGAGAAAAGTAGAAGAAAATGAAATGATTAATTAGTTATTTGGTATGAATGATAAAATGAGCAAATGTTTCATGGACACAATCTCAAAAAGTGTTTGGACACTCACATAAATAAAAAAAATTAAAAAAATGTTCTTTTAATTTTTTTTTTCTCGTGTCAGACCAAAAGATTGTGATAAAATGTTGTGTTAATATAAGTATTTCTCTAAAATAGTAAGAAGAAAGAAAAAGTATATTTTTAAAATGACATAAATATCATTTATAAAAATTGAGATATGATAAAAATTGGAGTTTTAAATCTAGATTTTTCAATTTTAATTAAATGACTAAAAAAAACTTGACTGCAAGTAGTTTCGCCTGCATGCAATCTTATGGTTCCTTATGATGTGTTTTGGAATTTAGGAGGGGAGGAAAGAACTTTGAAAAAAATGAAGGATGTAGTGGAAAGAATTGAGAGGTTAGGAAGAGAAAAGCTTATGGGTGAATTATTTTTCTTCATAATACAAAATCTCTCTATTTTGAGGGAACTCAAAAATTACATTGAAAGAATATTTTAGATGGTTTTGAAGGGTCTTAATAATTTTTCTAATTTAATGTATGTTGTTATGATATTCTCAATATTAAAAATATATTAATCATAAGTATTAATTTATCATTATATACAAAAACACTCTTTAAACTCTTTAAAAAAAAAAGGTGAAATATGTATCTATTTTTTTCTTCTACTCTCCTCTCCCCCAAAACCTCCCTTCCAAACTTCCAAACAGAATCTTAGTTAATAAGAACTCTTATAACACTTGTCAGCATTTGTTAAAAAGAAGTATTCTTTCCTTTTCTTTTTGTACACAAAAAACTATTTCTATCTTATGACCGCTTTTTTTTTAACAATATCCCAAACAATTCTTAGTTACTCACTTTGTTTTACTATAAGCGCCACAATACAAATAAATTTATATAAAAAAAATTATTGTGTTCAACAAAATTATTTTATGTTTTTAATATAATAATATTAACATTTTGAATTGATTTCAGCAACAACAAAAAAACATTTTGAATTGAACCATTGAATTATTTAATTTGCATCATTTCAAATCTTTTATATTTTATAAATTTTAGTCGCAAATTTATAAAATAGTAATTTAGTCTCTTAAATTAAAAAATGTTAATTAATTTAGTTGGTTTTTAAAAATTTTGCAGCACAATTTTAAAGCTTTTATAATTGTTTGATGTAATAAAAGACTGTTTAATTAGTCAACTTGTACACGTTTAAGAATTTCGATAGTTTTTTTATAATAAATTTTGATAGAATTTTACAAAACAAATATTTGGACAGAGGAACAATATTGATTGATATTCTCTAATTTAAAAAAATTAATTTATTATTTTTTAAATTTGAATAACTAAATTTACTATTTCAAGAATTAAAATCACTATTTACTCAAAAATATTTATTGGCTTAGTGACCAAAGTAAAACAATTAATAGGTGGAGCAATGTATGGTTTTGAATTCGATTCCCTCTTATAACATAAACTATTAGAAGTATAATTTGTTAAGTTAGTTAAAAGTCAACTATGATAGTTATCATTGTTATTCTCTTTATTCTTAAAGACTCATGCGTAAAAATAAGATCCTTTCTATTCATTAATACTAACAATTGACACATTATCATCTATACTTCATAAATAAGAAATGATTAATGTATAGAAAAAATAATTTTGAACATTGGTGGATTAAAAAAAAAAAAAGAGATAACAATTGATGTTGAATTTCCAAAATTGCAATTGCAGGGAACAGTAATTTTAACGTTGACAGCAACTATGAATTCATTGAAGCCTCACCCATGCATCAATGGACCCACCAGTTGCAAACCAGCAACAACAGTCCAATACACTGTTCTATACATAAGCATAGTGCTAATATCAATTGGTTTTGGTGGTGCACGTTTCACAACAGCATCGCTAGGTGCAAATCAATTTGATAACCAAGATCATCGAGCAACATTTTTCAATTGGTATTTTTTAGCTTTCTTTGTTTCATCTGGAGCTGCCTTAACTGTAGTTGTTTACATTGAGGATAATTTGGGCTGGGCCTTGGGCTTTGGTATATGTGCTGTGGCCACTTTTGTTGGTTTGGTTGTTTTTTTATTGGGCTATCGATTTTATCGGCATGAAAGCCCACAAGGAAGTGCGTTGTTGGATTTGGCACGTGTTTTTGTTGCTAGTGTTCGTAAGTGGAAATGTAAAGTCTCGTCAAGAGTGGAGGATTACTATACTAAGGGTCATGATATGATGGTTCAACTGCTACCAGGAAATAGATTAAGGTACACTACTTTTTATTAAAAATAATCCACTACTTTTTTAAAGATGGTATTCATTTTTATATAAGAGATAGTTACTTAAATAATATTAATTAAATAAAAAAAAAATTCGTATTGAATCGACATTAATCAGATTATTGTCTTGTTTATAAAGACAAAAAGAATTATGAATTATTAATTTTAAAGAGTATTTATCAACTGTAATTATGATTTTTTTATTATTAAATATTATTTCATTTTATGAAATTAGTCCACCTTAAAACTTACTTATTTTTAAAATGGCTGTTGGCTACAATTATGTTATATTATGTATAGCCTATTAGTTAATTATTTAGTTTCAAAAAAATTGGCTAAATTTACTATTCACTACTATTTGAGATGAGGCCTTTTTTCTCTCTTGTTTGACTAGGGAACAAGAAGCAGCAATGTCTTATATTTTAGCCACAGAGAGTGGAGTGCTGCTTTTTGTAGAATAATAATAGTACTAATCAACAAGAAGAGCTGTTTTCTAATATGGGATGCATTTAGTGATAGTGTTGGTGGTAGGAGAAATCATTACAATTACAATGATAGCTGCTTTTTCAATTGAGAATAAAAAATATTGAAATTTGATTTGAGATTTTAGCACCATCTTACATCGTTCTCCAAGAACATGGCATTAGAGTTAGTTAAGATACTCTTCATTTTTCAAAAGTAATGGAGATATCCATTATATAATTTTATTGTATAAAAATATAATCAATGTCATTATTTTTTGAAATGTATGTTTTTATATATTTAAAAACTTTGATAATGAAAGATTTCTATAGGATCTTAATCCACCACATTAATATCACATTTTTTTCATAGTGGACAATCCTCAGTAACGACCATAAGTTTGTCTTTAATTGTAGCACACCATAGTTGTAGTAGTTGTTAAAGATAGAGTAGTGGAGTGGGTAACATTTAGTATTGGCCACAATTGATCATAGTTGTAGTAGTTAAGAACTTAAGATAGACTAATGTTGTTACTCAACGTAAAAGAACGACTTAATTACGAAAATTATCACTTATTTTAATTTATGAGTCTATTCAAAAAAAATTCGCTTAGCAATTAAATCTAATTTAAATTTTTTGTAAAAAAAGTTTAATATCGATTTTGTTGCTGTTAAATATTAATTTAACATTATTTTATTTATAGTTTCAAATTAGAATCAGATAAATCAATTCTACTTAAATATCTAAACATGATAAAATCAAAATTATACATTCTTTATATCAATTTTGCCATATTTAAAAGTGAAATCAAACAAACATACCTTAAGTATAGCCTACCAATCCGATAGAAACTAGAAGTTTTAGAGATTTAACATTAAAAAAAGTTTTATGTACCTTTCAACTCAAAACGTGATTTTTATATTAAAATTTATCGTTTAATTGACTTTTATATGAATGTATTCAAACATGTAACAATTCACGTTCACCTCATTTTATGTTTCACATGCAAATGCAGGTTCTTCAATCGTGCAGCTTTAATAACTGATGCAGACCTACATTCAGATGGCTCAGTTAAGAAATCATCATGGAAGATATGCACTATTCAACAAGTGGAAGATTTCAAAAAAATATTTGGAATCCTACCACTATGGTCTTCAAGTATATTCCTATCAACACCACTAGCAATCCACAGTAGTTTAACTGTACTTCAAGCTTTAGTAATGGATCGTTCATTAGGATCCCATTTCAAAATCCCAGCTAGTTCAATTGGTGTTACAGTTTTAGTATCAAATTCCATTTTCATCACCTTTCTTGACAGGGTGTTATGGCCATTTTGGCAAAAGGTTACTGGAAAATCGCCTAGGCCACTCCGACAAATAGGAGTCGGACACGTGTTGACTATTCTTGGCATGGCTGTGTCTGCTCTTGTTGAATCAAAGAGGCTCAAATTAGCACATGGGCATGTTTCCATGTCTGTCTTATGGTTGTTTCCACAATTAGTGTTGGTTGGTATTGAAGAAGCTTTTCATTTTCCTGGACAAGTTGCTTTCTACTACCAACAATTTCCACAGTCACTGAGGAGCACATCAACTGCAATGATTTCAACCATTATAGGGATTTCTTTTTACCTTAGTACTGCTTTAATTGATCAAGTTCGTAGGAGTACTGAGTGGTTACCTGATGACATAAATCATGGGAAGGTAGATAATGTTTACTGGATGTTGGTCCTGTTAGGAGCTATCAATTTTGTGTATTACTTACTGTGTTCTACTTCTTACAAATATGAAAATGATTAAGAGGATGTAATGTTATGGCTGGAATAAGTAGTAATGATAATAAGTTATTTTCTCCTACATTTTACTATGAAAAAATTATTCATGGCATTAATTGGATCTGCACTAGTATCAGTAATATTTGTGGAATAATTATTCTAATAAAAATTTTACGTGACAATAATTTTTTTAAAGTAAAATTAAATATTTCACAGACTCAACAGCTGTCGTATCTAAAAACATACATTCAAATATTCAACATTGAAGCCCTTGGATAATATACTTTTTAAAATATTACATTCCTCGATAAGATTTCATAACTACCAATATCAAATTTATGAAGTTATGAAATAAAGTAACTATACAAGAGGTAGTTTCTCACCTGATGGACAAACAAAATCACTAATAGCATTGAAAGAGAGACTATTTGTACACACCAAATATACTCTTGTTTATTTATTTTATACTTGTATACATAGTATCTGAATTTGCCTATAATTGACCAGAACTTCAAACTTCATCCGGAACAATCTAGACTTCATATTGCATACCAATTGATTCCCTAATGATGTTTGTAAGCACATGCTTTAAAAATGAATGTATGTGGTACTTCTACACCTTAGTGGAATACAATGAAGTTAACGACATTTTCTAAAGAACTAGTCAGCCAACAGAAACAAAACCCAATTCTTTAAGCTTTAGCTAATGTTGCAATCCCTGGAATTTCCAGAAGAATCCTCTTCAGAAGTGGCATCACCATCTGACAATCCTAAAAGATATCCCTCTGCATCTTCGTCATCACTCACAATATCCGCCCTATTATGTCTCCTTTCAATGTACGCCAATGTCTGTCTCCTCTGCAGCCGAAGAACATGCATTATAACATCAGGAGTAAGGGTGACCCGTGATCGATCTTCCCTTCCCTGTCTGTTTGCCTCGGTTATCTGTTCATGTGAAATAACAATCAGAAAGTTGCAATCAATCATATAAGCCAAGTTTTACAAATATGAACAGCATATTAAGTAAGCACTAAACATATTGATCAAAACAAAAGTTCAAAACCATTAACAGCAAATGGTACCTCTTTCACGTTTGAAGGGAGTGGAGGAGTATCATTGCCTAGAGGAGCCCATATTTTCACATTTTTTTCTAGGCCACAAGTAGCTAGAAAGGGTATGTGAGGATGAGTCTCAAGTTGGTTTACAACATTTTGATCACCTACCATTAATCTCACTAGCTTAGCATCTTTCTTCTTCCAGATGAATATATGGCCACAATCGGAGCCACTCAACACATATTCATCATTAGGGCCAAAAAAATTCACTCCTTTAACTGTCTGTGCATTTCTATGCCCCGAGTAAACTTGTGTCTCTTGTAGATTCTTCAGATCTTCGGATGTAGCCGATGGAGGCGAAGAATCGAAGCCTACATTCTTCTCAAATAGATAGACGAGCTCATCATTGTAAGACACAAGGAGTTCACTTGACTTTGAGTAGGCTAATCCTGTTATATGGACATTATTCGACTCAATTAGGTGACGAGGGCAAAATGTGTTAACAGGTTTGTCTGAATCTTTTGCATGGCATTTTCTTATGTCATAAACATGTGCATATTCATCGGATCCACCTACTGCAAAGTAATATGGAATTCTAGAGTCAATCACAATGGAGTTCAACCCTATTTTTCTTGGAGGTTGTTTTTTGTTTGAGAAACAACAGAAAAGTTTTGTAGCAGAACTACTTCGCAAATCAAACTGCAAAAGAAACAAAACTTATAACTTTTGGGGGGTAGCATAAAGGGGAGCTTCAACATGCAACGTGCGGTAAAACTTGACTAACATGTTGAATAAATCCATCTTCACCACAACTGTAAAATATGTGGGGACTTCCTGGCTCCACAGCAAGCTTGTATACAGAACCGTCGTGCTTCCCCAACATCGTAGTATTAACTCTACCATCCTCCTGGAGGATGCCAAGCCTTACCTGCAAAGGAAAAATTAGTTTCCAATGGAAGGTACTCAAACAGACACCTTAAATTCTTTAGGTTTTGATTAAATCAGGTTATTATTCAGCATGTCAATTTCTTACATTGTTTGGATGATGGGCCAGATGCACCACATCTTGATAAAATTAATCAACAGAAAGACATAACTCCATACAAACAATTTTGACTCGTTATGCTTAATTACAACAGCATTCTATGCACATTATTTATCAGCATTTTTGGCTACATGGAAACAAAACGTAGCTTGCATTCAACACATCAAACACAAGGTGAAGCTTGATAACAGATTCTTCTTCCACTGATAAGTTTTAATGAAAATGTTCAATCAAAGAGCATCATATCAGACGAATAAAATCAAATGGTATCTTTTTAATTGTTGATACAAAAAGAAAACAAGGGGAATGTAAGGCTACAAATTAAGGGAATGTAAGGTTACAAATTAAAGGAACATTTGATGCAGACACGAAAAGACTATTCACCTGGCCATCACCAGCAGAAGTTACTATTCGGCTGTCATCAGAGAATGGCATGATTTTAGTCTGGAAAATATTGTCTGAGTGGCCAGAAGGATATACAAGTAGTTTAGTTTTGGATTCCCAACTCCAAAACATAACTTGCCTATCATCAGAACCTGAGACAAGAATGTCACCAGTGGAGTTAAATTCCACTGCATTTACACACCCTTCATGACCATCTAATCTCGCATATAAATTCAGGTTCTTTACAATGACCTGCAAGCATAAATAAGCCCAATCAGTTTTACACTATGTAACACTGACACTTCATATTAAAAAAGCGTCAGTATCCGACACAAACACATTAATTACATTCGACCACTTCTATTTTTGAAAATTACAACGGTAAATAACATTATTATCAGTGCTACATATCAGCGTTGTATCTGCGTCATACTGTGTCTATGTCAGACAAGACTGGCTGCAGTCAGCAGCTTCTGACTGCAGTGCAGTCAGACACATATGAACTGTTCAATCAAAGACCAATAAGTCCAGATTTCAATTTCGGGTTTTAGATTTAAAAATAATTAAAATTCAAACTTGAAATCTGGACAGTTCAATCAAAATCGGACAGTCCAGACGTGCAGACTACATTGCAGTCAACTGCATGCATAGGTTATAAATATTCATGAGAAATCTTCCAATAGCTGAAATTGAATTTACAAATTACAATGGACATAGCTAATAACATTAAGAACATGAAATCACACCAATCACATAGCTAATAACATTATCATAAACATTCAATGAATGCTTTATCATTCTCACTTAAAATTTCAATTTATACTAAAAAAGTATCAAAACATAGAGAGAGAAAGAGAGAGAATAGGGAAAACCTCTGAAGCATAAAAGCGACGAGTTAAAGAGGAGGGATGAGAGAAGCCCAATTCTCTATTCATTATCATATTAGTGCTTCCAATGACATTGTTATTATGGAAATTATCCATTTCGATGAATTTTCAGAGTCTGCGTTTATGGAAGTTGAAATGGTGCTGGAATAAACGAGCGGGCTTTGAAGTTAGAAATTAGAATTGAAGAGTGAAGATGCTACGCTACCTTTTGTGTTTGGTGTTTTTGCTTTGTTCAAACGACATGTCGTTAGATATCTACCCCACCCACACTGTAACTTGGAGAGTGTGTGCGTCGAGTTTAATGGCTAGCCCAAATGAATAACTGGATCAATGAATGTAAATCTTACCGATTGCACCCCCTTTTTTTTTACTGCGTCAAAATTTAACAAGTATTTTTTATTTTTGAAATACTAACAAATAAATTCACTAATTAATTAATTTATAAAAAAATGCAAAAAATAAATAAAATAAAGATCTTTCAAGAAAATCAGAATAGAAAATTACTGAATCCACTAAAATATAAAAACAGTCATTTAAACATTCATAAAATCAGGTTAAAACATATTTATTGTGTTTAATTTATTGTGTTGTATGTAACATAGAAAAATAAAAGTTTCATAAACCTAACATATTTTTTCCACAAAATGTCAAATGGGTTATAAAATATAAAAATAAGAAATAATGTATTTTTTAAAATAATAATTTGACGGATTGCTCCATTATTTTTTCAGATTAGACACGGACAAACCAACTAGTGTTGCGGTTTTACAGCATCAACTCACCCGGCAAAAAATGATTAAATGAATATTATTACATGAGTATGATATCTCCCCATACTAGCATCAGAGATCACTATAGCATTAGTGTAAATAGTATATATCTCATTTCTCTAAGTTTTGCAATGTCTAATATATCTTGCCACATACGAGTTAATATTAACTATTTCAAAAGTTACTGCTAATTTTTATAACTTTAGCAGAGAATCAGAGATCACTATAACATTAGCAGAGAATCTAAGATCACTGTAATATTAACTTACTGCTAATATTAAATTACTCTAATTTTGATAACTTTTTTATATAAATTGACTAATTAATTTGATAAATTAGCAGTAACTTTTTGCAATGTCTGAGAGTAACTTTTGACGTAATTATAAAAAAGAAAGTAAATTTTAACAATTCAACACTCAAATAAAAAACTTTTTAAAAAAAGGCCCAATAAAAATGTCTACATGACTTTATGAACTCCATAAAATTTCAAAATTGTTTAATAATTCAACAAATAATTTCAAGGAATCTGACATACATTTTTTAAAAATACAAATAAACACGATCATTGAATTACATGTCTGTCCACAAATGTTTATTTTATTTAACTTTTAGTGTTCATAATCATAATATGTCAATATTCAATTATTAAATTGATAAAATTTAACAAAATTCAATTTATATACACCATATACATAGTAAGTTTAAACTTTGTTTTACAATTAGTCAATCAAAATTATCAAATTATTAAAAACGATTTGACTACAACTATTTTCAAAGTTATATATAAATAGTTGTGATTTACGGACAAATTCTTTTTTTTTGGCGATAGAGTATGAAAACTAATCTCATTAATCAAATTCAAAGTTTTTCAGAAGTTATAAACAAAACAAGTTTAACAATACTCACTCTTGAAAAAAGTTCACACAGACATGTCATTACACAAGTAACAAGTTCCAGATAACGTGGCATTGTTCATCTTCAGATTTCTATATTTTACTCTGACAAATCCTTACAAAAACAATGGGACTCTAACTTATTATTTATCAATACAAGAAAATTTTAGAGAAATTGGTTGTTTCCCAGCAAAACCTGCGCTACATCATGTATGTATGTAACCCCAAATCCCAATAGCTACACTCTATGATGAATCTCAACTCTTTACAAAAAATTAGTCAGAAAATTCCCTTATCTCTTCCTGTTTCCTATTCTAAATTTCAAAAATAAGCTACAAAGTAGATATTCTGTTACAGGTGCAGATGTCTTCCATAACCATCAGTGTAATCTATTATACCGTTGAGGTCACAGAAAAATATGCAAGATTTTGTTGTTGTTGCTAGGTCCATGTCAAGAAGCATATCATCAGGCAAACCTAACAACCATTATCACCAAATTAGGTTTCTACAAATTCTCATCTTGTGCTCCTTTCACTTGTGCAAATATCCTTTCCATATTTGCCCAAAAAAGCAAGTTAGATACGATGTATCAATCATCATCCTCGGTTAAAGAAGCAAATGAAAAGGGCTTGAACTTGTAGCCATCACCAAAGTAGAATTTATTTTGAAATTCTACCCAGTGAAGCCGCAGGGCATGAAGAAAAGCACTGAGACTCTCCATCATAAGTAGTATAAAGGCAGTTGCAAAGGCGAAAACAGTTAGCCCCACTAACCGAATGACAAGGTTGTCGTACCTGTTTTAATTGCAACCAGAAATGACATTAATAATTAAAGAATAAGATAAAAATATTCTAAATGCAACAAACGGATACAGATGAGTCATATGACATGTGGATAACTCTCAATGCTAAAATATCAGAGTTATACTCCAAGCTTCTCTATGCACACCTGACTTAATTTTACAAAACATTGTACAAACTCCAGAGCTGTATGGAATAAAATATTCTTAACATTTGGAGAACAATTAGTATCTTGATATGGTACCAATCTACAGCCACCTTATTAAATTAGTGGCTCTGGCCCATGTCATATTTATTAATGGTTCGTTTAGTGGCCATGATAGGATATAAGAGTTGGATAAGAGTGATATATGATGAGTCACACCAGATAGGAATAATTCCTATGGAATAAGGGAGAATGTATTACTGATGAATACAGGAAGAACAGCACAGAAAATGTAAGAGCAAATAACCAAAGCCTATGGCCTCAAGCTAAAAGTCGAAACTCAAAAGGAAACACACTTTCAGCTCCCTCTGAACTGCCCTTATATAATAACAACTTTGTTCTCTCTCTCTCTTCACTAACATACTTTCCCTCCCATTTGTTTTTTCTTTTTTTGGTCAAGTTGCCCCCGGTTTGTTAATTGTTAGCCACTATCTCTCCAAATGGAGAATAAGCCCAAATTAGTGGATGTTTGTTAGGCCCCTTCTTGTAATTAACAACTAGATCCAGGAACTTATCATTCTCCAATCCAATCTAGATTTTACAAATTATGAAAACAATTCTTCAGCATTATGTGTATCCAATCTTGAACGGAATCCCATTCCATCCAAGTTGAAATAGGATTTGCTATTTCATCTATCAAGGGAAGCACATTGAAAGATTGAAAGGTTTGAATTAGAAAAGATGGGTTATAAAATCAAACTCACCCCCAAGCAAGAAGCAACACTTTCTCATAGAAAACTGTAGAAAGTTCCGAGTGAGCCAAACTGTAAATGTAAAGAAAAATTAACTAACGAGCAAGAATCTATAAACTAGAGAATCGTGAAGATGGAGGAGGATCATGGCTGAGCAAACCTTAACGCCCAAAGTCGAAGATATGATGCTGTATTTGAAACTGAACCTAAAACAAACTCGATGGAGTGGATCATTTGATGAACAAAGACCTCACTGAAATTGAATTCTTCATGATGATGTTGCCTGGCAGAATCTGGCTCCGCCTCGAGATCCATCTCAGAAGTATTCAAAATGCCATAATTACGACCTTGAAATCGCTGTACAGTGTAAGAGAGATAAAAAAAATTAATAATTTTGGCAGACTCCTTTGCATCACCTTTTTAATTACAACATGCAACAAAAGTGTCGAACAAAGCAACTAAAGCCAAAAAATCTGCCTGCATCTGCCAACAGGAGTTATAAGTAGTTTAGCACTTAAGCATATTCCTTTGAAGGAAAGTTGATCTTGTAATGGTTCTCAAGGAGAGTTGACACTCATCAATTCTAGCAGAAATTCACAGTAAAAAAGGGGAAGCTCAAATAACGAGCACATGTAGACATACATAAACATGAAATAGAGGTATGGTCAAACGAAATTATAAGCTTCCTAGCAAGAAAATCATACAAAAGACAAGTAAAAAGTGGTACCTCAGTATGAAGCTTCTTTAGTATAAAAGGTTTTGGAAAGAGCATCCATGGAACTGCAACTACAGCCAAAAGCAATAACACAATCTGCACATCAAAAGCCGGAATTCAGACTGATGAAAAGCCAGCAAACAGAACAGCAACTTTTTAAGCAAAAGTGAAGATAAGAACCGGATTCATACTTGAAGTGGTCTTTGGCCCCAAAATAACTGATTCTCACCAAGACTGTCTGTAGGGCTTAAAAACATATATATCATCACATGATAGAGGTCTGCTTGAGAACCAGTACACCATTTAACAATAATGAGAAGGGAAAGATATCCAAATAGACTGTTCAGGAAGATCATCTGTGGCACAAATTGGTACCTGAGAGCAACGTAAAACACTATTAAAAAGACAAAACAAAATAATTGCATAGGTCAGGCAGAAGAGAGAGAGAGAGAGAGATACACACCTTATATCCAGTGAACTTCCAAAGAAACGAGCATTGAAATAACTTAATATAATTCCCAAGTTCATATGTGCCACGCCGAACAGAATGGACATCTTCATCTTCATAGAGTTCAGAAAAGACAATTCTGAACGACTTCCACGCCAGCTGGGATCCACACCAAATGGGTATGGTTCACGGTATTTGATTAAGCCAATAGTGTAGGCATCCCTGATAAAAGGTGGAGAATGATGAAAATTAAAAAAGCACCTAACTTAAAAGTTTGCTGCTATAGAAACAAAAGGAACTTGACATTCTTAGCCAATATAAACAGCATAAATCGAAGTAATTCAAAGAAGAAAAGAAATATAAAATAGATAACACAACAAATAGTGCAATCGTTAAAGAGATTCTGACAAAATAATTCCTGATGACATGAATATGAAGTTAAAAAAATCTGAGTGAAATTTATATCATTAGCCTTAGGCGAGGGACTAAGAAAATACAAAACAGATACATATGGAGAACTGACTCTATAAAGCCATCATAATACATAGAAATAGAAGTTAATAAAACTCTCATAGAACCATCACCAAGTTGAATTGATAGTTTCCAACTATACACCCATCTCATTATGGTGGTTCATAGCTTAGGGCAGCACAATTACTTGAATTAACATTTCTATTTTAGAAAATAGTTTTTTGGTCATTAAGGATTCTTACAACACCGTGAACATATCTCTACCCAAATCCCCACCAGCTTCAACCACAAGATTTAAAGCCTAGAAGGCATATTGTAGCAAATCAATTCATCTGTTACCCCCACTCCGCTATTGCTTGAAATGCACAGCTGCAACTGCAGATACAGAGGTCACGTTCACACCAAATAGGGGCAGAAGAGCAGTAATATAAGTCAAATCTAACCTTTTTAAAAAGAAGAAAAATTTGGGTCGATATGTAAAAAAATGTTGAGTTAATTGTACAAAGTAACTAAAAAAGTTAAACTGCATAAGGTAACATACTACATCACCAAGAAAGGCATCATATATCTAGCCAAAAAAACAAAAGAAATATTTTTGCACCAAATTTAGAGGCTCCAAGTGACAAATAGAACACACCTGCATGAACTATCACGGCATTGATAAGCTGATGCGCCAAATATGTGAAAAGGAACAGAAAAGAACTCATTGTAGATTAACCCACAATAGATTGAAAATAGTGACATCAAAAGAATCACATAGCGCCCACCAAATAGCATCTCCATGAAGCTTCCAAGCTTCTGCAAGAAACCAAACAGATCTATTAGGTATTAATTGAAATGCCAATAGCAGAACAAAAGTAAAGGATATTTGAAGTCTCTAACCACTTCAATGTACTACAATAGATTTATTTCACTAAAACTTTTCAATTTTGAAGATACTTGGGCATCAAAAAAACACAACTTTTGCGAAAAACAAAATTTAAAAATTCAACCTCTTAGCTAAATCATGCTAAACACTGAATACGCAGTAGCTAACAATAAAGAGCTTAGTTGACATAATTCTTTAAACATCAACCATGATGACCTACTTAAACTTAGAAATGAAAGGAAGAATTATCAAATTTGACAAATCTCAAACAAACTTATCATTCATCCAAGATGGACCATGACATATGTCGCATAACCCAAATATATTTTGGGAAGATCCTTCTGTTATTACTTTATTTATAACACAGGATGATCTTTTACCTGTGTACTGAGCTTGTTTTCACGTGCTATAAGAACTAATGCTCCCAGCAACAGGCAAATTCCATGACCCCAGTCCCCAAACATCAAAGCAAATAGGAAGGGGAATATAATAGTTGTGTAAACTGCAGGATTTGCTTCTTGGTATCTTGCAACACTGTCAAGTAAAAGGGCAAAATAGGGATTTAATCTTTCGTCATGCAATATAAACCTGGAAAGTAATAGCTAGTAAGCTAGATAGATAGTATTTGCAGCAATACATCCCCCAATTCATCCAGAAAGACAAATCTCAAACATGTCATATTTTAGTAATATCATGCAGCTTTCTTATAATTTGGATTGAGCCTAACTCGACTTTACAAAAATTAAGGGATGTCTCTCACTTAAAGATATCTTCAAAATGTATCTTATCCATTGTGGGACTCTCAAGAGGCTTAACTGCTAAGGATGTTTTACAACCACTTCGACATACATTCAGATCAACAGACAAGTCTAGAAATAGAAAAGGGGCGGAAAGAGACAACTCTCCCACTTTTTCTATTCACAAAGGCTCATTCATCCAAGTTTACAGATAAATTTGAAACTTTTATCTCTTCATCCCCAGAATGCAAAATTTGTTATCCTCCTTCATTGTGCCACTTGCAAGTGTCAATGTAAATTTAGTTAATCCAATTCTACATACACTAGTCAGAATCCCATCAGCCCATTAGCAGAGGCATAACATATTGCCACCTCTAACTTCAAGAAAAAAATGCACTGTAAAAAATTCAAAAGACTAACTTCGGGACATTAAAATATTCATGTTGCTGCTACTAAATACAGTCAATAGAAATAAGCTCACCCATATGCATCAACAATTTCCTGATACGGATTTGTGAAAGTATTGGTCCTAAAATATGTAGGTGGGGATTCCACTGCATCCATTTGATGGAAGATTATACCAACTTGAGAATTGCTATCAAAAGTTGCACGTTGCAGTGCCTCCTGCATCTAGAAAATCATTTAATGCAAGTTATTGTTTTAGAAAATATATATATCAGGGATATTTTCAATTCCTCAAAAATTTAAGAAATAAAAAAAATACCTGTGTTTTTGCAATCATAGGGCACCATCCCTCTCCAACAAGACATTTTTTTGTAACATCAAAATTTAACATGTTCAGTGTATCATACACAGCCTTCTCTCTTCTTACCTAGCACAAGGCGATAAGGATGTAAACTATTGGTTCAAGATAGATATCCGTCTATTGCAAACGTTGATTAGATATTAGGATTAATTTGCATTTAAAAAATAACCAGCAGGATGATTATCTCAGATAATAAAACATAGAGAGGCAAACTCTTACCAGGTTCATCCATTTTGTTAGATGGTCTGCAATAGAAGCTAGCGCCTTATTGCGGTGCCTTATCCCAGCATCCAAAGTTGCCTCTAAGTCAGTAAGACGTGAGGTGACCTGTACCCAAATACGAATTTTTCAACTATAAACCATTCAAAGCTTCGCAAATTTGTAACCGACAAAGATGAAATATACAAATCAACATCAAGGGCATAAAAGAAAAGCTACAAGGAATAGTTGATTTCAATTAAATGTAAAACAAATTTTCCCCATGCATACTACTTGATAACTGTGAATGGTATTTCTATGAGACCCACAAAATTTATGGCACTACATACTAATATACTAAAGTCTAAAGAGTGTCTAAACAAAACATATTGGATTGCAAAAGCTGAATAATTTGGTAGATATTTAATAAAAAACAAGGATGCAGTAGTCTGAGTGCAAAGATATGTAAAGTTCCGCAATATTTAGGTTAAAAGACTACAATAATATTCTCATTCAAATTGTAGCCACAAAATCCAAACTTTATCTAGAGCACACTTTGCTCCTGTGTTGTAGTAATAAAATTGAAGAGGTTAAAAAGTAACATCTTCCAAAGCTGAGCTCACGTACCTCCCTAGTTATTTGCCCCTGCTTACTTATATCTTCAGGAACAGGATAACAATTCGCTCCAAATGCCTCACAAATTTTCAGAATTTTTGTTCTTGCCTGTTCCCCGGAGAAAAACACAACAAATACTGTTTTCTCGATCTGAAAAGAAAATTACAGGAGTCTGAATAACTGTGTATACACCAGCTGTGAATGCAATAGGACAAAATGATAAATACAGATTGAAAGGAGGGAAAAGGAGCCAAATTATGAATATTCATAAAGTTATAAGAAAGAAGAAAACCATTTCAGATGAAATAGGATCCATGATTTGTTCACCAGCTGGTGCCTGATTGAAAAGCATATTGCCTCTTGTAGCACGAAATAACATCCTTTCGAACCTAAGAACCTTAAATTTACAAATTATCCCACTGATAAATCTTAAACCAGACATATTTGATGGTTGAGGTCTCATTTCCTGTAAAATAAACAATTTACTATAGTGCACTTACTGGATAAAATAAATTCAAAATGCTAATAACAGTAATCTCACTTCTCACACCAAAAAAAAAAAATTATCAAGAATAGGATGTTACAAGGAACCTGTTCAAGCAAAGATGCTGTCTCAATGTAGTCATCATTTGAGTATACATTCTCTTGTAGTTCTCTCTCGTCTGAAACAGGACGGCCATGACTTGAAATAAGAAAACTGCATGCCTAAAATTTATCCACAACAGTATATCACATGAGAAGCAGTAAGCATAGAAAAAAAAATTTATTCATTAAATAAAAGAACTGGATTGCATTCATGAATTTAGAAAAATACCATATTGTATTTGACTAACATAATTTTTTTATAAATAAAAATCAATAAATAATGCCAAATTATCATCAGAAAGACCATGAATTGTTAAACGAACTTAAAACAGAAAAAAAATACCTTCTGTAATACAATTTTGAATTCCAGAAGTTCATTATACGATTGCCGAAGTTTGTCACTATTAGAATTCATTTCAATTAGTTCATGTTCATGCTCAGCAAGATGTACCTGATATGAGAGAAACCCAACATAATATATTGTCAGATCCAAAAGTGAAAAACCCCAAACTGACTGGAAAACTACCAACCAAGTAATGAGTGCCAACTTAAGTTATGGCATCACATAATTGTTAACAGCAAGACAACATGTAATTTGAATATTAACCCTTAGGCAACAATCATATATGATGGAGAAAATTAAAACATAAAACAAACAGAAAGGGACCTCTAAATCCTCCAAGTCAATGTCCGGTTGCAATACAGTACGAGAAGACGACATTAGACCAGCTTTATTAATTTGATCCTTAAAAAATCGTAGCTTTCTTGACATCTCTGCACATCGCTTTACCTGCACAAAAAGAAATGCAATTAAATAAGAAATAAAAAGAAACAAACCTTAATCTCAATTCTGGCTAGTCTAAAAATAAACTAAAAAAGTCAACAAACTCAGTGGACACAAATTCTAGAAAATATACTCCCTCTAGTTTTGACTATAAAAAAAATACAAACTCGCGCTAATTAAGAATATTAATTAATAACATTTTATTTACTTAATGGAGTATAATAAAAAAAGTAATTGCATCCTTAAAACTACCCATCATGGGAATTAGTTCCATGAATGGTTTTTGAAATAAAACTACAACAATTGAAGGGTATTTTAAGAATGATAAATGGTGTAATTAGTTAATATTTTCTTATATATTGGACCACCAAACATGAACCTTCTTTTTTGTTGATATTTGAGAATGCCGGAACGGAGTAGTACTAGTTACCACTAAGAAAAAAGAAAACTCTTGCCCGAAGTTGAACCTTCTTCTTCAGCGCTTTGGAATCAAATTTTGAGGAGCAGGATAACTAACAATGTAGAATCTAATTACAACTTACTTCCTTCCTTTGTAAGTTTATCTAAACAAGTAAATGAAGTTGTAAATGCTAGATACAAGGAAGTGGTGTCATAAGCACGGGCTGTATAGAGAGCTCTCAAATCCCAAATGTAGACTAATATTACAAGTTATACTCAGGAGGTTCCTTTTCAAAAAGGTGTCAAGATTTATGCACTGTTTTTTATAGACAAATTGTTAGAGGTTAATTTGTTAGGGGAGGGGAATTTATTAGTATCAGGGTAGAGTTATGGTCCTCCTACATAATACAACTCCTTCATTGTCCCAAGACATTCCACCGGGCTACTCCTTTGGGGACGATTTATGTATTGTTTGGTAAGCAAAAGAAATAGGGAGGAAATAAATAAAGAGATAAAGAAATTGGAGAGAAAAGAAAATGAAAAGAAGTTAAGTGAAAAATATATATTGCTTGGTTGGTAGATATGAGAAAGAGAGAAATTCGAAAGTTTATCTCCAGTTGTTAGGATGAGAAGAAGAGCAATTAGGAAGGAGTAGAACGAATAAAGATAAACACATTTTTGCCCTTGCGTAAGTTTGGTAAGTTGAGAATACTAACTGATTAAGTTTTTAACCGATACAGCACACACATATGGTAATTGACTAAAATAATATGGTAATTGATTAAAGAAGGATAATATGTGGGAAAACACACATTCTTCCTCCTCTGCAAACAAAAGTCTTTCCGGTTGGGTTGAGATATTTCGGTGGGCCCTACACATAAAACTTATTTCCACCCTTTTCCATACAGTATCCACTATCCAGACAAGATAGATTGAATATTTCTCTCCAATATCTCCTCTCCCTATTTCTTTCTTCCCAAAATCCACACATCCAAACAATACAGTTGGGAACTCAGAATGCAACAGGATTTCACATTAGTGCAACATATGGTACCTGATTAACAAATGTTCTCTGGAAAGGGCTTTTTTCAGCATTTAACTGCAGACAAGAAAACAGTGATCATAAGTATTGCAATGATGAAGTATCATAGAAAACTAATACACCAGCAACATCCAATCTAAACAATTTAGAAGGCCAAAAAGTACTTCTACTACATATGGAGAGAAATAAAATACTCAAAATAGTCTAAACAAAATTTGAATATTTCACAACGTACCAGCAAAACTGCAACCCAAAGTACCTTCCACAAATAGGTACAGTTGGACAGCATTGTATATGACATTACAAATATACAACATTGAAAGTTAGAAGAACATTTACGTGTTAAAGTCTCTCCAAGCGAAATTGTGCAAAGAATAGACTAATCAGAAAAATAACATATTTTTTATTTGTAAATCATACATATCCAGATAAGCTCAGCCTGGACCCTGGACTCAAAAACTACCATACCCAAGCCGTATAGCAATTCTCACACATATAGGTGGCTCTCCACCAGTTTTTTAGCAAATGCTGACTATTGATCTCTCATAACATAACATTCCAAAACAGAAGCTAATGACAAAATAATGATAAATTACAATCCTAATCGCAAAATAGTCCTCTAACACGATACCACATGCCTGATGAAGATAGTCAACATAAGCAAAACCAATATATCCTAAATTACCAATACAAATCTCCTTTATCAACAGTATAGTATTTTAATACACATTAATACAATCTAACTTCAAAAGGAAATTAATCAAACAAGATTCAACAGAGAGCAGTAATCTAGAAGTTGACCACAAGTTGGAACCGAAACTGCAGTTTTCATCTAAGAGCAAATGAGAAAGGATTCTTTATTAACCAGTAACCACTTTCACCTTCAACTAAAACGAAACTAATAACTCAATATTCGATAGAGCTCAAAAACTCATAATGCAATTATGCAACAGAATTCATACCTCACAAGTCTAAGAACACAATTAGATTCAAAAAGAAATTCACAAAACTATGGCTAAACATTGGATCAGTCAGTATAAACTGTTCAGCGAATCCAACATCCAAATCAATCACACTAAACTATCAACAAATCCGCACACCGGAACTGTAATCCTACAAATTTGCATTCAGCATTGAATCATGCAGTACTGCATTTTCATCATTTCTTAAATCCGCACCGAATTCAACTAAACTAATCTTTAATTCAATTCAATTCAATTCAAACAAATGATAATAACTAACTCGAATTACACAGCCATGCGAAAACTGCAAACTGAACTTGAAGAAGAACACCTGAAAACAGGAAAGACGCGAAGAAAAAAGAAGACAGCTCGGAATAAAAAAAGAAAAAGCAAAGTTGGATCTGAAAGAGAACTTACGTCTCGGAATTGAAGAAGACCGAGTTCGCCTAAATAAGAGATGGCACGGTGAGCGGACTCAGCGGGAATGATGAGTTGAACGAAAGTCATCTTCTCGGATCGCATCAGATCCATCGGCGGCAAGTTATCAATGAACTGATCCATTTTCCCGGGAAACATCGAGAAAATGGACGGATCTGTTACTTGCTAGATCTGAAAGCGTGCGAGAGAGAAAGAGAAAAAGGCTTAATTAGGAGAAGTTATGTAGACTGTGTTTTCAGTTTGTTTGGTATTAACAGCTGCAAATAGAATCGGAAAAATTCGGTGCCTTGCAAAGTCTATCGAAAAGGAAAAAAGTAAGACGGTATTTTGCAAATAACGCTAGTGACGTTGCTTTTGGGTGAAAATTCCACAACCTTGTTCTGTACGCGTACCCACGGTGACGGTGCGGTCATATTTCACAATCTCATGGGCTGTAATTTTATCCGTCAACTGATAGATGCATTAGTGCACCATTTCACAACATGTACTTTTTTTAAAGATTTTTTTTTTTTGACCGGTTTCTTTTTATAATTTATTTTTTATACAAGAAAAGTTACTATACTCCAAGTTGGGATATTTTACGCTACCATTAACGATGAATGATTTTATTATATGATAATAATTTTCACAAGTTAATAAATATATAATTCACAATTCATGTGAATTGTCGATATAAAATTATTTATACTTACAATAAATTCAGATCTTGTGCGAAAAAAGATATTATCCAGCTGCCATATTGTTTATGTCCATTAGCCCCTTTCGAATAAACACGTCAATAGATAAAATAGTTATTTTTATATAATAAATTATATTATTTTAAATTTCAATGTCGAGCATGGATCCTGCTTTCATTCAATTTAAGAACCTTAATTCATATACAGATATGACAGATTGGAAAATGAATTATGGTCGAAAATGTCTTCAAACTCATGGCAAATTTTCTTTTAATGTGGACGACATTTTTAGTAAAAGAATAATGAGTCTCTCATTTTATTTATTTGATTTTAAGAATTATGGTAGAGTCCAAGAAAAAGAGAAATAATTAAAGAGAAAAATAAAACTTGAAATGATTATATGAATAATTGTTTTTACAATTAGAGTATGATACACTTTTATATAGTGCTATTAATGTAACCAACCTAACAACTTTCACCTAACCAGGTAATTTTAACTACCTCTAATAGTCTCCCACAAGTTGGAAGTATGTAACAACATTTCCAACTTGGAAAGAACAATACAAGAAAAAGAAAAATACAATGAAAGAAAATTATAAGAAAAAAATAGAAGCCATAATCACTTCAGCTAAACAACAAAATTCATGTAGAAAGTGGTAGTAGGCTGAGGTGCATAACTCTCGTCGAAGTCTTCGGTCTCTTTGGGCTAACTTGAAAATCTTCTGGTGTCTCCACGGCACTCACTCCAATATAGAATCAAGAATTTCAATCTTGGATATTTAAATATCAAATGTGACCAACAAAACTTAACCATAATATGATGGAAGCATAAAGAAAATGAGAAATGTTTACTACCATATGGTAAAATAACAAAGAAAATGATAATTGCTTTACTACCATATGGTAGAAGCACAAAAAGAAAGCCAACAGTGGCTAAAAAGAATGAAATTGTAGTGAAATATATCACTAAAGCATCTTTAATCTTGAATCTACAATTATTATACAATCAAGTTGAAAAAGAATGAAGAATAAAAAATTTAGATTCAAAATGAGGAAGAAAAGATAATGAAAATTTGGAAAAAGAATATAGCGGAATAATTATTATTGCTCTGATACCATTTTAAGAATTATGGTAGAGTCCAAGAAAGAGAGAAATAATTAAAGAGAAAAATAAAACTTGAAATGATTATATGAATAATTGTTTTTACAATTAGAGTATGATACACTTTTATATAGTGCTATTAATGTAACTAACCTAACAACTTTCACCTAACCAAGTAATTTTAACTACCTCTAATATTTGATTTGATTCTAACAATTATAATGTCTTATTCTCATTTTTAAAATAACCAAGTATACAAGTGTTGACATGGTGACATTTCTTTACAAAAGAGTGTGACATGTAACATAGTGCTTATAAAAAAAGGAATGAGGTGGTATTTATTTAGTGTAATTGATAATCCAATAACACTTGTGTTGTCCATGTCTCATTTATCCCGAATGCATCAATGTCACACCTTTAGTGACATGCTTTATTTTTGTGATATTGTAATGCTTCCACCCTACTTCAACAAAGTTATATTTATCTTAATCTTGCCCCCTTATGGATTCTTGACCCTCTTTATCACAAAGAGAGGAGATGTTAATAACATTTCCATAAATTCCACTATGTAGTTTTCTAATGTTGTTCCGTTGTGGTGGTGATCAAATAAACCTTGTGGAAATGTTGTAAACTTATATCCAAACAGAAACGTAATTCACACAATTTGGTTGGATACATGTTTTATTTGATTTGATATATTTTTATTTTTGTTTGACGTGTATGATAGAATATAAAGTTAAATAAAAATAAAATATGATAGTAATAAGATAAATAATAATTTATTATATCATGTATTTGATACACATCTTATTATTACATTATTAAGTGAGATGATTGTTTAATATGAAAGATCAAAATATCAATTTTCAGCCTAAACAAATAACTTCACTAAACAAATATTGAAATCTGATTGAAGCTCGTCCTCGTACTCGACATAGAAGATAAATACAATATAACCTTCTTTCACTTGTAATAATGTTCTCCATTCCAATTCTAAAATCTTGATTTTTTTTATAGATAGATATTAATATGTTAAGTTAGAATTTGTTTTTTCATCAGAGTTTAAATCTGGATTTTACTCAAATTCTTTTAACTCAAACTAGTTGTGTTATCCAACTCCTCTAATTTTAGAGTCTATGATATAGCAAAACAAAACTTTTTGATAATATATATAAGCTCAACGAAATAGGATTAGGTTGACAATGAAGTCCATTACCCTTCTGCACATAAATGGGCCAATCGCTAACTTCGAGCTTTAGGTGAATGTCTATTTATCCCTTAATTTTTCTCCACATCCCCAAATATACTTTAACCGAAACTAAAATTTATTAGTGTATTTTATACTATTAGAACTTTGGATAAACATTCACCCGAGCCTTATAACAAGCTAACATCAAAAGGCCCTAATAACATCCCAAAGTCTGAACACAAAGCGTTGATAAATACTTATAAACAAAAATATTGCTAATATTACTGGCGTTGTGATACTACCAAGTATCCCCTTTTACACGGTGGTAGTTTCTATATATATAATAAAAATATGATTTTAATGTTTTATTTTTGTCTTATATTTATTTTTATTTTGAATCTTTATTTATTTTGATTTTTTATCTTTTATAAATAACTAATTTTATTTATTTTTATCATTACTCTTTTAAACAATAGTATAATTTTAATAATAATATGGTCAAAATACATTAATAAATATCATTCGTTTCATTTCAAATATTTTATGTAAGTTATACGGTATGTAAGAATAATTTGTTCAGGAGTGAATAAATTATTGAGTTAATTGGATTTTAAAAAGTAATAATATTATACTTAAAACATATTGACAATAGTTATAAATGATTTCAATTGCTTAATATTGTTATAACTTTTTGTTGTGATTCTCATAATGATTAAAATATAACACTTATAAAGGTTAAATAATCAAAATAAATATTAGGAAAAAAATAAATGATAAAAATTCTATTTAAATATATATTATTGGTGGTGTAATATTTCACACATATTTTGAATTTGAATTCGAATAAAAAAACTAAAAATGTCAAGTATAATATAACAAAATTGATATTGTCGGTGGTTGAGTTAGACTTTATAAATTGATATAAAAAATATTTTATCTCCAAAAAACTAACAATAATTAATGTTTTTTATAATAAAAAATTAATGTTATAAATACACATCTTCAATTAATTTATTTCAGTCAAAAAAATAATCTTCAATAAATTTATGGAAAAAATTAAGAATAAATACATGCACATGTATTTATGAATAAAAAAATACATATATTAAAAAGTAGGTTAAATAGCATTTGCGGGTCCCTTAACTTAATTAATTTCAGTTAACATTTTAGACTTTTTGTTCTTCTTCTGATTTAGTCATTTATTTTAATTTTAAGTGATAATTTAATCTTTTATATTTTAAAATGTTAACAATGTTATCTTCTTTTTTTTTTTACAAAAATTCAAAATAATCGTCAAAATTTTCAAACAAAACCCATAAAATTATTAATCATTTGGCTTAATTGTAGTTTTGGTCCCCCTATGATAGCTGAATCGCGAAAGTAGTCCCTCCATTTTGTTTCTCCGCAATTCTGGTCCCCCAAACAAAATTTTGGTCAAAAACTTAATGAAATTTCATTTTTTTTAAAGTCGTACTACACCATTTATAATAATAGATTCCAGGTATAATTGTTGCAAATGAGATTTTGAGGCATGATATGACTTAAATAAATGCAAAAAAAAAAATGAAATTTCATCAAGTTTTGGACCAAAATTCTATTTGAGGGACCAAAACTGGGGATAAACAAAATGGGAGGACTACTTTTGCGAATCAGCTAAAATAGGGGGACCAAAACTGCAATTAAGTCTAATCATTTTTAATATAATGCAAATTTCATCAAATGCATAACTCAAATACTCAAATAAACTCATATTTTCATCTCCAACAACATCAAATTCATCAAATAAATAATTAAAATATGAGTTTATTTAAAAATTTAAGTTATGAATTTGATAAAATTTGCATTATATTGAAGATGATAATTAATTTTATGGGCTTTGTTTGAAAATTTTGATGCATTTTTTGAATTTTTATAAAAAAAAGGATAACATTGTTGACATTTTAAAACATAAAAGATCAAATTATTTACTTAAAATTAAACAAATGACCAAATCACAAGAAGAAATAAATAAATACTGAAATGTTATCTGAAATTAAGTTATAGGACCGCATGAGCAATTATGCCTAAAAAAAGACACTTGTAAAAAAAATACATATATTAAAACTTTTGTCACTTAATTGAGATTTAATATATATATATATATATATATATATATATATATATAGTAATAAAATAATTTAATGCAACTATAACATAATAAAAATTATATTAAATTACATGGTCATAAATTATATACACAAAATGGTAAACATCTATTAAAACCTATTGAAACAACTTTAATATCTTAAATTTAAATTTAAAATTATATTATTCAACTTAATAATACGAACATTTATCAATTAAACTAAAATTTATGAATTGTACAGTCTTTTTATTACAACCATCTTTTAAAAAAGTAACTTTAATTTTTATTTATTATTTAAGAATGATAATTTTATTTTATTGTAAAGCTAATATCCTCTTCGGATAATTATAAAGATCAATTTCTTAAATTAATAAATTACAATAAGTTAAGAAATTTAATTTGTTGCATTCTTAGACTAGATTCAAACACAAAACCTTTGATTAAATTAAAATAAATATAAACTATCAAATTAAGTGCATTATAATAATATAATAATACACTATTTGAATAAATTTATTAACCTTAATAACTAACTATAAATATTAATTTAACAATCGAACCATCAAATTAAAAATACTTAGTATCAACCCAAATTTTTTTAATAAAATTACAAGCAATCTAAAACTTTATCAAATGACGTTAATTAAATGTATGGTAAGATTTTTAAAATATAATTAAATGTCAATCATAAATAGATATGCATTTTGTGTTTTTGTTGATTAATATATATAATAAATTATTAAATAAAATAGTTAATATAGTAATTTTATCTATGTAGAATAGTATAACTATGTTTTTAATTATAGTAATAAACAATTAATTAAAATATTTATGTATTAAATCAGTTATTAAATAAATCAGTTATTAGAGTACCTATATCTATGTATTATTGCGTCTTGTTTATACAAAAACAAAAAATATTTAATTTATAAACAATATTAGTGAAGTAATTTTTACATTGTCAATCAATTACAATCGTTGAATCATTAATAATGTTTTATTTTTATCTTAATTACTTATAAAATCACTTGTATGATTGATTATGATTTGCCGAATGTGTAATTTTATTTTTTTACACTAACACTGAATACAAATTAAACTCAAAGAAGGTCGCATTCGAGAGAAGTCACCGTGTACAAAGTTTCAATTTTATTTTAACAATTGAATAATTGTTAACTTAATAAATTAAAAATAATAAAAATATTTTAAATAACAAAATTATATTAATAAAATTAAATTAAATACATCTATTCAACCGCATTAATTTTGATGTTTTTTTTCTTCAATACAATTTATTTTGTTTGATGTTATTAATATAATTTATTATTTTTTAATTATAATTATTTGTATTATGATTAATTTTTATTTATTAGATTCAAAGAAAATAGAAGGAAGTTGTTAACAAAATATAATTAAGTTGTTAATTTATCTGCAAAATAGGAGTAAGTTGTTAAAGTAATATAAATTTATCTATATGAGTGATTTGTTAAAATAATATAATAAATTATTTGTTTTTGACACATCTACTCAACATTTTTTTTTCAATTTATTTTATTTGATTTTATAATAGAATTTTGTTTTTCTTAAATATTTTTATTATTTTTAATTTATTAAATTAATAATTATTCAAGTGTTAAAATGAATGACAAAAAATTGAATCCTTGTACATGATCGCATTCATGCGACCTCCAACTGCATCAATTTTCTTTTTTCTCTTAAGATAGTCGTAGGGTGGGAATGCGGCATAAAAGAAGTAGGATATTTGTAATATACTTTTTAAGCACAAATGTTCATATGGTTTCTTAACTTAATTTCAAATAACACTTCGGTTGTTTATATATTTTTTTTCCGATTTAGTAATTTATTTAATTTTATTACAAAAATTCAAAAATATAAAGAATAAAAATATGAGTTTATTTTAAGATTTAAGTTATAAATTTGATAAAATTTGCATTATATTGAAGATGATAATTAATTTTATAGGTTTTGTTTGAAAATTTTGATGAGTTTTTTGAATTTTTATAAAAAACAAAAAAGATAACATTGTTGACATTTTAAGACATAAAAGATAAAATTGTCACTTAAAATTAAAATAAATGACTAAATTGTCACTTAAAATAAAAATGATAAAAGACTAAAACGTTAACTGAAATTAAGTTAAGGGACTGTGGGTGCTATTTAGCCTAAAAAATACATGTCTTTATTAATAAAATATGCAGTCCATTAACTTAATTTCAGATAACACTTCAGTTTTTTTTTTTTCTTTTCGATCTGGTCGTTTATTTAATTTTATTATAAAAATTCGAAAATATAAAGAATAAAAATATGAGTTTATTTGAAGATTTGAGTTATAAATTTGATGAAATTTGCATTATATTGAAGATGATAATTAATTTTATGAGTTTTGTTTGAAAATTTTGATTAATTTTTTGTAAAAAATTATAACATTGTTAACATTTTAAAACATAAAAGATCAAATTATTTATTTAAAATTAAATAAAGGACCAAATCGAAAGAAAAAAAATAAATGACTGAATTGTTATCTGAAATTAAGTTATAAGACCACAAGAGCAATTATGCCTAAAAAAAGTACATATATTAAAACTTTTGACACTTAAATGATATTTAATATATATATATATATATATATATATATATAAAGTAATAAAATAATTTAATGCAACAATAGTGTAATAAAAATTATATTAAATTACATGGTCATAAAGTATGTATACAAAATAGTAAACATTTTCTAAAATTTGCGTACACAACTGTAATATCTCAAATTTAAATTTAAAATTATATTATTCAACTTAATAATATGAACATTTATCAATTGAACTACAACTTACGAACAATTGCATAGTCTTTTTAATACAACCATCTCCTAAAAAAGTAACTTTAACAATATGAACATTTATATATTTTTTCCCTCGATTTAGTCTTTTATTTAATTTTATTACAAAAATTTGAAAATATAGATATTGAAAATATAAATAATGAAAATATAAGTTTATTTGAATATTTGAGTTATCAATTTAATGAAATTTACATTATATTGAAAATGATAATTAATTTTATGAATTTTGTTTGAAAATTTTGATAATTATTTTGTAAAAAAATAATAATATTGTTAACATTTTAAAACATAAAAGATCAAATAAAATTGTTGAGACAAAATCTCTCAAATGATTTTAATGATAACAAAATTACTTAAGAGATTATGATTGTGGTTAATGACTAACATGTGCTCTTGAGTGTATTCATATAAGATAATAGGTTATTGATCATTAAGGCAAAAAGAAGGAAAAAGTGATTCTGGCCTGAGGATGGAAAACCCTCGTGAGGATGGAAATTGCTGTAAGCGCGAGGATGGAAATTGCTGCAAGTTGAAAAACTCCAGATCTGGACAATCTGATTTCTCACCAGAATAATTGTGTTTATTCAAATGTATAACAATGTCAAACATGAATAAACAAATCATTCAAAAGTAAGAGTCAAAAGGTCAAAAGAAAAAGGTGAATATGGCTAGATCTAGTATGTAAAGGATAGGCTAGCAAAAGTGAAAGCAACCTATCAAGCATGTGCAAAGGTCAAGATCTGAACATTAAATGGGCTTGCACGTTTTAATTCATAAGGAAGTCAAGTTAACAAAAGGCAACTTGAAACAAGCCAAAAATGGAAGATCACATGTTGCTGTCAGATCTGATCCTCGGACTGAGTATGACAGTCCTATGTCATAAAGTGGCTTTTTCTCTCATGTCCACATCACCTCAAAAGATGAAGCCAACCTAGACCTTAAAGACTTCGAAAAATGCAGCTCAGAAACAGCCTTGCACTTTGATTAAAGAGAAAGAGCAAGGACATGCCAAGATCAAAGCTATGCTGCAAGAGGATGGGTTCTGGCTAAGCCTAACAAGCTGAGTGGCAATTCTGTAATTTTGATGAAAACTTTGGATCCTTTGAAAATGAGCTCCAACGGTCATCAAAGGCTTGGATCTCTATAAAATGCATACAAGCTCTCCATTGGAAGATACACAACACACTTGCATAAAAAGATCAAGCATCTTAAAGCTTTCAAGAAGCAAATCACATCCTCTCTTATTACTTTCTTTGATCCTACACTATATCTTTGTATATCTTGTGAGAAAGTATTAAGTATCAATCACTCTCATTCTACTTTGTAATTTCCTAGTGAGTGAAGCTTGGAAATATTTGAAAATTGATTGTAAGCTTGGTGAAGCTTGATAATACACAGTTTGTAATCATCCTCGGGTTGATGATTGATCTGTTTGAAAGTTAGTGAAATCTCACAAGGGTGTGAGGACTGGACGTAGCCATCTTTGGGTGAACCAGTATAAAATTGTGTGTGTGTCCCTCATATTCTGCTCCTACTTTTTTACTCAGCTTAGATCTAACGATTTAAAAATCTCATCCTCGAGCTAGCCATCCTCAGCGAGAGGATAGTTTTAAAAACACTTAAAATATTTTTTAACAGCAAAATCCCTATTCAACCCCCCCTTCTAGTGATATTTAGCTACAACAAAAATAAATGACTAAATCAGGAGAAGAAAAAAATACACAAAAGACTTAAGTGTTATATGAAATTAAGTTAAAAGACGTATGAATAATTATACATATTTTTTAATAGGATATTTTGATAACTAAAAAAATAAAAGAGATATTTAAAATAAATTATCCCAATGAAAACTCAACTCTCATTTTTTTTTAAAAAAAAATCGACTTGATATTGGCGTGCCACCCAAGGAAAAATGTTTAATTTTTTGTGTTTTCTTGATTAGTTTTTTTTTTTTTTACAAAAGAGGATTCTTGAAAGTAAAAATAATTATTAAAAATTTATATTAGATTAAATAATTGATTATGCGGTCATTAACTTAGTTTCAGGTGACTCTTCGATTTTTTTTTTGTTTTTGATTTAGTCTTTTATTTAATTTTAAGTAACAATCTAATCATTTATATTTTAAAATGTCAATAATACTATATTTTCTTTACAAAAATCTAAAAAATTCACCAAAATCTTCAAACAAAACCCATAAAATTCAATATCAATTTCAAGAAAATTCATATATTCATCATATACATAATTCAAATAAACTTACATTTCCATCTTCAACAACATCAAATTCATCAAATAAAAAATGAAAAAAATATTTTTTTTTTTGTGAATATTTAAGTTATGAATTTGATGAAATTTACATTATATTGAAGATTATAATTAATTTTATGAATTTTGTTTGAAATTTTTGATTAATTTTTTGAATTTTTATAAAAGAAAATGATAATATTGTTGATATTTTAAGGCACAAAAGATTAAATTGTTACTTAAAATTAAATACAAGACTAAATAAAATAAAAAAGATAAAAGATTAAAATGTTATCTGAAATTAAGTTAAAGAACCGAACAATTATACCTGAGAGTTTATATGAAATATACAAATACAAATAGCATGATAGTTCAATCTAGAAAAAATGATTGAATTATAATTAGACCTATCAATTTCATAAACCCACTAATTATTGGCACAAATCCACACATAGTTCAGGGATAAAAAATTTCATAGTTTAAAAGACCCTAGAAAACGAAATCCCCTAAACTTTTGTGGGTGGAACATTGGGCCCACTTTTTAATTTTTTTTTAAATATATTTTTGAAAAAATATTTTCATTATTTTTGAGAAATAATTTTTTTTTCTCAATTTTTTTAATTAAAGAAAAAAAATTGATTTTTTCAAGAAAAATAATTTTTTAATTTTGATCATAATTTTTTGAGAAAAAAATATTTTAAATTTACTTGAGAAGCTTTTCTGATATTTTTTTGAGAAAAATAAACATCAATTTTTTTAAAATAAATAATCTCAATTAATAAAACATTAGGGTTATGAACCCCTCACTTAAACCTATAAAAAATAATGAAATAATGGATTGGGACTTTAAAAATTTTATTTCAATAAAAGGCATAATATTAGAGATTGTGAGTTAGGACTTTATTGACGAGTCTATGGACCAATATAATAGGCTAGGTTTGGGCTGTGTAATAGACTCTGTCGGTATGTTTGAGATCTCATGTTCAGCAAAGCAAATCTCCCGTATTAAAAAGAATATGCTTAAAATTGCCGGTAACTTCAGAAAGTTTTAACATTCTCTTAAATAATTGATAGAGATTCAGCTTTCATTTATTAGATAACCTATTTGTTGACGAAACGTAGGAATTTTGTCGGCCTCAACAGTCATAATTAATCCCATTGACTTGTAATTCTTCAACTGTAACGAAGAAAATATATAATTCAGAATCGTTCAAATTTAAATAAGTAGCTAAATAAATTTCCTATCATATAATAATGCGAATCAAAGTTTAAACCTATAGCCAGTGTGATTCATGTCCAAAAGTAATAAAAAAAAAAGAGCAAATCAAATACGTGCAATATTAATAAAAATAAAAGTTTATTCAATATAAAAACAATTACATTTTACATATGGTCTACAATACTAAACCTATAGCCAATGTGATTCATGTCCAAAAGTAATAATAGAAAAATGAGCAAATCAAATACGTGCAATATTAATAAAAATAAAAGTTTATTCAATATAAAAACAATCACATTTTACATATTGTCTACAATACTAAATCATTTCACAGTTTCTCTTAACAAACAATATTAACAAACAACATTGTATAAAATACTGAGAACAAAGTAAAACAGACAACCATTCAACAAACAAGTCTATAAAATTTGTAGAGAATAAACTTATTAAAATTTATTAAACTACATTTCTGTCAATCTGTAGAGAAGAAACTTCATAAAATTTTGCACACTGCATTCCATTTATATAAACACCACAACCCCAATAGATCACATGGCCAATTCCCAAAGAAGTAAATAAATATAGTGCTTATTTATTTCCCCGACCGACAGATAGATAGAACTATGCGTTTCAAATTACTTTCAGAAATTGACAAAAAAATGAGTAACTTTCAGCATATTAATAAAAACATCACAGATTCACAATGATAGTCTACTGATATGTAAGAATCATATAACTTGCCTCGTGAGGTGCAGGCTGCTGAGTGCGCAAAGGAAAACAGAAGGACCACGAGCTTAACTGGAAATTATTTTGGACAATAATTAGTAATGAGAGACAAAATACGTCAAAATGAAGGCACCAAGATACCTAATACCTTGTGAAAAAGTTCATCCTCAGGCTTTACATATACAATCGCCTCATCATTATCTTCACCCAGTTTCCTTTTCTGTTCTGCATTCTTGTGCTGTATTTTTACAGCCAATAATGAAGTAAGACATCACAAAACAACAAAAGTGGAGCAGAGAAAAAATTATCTTAACCATAAAATCTAGATATATCAATAAGAGGACAGTAAATACGGAGGAAATACTATAGAAGCGTAATACCTTGTAAATTTTGCTAAGTATTAAATAATGCTTAAACTGGAAGGAATTCCGGAGGTCCTCCGTTGGCTGTTAAGTGTGCAACAAGATAATATGTTATAAAGAAAAAATTAATACCTAGCAATCAGAGAGAAAAACATTTTAACATCCTCAACCATATGATAGTATCAACATCTAACCTCATCTTCTGTGGCCCATGACACTTCGTTAAAAAGAGAATCATAAAGATGTGGTAAAAGCTGGGGAGGAAGGTTCACCACACGCTGTGATACCAGGATACCCACGTTATGTGCTTGTTCCCCTAAAAGTAATCTCAATTGATCAGCAATGCCCTTCTCTTGGCATGCTTTAAGGAGAAGAAAGTCCTTGAATGACATAATACATCTTTGCTCCTAGCAAATTATTAGGCTCAATTTAGATTAGCATCTAGCAGTTTTTCAAATAAAATGTCTTTCGATCCATATTTACAAAAAAAAAAAAGTAACCTTGTAAATTTCGTGTTTGTAGATAAGTTAGATAACAGCAAATAGCAAGTTAAGTTCTTACAACTGTTACTCATAATTTTTTTTCCAAATTGCCACGTACCACAACCGTGAAACAAAGACATTAAAAATAGAGCGAAAAAATTGGAAATTGAAACAAGAATGAGTTGATTAATGTTCAATTTCCATACAAAACGTAATATATTCTTGGTTATTAAAATACACTTATAAGTCAAGGTTACCACACAGCAAAGGAAGTGGTTATATATAACTATACTCAAGGCACCAAAAAAGTATAGGTAAAAGAGGCAAACAGATCAAGCAAAATATCATATGTTATACCATGTGACTTACCCTATACCTCCATAAATTAAGAGCGGTAACAAGGGCGAATATTCCTTCATCAGCATCATCCTCTACCTTTACAACAGTCCCTACAGTGGTCTGTCCCAAAATCAAGTCTACAAAGCCACTCAAATCCCATTCTTCAACGTCTAGGTAAGTTTGCAGCAAGGTCTTAACTCCATGGAAATCATTGGGTTTAGGATCAAAAAAGGCAAAATCTGCTTGAACAACTCCCTTAAACAACAACAGAGACCTTATATCAACAAATTTGACTTTTCATGGAAATTGAACCAAAGCATAAGAAGAGCTATTACATCAAACTCCCCGTCAGATGACTCAGATTCTTCAAGGGGATGCTTGATGAATCCATTACCTACGAAGTGGGTTAGGAATAGGCATGCAAAGTGTAAAACATGAAAGGCACTTAAAATATGAATTCACATGACTCACTGATATTTAAATTATAAAGGGGAAAAAGGAGTCTTACTAGCAGAGGAAGAGGCGGGGTCTTCAATGGATTCGGAATGACGCTTTGGCATAGAAACGGGAGCCATACGAGCAAGAGCACGAGCAAAAGGGGAGAATGTAATGGGCCAAGATCTGAGTTGTTCATGCCTTCTTGCCCTTCGAGGCATTTCGGTCTATGTAGTCACAAGCGGCGAGCAACAGTATATGCAAAGTAAAATGTCTTAAATGCCCTCAACCATGGTTGTTAGGGTCACGCGACAGATTGTGAAGTCATAATAGCGGCGCTCTTCTCACGCCCCGGCCGGCTGATTATTTTCGTTACAGTAATGGTTCATGGGTCGGGTCTGCAACTCGATTTATTTAAAAAAGAGAATATATAATGTTATATTATTTTTTAATCAATAATACAAAATGATTTGATTAATAGAAAAAAATATAAAATGATTTGTTTATTTTTAGTATGAAATTTCTGTTTATATTATGTTTGCAACATTAGTAGCGAGTCATATTTATTAATATGTAGATATATATAATTAAGAGAGAGATAAAGAAGTATATGTCAAACAGTCATCTAAAGAAAGCTCTGTATAATTTGAAACAAGCTTTTAGTTTGACATGATAGACTAAGTAACTTTTTATGTGAACAAGAATTTGAAAATGATAAAGTTGATAAGTCATTATAGAAATAACTTATACATAAACATTTCTATGATAAGAGTGTATGTTACAAGGTACTATGCCCTCCTCTACAGCTGCCTTAGTGCCTTAGTTGCATTTAAGGCGTCTGTCACTCTATCCTTTTTCTCACCAACTTCAGCCTCACTGGCTCCTCCAATCTGCAAAACTCAAGTTTCAGATGTCAGTTTTATTGTAAACAACCTTGGGATGCTTAACAGGTAAAACTATAAAAGACCATAAGAAAGCAGAGATAATTTAAATAAGCATACCTTAAGCACCGCAACACCCCAAGAAAGCTTGGCTAATCTTGTAATTTTTCCTTGTCATAATCTGAAGTGCTATTTTCTATTGCCGACCTATTCTGTAGAGATCAACTTAAGCTAAACTGATACCTTTTTGCAAGAGCCACACATATCAAGATCAACTTTTTCAAGATTCATGCCGAGCTCTTCAGTGATAAGCTGAGTGTATAGGTAAAATGTATAACTCACATGTTTATCAGATGAGACTGAAATATATCAATAATTTTATTGCAAACAGATAACTTACTTGACCTCCCGTGAGAACAGCGAGATCCTGGAGACCAGATTTCCGGTTTTCACCGAAACCAGGGGCTTTGATTGCACATACCTAAGATAATGAGAAAACAAATCAAATAAGCAAAACCATGAATCAAAGATTGAAGGTACCTAAGAACAAAAAAGTATATCTCATACCTGTCGATTGGAAAAACAAACCTTTATTCAATTTAGAGCACTCATTACTTACTTGGTCATAATAAGACAAATGCACAATATCAGTATGTCAAATGCGACAGTATTTAGATATAACTTTCATCATCTATACCATTTCCTAGGGATAAAACCAAATCAATGGTGAATATTTAACTTTAAAGTATCACCAGCCACATCATTGGTAGCATTTGCAACCTGCTTTACAAGACTGGCGCCGATATTCTTGATGAGCAGTTAGCAACAGTTACTCCATCTTCACCTGATGAGCATTGTTCCTAGCAATCCTGACAAAAAAGAACAATAATAAAGAGAAAATGCACATTATTTACAATAATTTTATCAGATACCCATGTGAATAATTTAAAAAAATAGCAAAAATTGAAGCCAGCTGAAATGTGTACAATGAAAATGCAAAAGAGCACACTTACCGAGCTTTGGAGGCAATGGAGAAAGCAAAACGGTACATGTGGTGGTTGGAACTGAGATTTTTTTTACCCAAATTAATCATTACTTATTTTTGGATGTTGCACTTCTGTATTTTATATAATTTGATTATTGGTGTCTGAATTTTTTAGATACTAAAAAAAATCAACAAATTAACTAATCAGATTAATTTGCTCCACAAATTAGTTGGAAGGAGATGGTGGGAAGATAATATTTTAAATTTTTGTGTTTGTTTTAATTATTAATGGTGGAGAGTCAAAAATTTATTTTCTTCATTTGGGAGATTTAGAGGGAAAGAAAAGAGAAATAACACAACATAACATTTATTAATTTTTTTTTATTTTTGAACCAAAATCTTGACTTCATTTCTCTCCTTTATGAATCAAACACACTTTAACTCATTATAATTATATTTTGCATGACGTATACATTTAACTTTAATTGTCGCCGTTATAAAAGAAAAGCTAACATGTTGACAATTTTTTATTTTTTTATTTTTTTTTTATAGTTTGCATAATACTAATGCAAGGATACAAAAACATGGATAAGTTTTCAATAATAATAATATTTTTTTTCCTCTTTATATCTTTTTATTTGTATGTCTAAATAATTTAAATATGTGGCTGTAATTTTATAAATATCTCCTAAAACACATACAACTTAAGTTTGTAATGTGAGTTGAAAAATAAAATTTTATTTATCAGTTCAAAATATTCTACCTCAATCCGATAAAGTGAAATGAACTTTTGTGTTTAATTATGGCAACTCAAAATATTATTCCACACCCTAAATAGGATTATCAAATGCATGGTATGTCTTTGATAATTAAAATATGTGTTTAAGTTGTTTTTTTCTTAATGGTTTTCAGGAGAAGAAATTATAATAATCTATAATTTCATTGAGTGATAAGTAAAATCTAACTGAAGATTATTCTAATTTTTCTGTTGTATTTTTCAAATTTGTGAATGCTATTAATAATATGATTATTGAAGTTCCAAACTCAGGAAAATATTACATTTTTAACATAATATCCATATTACATAACATGATTATTTAGAAATTTTGCTTAAACTGTTCAACTTTTTAACATTCAAAATCCGTAGATCACAACAACGCAGGGGAGAACAGCTCTAGGATTCAAAACAATCAGCTCTTCAATATCTGATTGACAGCTTATTTTTTTAACCAAAGAATCATACCTTGAATCATTCATTTCTTGAATCTCTTGCAAAGGATTGTTGATTCTCCCAGCTATCACCCTACACACCATAACACATTTTCTCATTGGTGGTGGTTTATTGGTAAAGCTAATGGAATTAATAGCTTTTTCACATGTAGAAGTTGTGAAAACACCAATATTATCTTTGAATCCTTCCTTGGCAGTGAAACCATGCCTTAAAATTTGGCATAGACCACAATGGTCTAAAGTGCATAGAGTAGAAAAGTCGTTTACACCAAGGGAGCATGCAATTGTTGTACCATGAAACCTTAACATTTCATTTCCATCAACTAAGCATCTCAGGTGATTAATTTGTAGCTTTTCAACATTAATCTTTATCATTTCTCTACAATCCTCAAAGCATGCAAATGTCTCTTGTGTGTTTTGGACTTTCAAGACACATTCAATTTCTATTGCCTTTCTTTCACCGTTCACATTGCTAGCTTCACATATTTTTTTTATGATTTGCCATGATGATTCTTGTCTTTGAAGTTTGATCACTGCAAAAATGTACTTGATCAGATTTCTTATTAAAATAAGAGTCAATGAAAAATAACTTTTGAGTTAATAATCTCATTTTTTACAAAATTCAAATTACTAAATAAATAAATGTAAAAAATGACATGGTTTCAAACAATTGGTCATTGGAATATTACCGTATCGGCCATAGAGCTCAAACCATGTTAATGTTTTAGTCTGTCTTCAATTCTATGATGACAAAATTTGATTTTAATTGAATAAATTTTGTAAAATTGTTTTTTAATTAAAAATGAGTTTTTAGATAAAATTATTTATATTTGGATATATTTATATTTAAGTGTGAAAATTACGATTTGAGGCAAAAATTACAAATTATAACAGTAAGTTAGATCAATTATAAAATCAAAATAAATTCTAATCGAGAATTCTCAGATATATCAAAAATCAATTATTACTTTTTGATTTACATTGATTCCTTTCATTGGAGTTAATCTTACATTAGACACTAAATATTGACACTTCTCCTACTAAAAATTTGAACTCAAAATTCACTGTATTGTAAAAGTCTAGCCATTTCTCTGTTGATTTCAAATGTTGATAGTTACCACAAATCAATTTTAAATCTTGAAAACCACGTTCGCTACTCACAAAGTGAGTTCAAATATGTACTTAAACATGAATTAGTGAATTGAACATTCAATTTATGAACTTAATCTCAATAGTTCCAACATTTACGTAAATTATTGTATTCATACAAAACTCAAAATTGTTAATTAGTTAGCAATGAGCAAAAAGAAAACTAAGCTGAATAAAATTGAGGCAAATTAAAACCATAATGCACCTCAAACTAATGCATGCTAATTCATCTACAAGAAAAATACTAATCCTTACCTGAATGCTCAGAGATATCATGTTCTTCTTCAATAGTGTCAAGAGAATTACTTTTCTCACCAAATTCACGAGGACAAGTTATTGTTGGAAAATTACCATTTCTAGAATCTTTCACCACTTTCACCTTGGGCTTTGAGAAAATACCACATTCACAATCAACACAATATGTTTTTGTTGAAGGCATGGATCTATTAGAAGAACCTTCAACACCTTTTCCATCTTCAATGCTTTGAGAACAAGGATAACATGGACAAATTTTAATCTCACCACTTTTTCTATCAATAACAATTTCATGAGTAACACAAACAGGGTTAAGCATGATACTGTTAGCTTGTGATTTTGTACAATCTTTGACATTTGAAAAATCATTCTTGTCTTTGTTGTTTTTTCTTCTATGGTGCTTATTTGCCTTTGGATCATGAACCTCTGATGAATCAGGTTTGCAAGGAAGTGATTTCTTTAGACAAAGCCAAACCTCTGACATTCTCTTAATGTAATTTTTTTGTTTTTGTGATATTGCAAACGATATATTTTAAATTGATAAAGAATAAATAAAAATATACAGATATCTCAAGGGTTGACTCAAATTGTAAAGTATATGGCAAAAAAGCAATCAAGGAAACCAGTTATACTAATATTTTATAATTTAATGGATTTCTGTATTTAGAAATTGTTTTCTTGCTGGATTATTCTCGAATTGGAGGTGGAAATTATAATGGTAAGATATTTTTTTTAATCCCTTTTATTATAGTTCACTGACAAAATCATATTTTTCATGCGCTTGAATGTCATATTAATTTTTTTTATTGAGATCCTCTTCATTTCTTAAAAAGAATGAACACCTCAATTAATATAATTTTTGTGTGTAGATATTTAATAAATATCACATATTTTAAAAATGTGTATTTTATATAATTTATATATACAAAAATATAATAAAAAAATGGAGAACATTCTTACTTTTTTTTAGCGGTTAAAATATAATGTACACTAACATGTAAATTTTTTTTGTCCAACAAAACATGTCAAGTTTAAACCATATACTTTTAACCATATGTAAATAATTTTAATATAAATAAAGTTTTGTGCATTTTTTTAATATTTTTCAATGTTTCATTGATTTGGCTTTTAATATTAATTACTTGAACATGAGTCAATGTCAACACATGAAATGCAATATTAATAATTTGATTTCAAATCTGGGTAGAATTCAATTATTTTAGATACACCCCCTCAAAAAAACTTAGATACACCATAATATACTTGCCAAAAACTATATTGATTATATATCACGTAAAATTTATATTAAATATTAACTATCAATTACAACACATTATATATAATTTATATATTGACTATAAAGTTATATATTTGTATTAAATATTAATATTAACTACTAATTACAACACGTGATATATCAACATAAAGCTATAAAACAAAAGGTAAATGTGTTTTTAATTCTTATAAAGTTTTAATCTTTTAATTTTAGTCTTTATAAAATAAAAATATAATTTTTAATCTATAAAAAATATCCAACAAAGCAGTTTTAATTTTTGTTGAAACAAAATATGTTAAATTATTCTTCAACTTTAAAATTTTTAAATGATTTTTATTAACATTTTATAGGACATTATAAAAAAAATCTCCACAAAAATGATTTTTTAACTTAAAATTAATTAAATATGAATTTTTTAAATGTAAATAACACAAGATAAAAGTAACAAAAATATGGACTTCGAAATCTAATTTTAAACTTATTTATTATGGAGGAAATATTTATATTGTTGTAAAAATGTACACGTTTGAAAAAGTTCATTAAAATGCAACAAAAATTAAAACTATATGCATGATAATTTTGTAGAGATTAAATGTTATATTTTTTTTTTATATGGACTAAAATTAAAAAAAAATGAAATTTTATAAATACTAAAAAATAAGTATATTTAATCCTAAAACAAATAATAATTAGTAATTATTAATTGTTATTAAGATTTAATTAGTTACAATTGTTGAGACAAAATCTCTCAAATGATTTTAATGATAACAAAATTACTTAAGAGATTATGATTGTGGTTAATGACTAACATGTGCTCTTGAGTGTATTCATTTAAGATAATAGGTTATTAATCATTAAGGCAAAAAGAAGAAAAAAGTGATTCTGGCTTGAGGATGGAAAACCCTCGTGAGGATGGAAATTGCTGCAAGCGCGAGGATGGAAATTGCTGCAATTTGAAAAACTCCAGATCTGGGCAATCTGATCTCTCACCAGAACAAATGTGTTTATTGAAATGCATAACAATGTCAAACATGAATAAACAAAGCATTCAAAAGTAAGAGTCAAAAGGTCAAAAGAAAAAAGTGAATATGGCTAGATCTAGTATGTAAAGGAAAGGCTAGCAAAAGTGAAAGCAACCTATCAAGCATGTGCAAAGGTCAAAATCTGACCATTTAATGGGCTTGCACGTTTTAATTCATAAGGAAGTCAAGTTAGCAAAAGGCAACTTGAAACAAGCCAAAAATGGAAGATCACATGTTGCTGCCAGATCTGATCCTCGGACTAAGTATGACAGTCCTATGTCATAAAGTGGCTTTTTCTCTCTTGTCCACATCACCTCAAAAGATGAAGCCAACCTAGACCTTAAAGACTTCGAAAAATGCAGCTCAGAAACAGCTTTGCACTCTGATTAAAGTGAAAAAGCAAGGACATGTCAAGATCAAAGCTATGCTGCTAGAGGATGGGTTCTGCCTAAGCCTAACAAGCTGAGTGGCAGTTCTGTAATTTTGATGAAAACTTTGGATCCTTTGAAAATGAGCTCCAACGGTCATCAAAGGCTTGGATCTCTATAAAATGCATACAAGCTCTCCATTGGAAGACACACAACACACTTGCATATAAAGATCATGCATCTTAAAGCTTTCAAGAAGGAAATCACATCCTCCCTTATTACTTTCTTTGATCCTACGCTATATCTTTGTATATCTTTTGAGAAAGTATTAAGTATCAATCACTCTCATTCTACTTTGTAATTTCCTAGTGAGTGAAGCTTGGAAATATTTGGAAATTGATTGTAAGCTTGGTGAAGCTTGATAATACACAGTTGTAATCATCCTCGGGTTGAGGATTGATCTGTTTTGAAAGTTAGTGAAATCTCACAAGGGTGTGAGGACTGGACGTAGCCATCTTTGGGTGAACCAGTATAAAATTGTGTGTGTGTCCCTCATATTCTGCTCCTACTTTTTTACTCAGCTTATATCTAACGATTTAAAAATCTCATCCTCGAGCTAGCCATCCTCAGCAAGAGGATAGTTTTTAAAACACTTAAAAATTGTTTTTAACAGCAAAATCCCTAACAACAATAACATTTAATATTTAATAGAAACAATAAGATTTAATAGAAACCATTAATTTATACTATAATTTTTTATCAAGAAAATAAATTAGTTACAATAACAAAATTTATACTACATATATCAAATTAAATATATACGAAAATAATATAGTAGATATACATATAAAAAATACGTCAATTTTAGTTGATAACTGAACATTTAAGATGTAATAATTGGATTGTTGAAAAGAATAATTGACATATAAAATATTAATATGGTAAATATTAAAACTATATAAGAATATTCATTGGTAATTATTATTTCATACTAAATAAAATTAGTTACAATAATTAAATTATCAATACTATACGTATTAAATTAAAATCAAAGAAATGAAATTACATATTATATATATATATATATATATATATATTTTATGCTAAATAAGAAATTAGTTACAATAACTAAATTATACGTACTATACGTATTAAATTAAAATAAAAGAAATGAATTTACATTATATATCATGTGTCAGTTTGTGATTTATTCTGCAAGTGAAAAATAGTATTTAGTTATTTATTCATTGAGAAGCTACAAAATATTTTGTAAACATATGCTTTTAGAAGAAAACAATTACAAAAAAGGTAATCGACAATATTCGCATCAATATCCTTCAAAAATGTTCCTACAGTAATATGCACAGTGACAATCACAAATACGTCTACTTCTATTTACAGCAATAGTGACAACATCACTTAAAGTTACTAGGGATAATATCAGTGCGTTGTACGAATTTATTTATTGTATATTAATAATTTGAGTTAATTTTTTTTTTTTTTTATAATATAGAAAAACTATTAAAAGATATATTTATAATATTTGTTGAATACATATAATTATAATAAATTTTAGTTAATTTAGTGAATTATTTTTTATAAAATAATTATTTTTATTTTGAACTCTTATTATTATTAATATTATGCACATGTTTTAGATAATGTGTAATATACTCCTTGTTTTATTAAATTTATGTTTTGTTTTTTACAATTTAAATTTATGTTACATTGCTTCTTTAAAAATATATGTTATAAATAGTCTCATTTGAATTTATATACTTGTAAATATTATTTTTATTTTAATATTAATATGCATTTTTACTTTATGTTTATGTACATCAAACAAATGTTGCGAGCAAATTATAAAAACATTTATATGAATTTTGTTTGAATTTATTTGGTAATATTATAATGATGTATTTGTGACACAAAACACATGTTTAATTTGTACTTCAATGATTATTTTATAATTTTATTAATAATATTATAGTGATTTGTATTTTGGTTGTATTTTAAATTTCATCTTTTATTATTAAAATTATTTTATTTTAAATGATTAAAATACTCATATGATGTACATATTTCTTTTTATTTTTTATTTTTTATTTTTTAAAGACTAATTTAATATTAATCAAACAACTTATGTTTAATTTAAAGAAAGAAAAAATGATATATATATATATATATATATATATATATATATATATATATATTAAATCTCTTTTACACATGATCTGTTATGTTTTGAAATTTTTGAAGTAGATAATTTTTTATTAACACATTTATTTCATAAATACAAAAATAAAATAACAATTTTTTTTAATATATATCATTTATTAAAAAATATTAATGGAAGAAGATTTTTATCAATAAATAATGAATGAAAATGAAAAAACAATTAGAATTTTCGTTAGATGATTATTATACTGTCTTTATAATAGTTATTAACTATTTTAATTATTAGTTTTTAAGTAGTAATGTCAATCACAAAAATAGGAGTTTGAATACTGACATTTTTAAAATTTTAATTATTGTATTTAATTTAAATTAATTCAAGATCAATATTGGTTGAAACAGAATGTTTAAAATATTTTAGATATGTTAGAAGTAAGTAAAACAAATTAGTTAATAATGAAATGTGATTTGTGTGTGCAAATAATTAAAGATAAGGGATAGAAAGACCACACACAAAAAGAATAAGAGTTCACCAAACTCGAACTAGTCTAGTCCTCACAACCGTGATATTTTCACTACGCGCTTCATAACCAGAATGTTCTTCTTCACATATTTTATCTTGATCACACCTTGATCAATTAACATTTTCACCTTTCACCCTAGAAATGATTTTTAAAAATACACCTAATCTAACATAAAAAATATACTTGAGTTACAAATGATGTGTATGATAAAAATGTTTGGGATCTTGAAACTTCTCAACACTTGTTTGAGATTAAAAAAAAAAGATAAAAAAAAAGACAAATTCAATAAATGATGATCCACAAATATAGTGAAGAGAGCTGGGGTTTGCTTGAAGGGGATTTGACTTGTAATTACTTGAACAAGTGTTTGTAGATTTGTAAATTGAACTTTTGTCTTCATCTTCCAATTGATATTCAATTTAGATGATAAAAGGCTTTGAATATTCAGCTTAAACTAAATATAGTAGCTGGACACACTTCTCAAGTGTCAGATATATTTTAAAGAAGCAAACACATGTTTATATTGTTGTCCATAACATTTTTGACAAACGAAAAATGTCGTTGCTTTTGAGCATGATAGAAAACGTGAATAAGTGAGCGATTGTGCTGTGAAATATCAGTTGGTACTGTTCCAAATCAGAATTATGCATAGCTTACTGCATAATAATGTAAGTACAATATACTTGCGTCATTGCTCATAACTCATTAATTTGGAGATCAATCTTGTCATCAACTTGAAGGTTGTTTTCCTCATTTGGACATTCAACTCGAATTCTAGGTTTCACCATTGATTTGAGTGATCTTGTTATTCTTTAACTTATGGTTTGGACTGTGGAAAATTATCAGTTTTAATTTTATTTTTAAAAAAGAGTAACCACAATTGTCTTTTGTAAACCTAGAATAACGTTCTTTGTTTATGTTTTAACTGAGTGTTAGACTACGAGCTTTTGACAATTGTTTGGCGTCAGACTTTTTCTACTTTGTATGGAGGCTTCCTTTCTGCAGAGATGTAGCATCAGTGTCTTATCATTGATGTCCTAGCTGTACTTGTTTCATATGCCATCAATATGGAGGTTGATATTGTTATGGTTCTTGATGTTTTGATTTGCTTATTTTAGTCTTTTGTAATAAGTTATCCAGAATAATCTTGTGAAAATACAATTGGTACTTTCACAAACCAGAATGATCTTGTTTAAAGAAGGCTTGTACTTTCACACACCAGAATGATTTTGGTTTTACTATACTAAATGTTGTCAAAAACAGAACGATCTTGGTTTTTTCCATACTAATGTTTTGTATGAACCAAAATGAATTTGTTTCTTCTAGAATGATCTTGATAAACCATAATGATCTTTTGATAAACCAGAATAATCTTTTGATAAACTAGAATGATAATTTGATAAATCAGAATGATCTTGATAAATTAGAATGATCTTTTAATAAATCAGAATGATCTTTTATAAACCATAATGTTCTTCTTATCAATTTGTCATCAATCTGAAGATCAATCTGCATGTTTGTTTTTGCAAGTAGGTCTTCAAATCTTGACTTTTAATTGCTTATTAAATATTGAGAAGATCATGTGCGAAATGTCAACTGATTTACTACATATTGTTCTTCTAAAAAGACCAATCTTGTCAATTGTTCTTTAGTTGAATAACTAAGACATTCTCATGAATGTGCTTCCATCATTGTTTTAACAAATGACTTAATAAATGACTCAATCTTGAAATGATTTATTCTTCCAAGTTAATTCTTGTCATTTTGTCGAACAGATATGACTATTTATGAATGCAATGAACTTGTTCATCATGAGAACATTATTTCATAACAATTGAGAATGTACTTATGCACTTGTTGATGGCTTCTTGCTTGTTCACTCATGCAATTCATGTTTCTTGCATTAGTAGATCATCATTCATAAAACTTAATCATTTATTTCATAAGGTTTGTCGTCATTAAAACATATATAAAAAATGTTATTACCTTAACAGTTTTAACTTTTAAAATGGCTACACATCCATATTACTTACAGTGTTGCAGCCCTAACTCAACTGATAAATATCGATACTATTAGGCTGGACGTCTTATGAGAGTTAATTATGATATATATATATATATATATATATATAATACGATGATTCGTTGACTTCAATAGTAACTCGGTGATCAGTTACTTCATTTATAACTCAATAAAAACAATGAATTTTACTAATTCAACCGAGAGATTGCATAGTTAGTCCTAGAGTCAACGAATGCTGACCCTTAGAGATATAATAGTCGTATATACACAATTTCTCATTTAAAGTTAGTTACAATAATGATTCACTCTTTAATTTAATTAGAAAGAAAATATTATAATCTTAACTTTTTTAGTGATACTCTAATTTTAGATTAAATGAGCTTTGTTGTAAAAAAATAATTTTAATTGACCTTTATATATGTATAAACTTCAAATTCTATTCAAATATATGGGTATGTCATACATTAATGTTAAGAGTCCGTAAAAAAATAACATTAAGAGATAATTAGTGCATACATCAATATAATTTATAAATTTAAAAACCTCTTAAAATAAATAAAATAATATTAAGAGATAATTAATGCATACATTGATATAATCTATAAATTTAAAAACCTCTTAAAATAAGTAAAATATGAATGCAAGGAGAATTTCTCATGTCCAAGAAGTTAACATCAAATATATATTTAAATTGGCAATTGATAGTTATATCTAAAAAAATTAACAGTGTTTCTCCCAAATATTTTGGTTCACAACTTATTCAACATTCTTAATAAATCTAATTAAATGTTAGAGTCCATCAAATAACTAT